>NW_025316723.1:0-300000 GCF_910594005.1 Cervus elaphus | reverse complement strand
TGAAAAATGCGAGGAAAAAAAAAAAAAAAGACCAGGAACATGAAAAGGTGTGAAAAATGCGAGGAGCAAAAAAAAAAAAAAAAAAAAGGAAGACCAGGAGCATGAAAAGGTGTGAAAAATGCGGGGAGCAAAAAAAAAAAAAAAGAAAGACCAGGAGCATGAAAAGGTGTGAAAAATTCGAGGAGCAAAAAAAAAAAAAAAAAAGACCAGGAGCAAGAAAAGGTGTGAAAAATGCGAGGAGAAAAAAAAAAAAAAAAAAAGACCAGGAAAATGAAAAGGTGTGAAAAATGCGAGGAGCAAAAAAAAAAAAAAAAGAAAGAAAGACCAGGAGCATAAAAAGGTGTGAAAAAAGCGACGAGCATGAAAAGTAGTGAAAAATGCGAGGAGCATGAAGAGGTGTGAAAAATGCGAGGAGCATGAAAAGGTGTGAAAAATGCGGGGAGCAAAAAAAAAAAAAAAGACCAGGAGCATTAAAAGGTGTGAAAAATGCGAGGAAAAAAAAAAAAAAGACCAGGAACATGAAAAGGTGTGAAAAATGCGAGGAGCCAAAAAAAAAAAAAAAGAAAGAAAGAAAGACCAGGAGCATGAAAAGGTGTGAAAAATGCGAGGAGCAAAAAAAAAAAAAGAAAGACCAGGAGCATGAAAAGGTGTGAAAAATGCGAGGAGCAAAAAAAAAAAAAAAAGAAAGAAAGAAGGACCAGGAGCATGAAAAGATGTGAAAAATGCGAGGAGCAAAAAAAAAAAAAGAAAGACCAGGAGCATGAAAAGGTGTGAAAAATGCGAGGAGCAAAAAAAAAAAAGAAAGACCAGGAGCATGAAAAGGTGTGAAAAATGCGGGGAGCAAAAAAAAAAAAAAAGAAAGACCAGGAGCATGAAAAGGTGTGAAAAATGCGACGAGCATGAAAAGTTGTGAAAAATGCGAGGAGCATGAAGAGGTGTGAAAAATGCGAGGAGCATGAAAAGGTGTGAAAAATTCGAGGAGCAAAAAAAAAAAAAAAAAAAGACCAGGAGCATGAAAAGGTGTGAAAAATGCGAGGAAAAAAAAAAAAAAAGACCAGGAATATGAAAAGGTGTGAAAAATGCGAGGAGCCAAAAAAAAAGAAAAAGAAAAAAGAAAGACCAGGAGCATGAAAAGGTGTGAAAAATTCGAGGAGCAAAAAAAAAAAAAGAAAGACCAGGAGCATGAAAAGGTGTGAAAAATGCGAGGAGCAAAAAAAAAAAAAAAAAAAAAAAGGAAGACCAGGAGCATGAAAAGGTGTGAAAAATGCGGGGAGCAAAAAAAAAAAAAAAAGAAAGACCAGGAGCATGAAAAGGTGTGAAAAATTCGAGGAGCAAAAAAAAAAAAAAAAAGACCAGGAGCTAGAAAAGGGGTGAAAAATGCGAGGAGAAAAAAAAAAAAAAGACCAGGAGCATGAAAAGGTGTGAAAAATGCGAGGAAAAAAAAAAAAAAGACCAGGAACATGAAAAGGTGTGAAAAATGCGAGGAGCAAAAAAAAAAAAAAAAAAAAGGAAGACCAGGAGCATGAAAAGGTGTGAAAAATGCGGGGAGCAAAAAAAAAAAAAAAGAAAGACCAGGAGCATGAAAAGGTGTGAAAAATTCGAGGAGCAAAAAAAAAAAAAAAAAAGACCAGGAGCAAGAAAAGGTGTGAAAAATGCGAGGAGAAAAAAAAAAAAATAAAAAGACCAGGAACATGAAAAGGTGTGAAAAATGCGAGGAGCAAAAAAAAAAAAAAGAAAGAAAGACCAGGAGCATAAAAAGGTGTGAAAAATGCGACGAGCATGAAAAGTAGTGAAAAATGCGAGGAGCATGAAGAGGTGTGAAAAATGCGAGGAGCATGAAAAGGTGTGAAAAATGCGGGGAGCAAAAAAAAAAAAAAAGACCAGGAGCATTAAAAGGTGTGAAAAATGCGAGGAAAAAAAAAAAAAGACCAGGAACATGAAAAGGTGTGAAAAATGCGAGGAGTCAAAAAAAAAAAAAAAGAAAGAAAGAAAGACCAGGAGCATGAAAAGGTGTGAAAAATGCGAGGAGAAAAAAAAAAAAAGAAAGACCAGGAGCATGAAAAGGTGTGAAAAATGCGAGGAGCAAAAAAAAAAAAAAAAGAAAGAAAGAAAGACCAGGAGCATGAAAAGATGTGAAAAATGCGAGGAGCAAAAAAAAAAAAAGAAAGACCAGGAGCATGAAAAGGTGTGAAAAATGCGAGGAGCAAAAAAAAAAAAGAAAGACCAGGAGCATGAAAAGGTGTGAAAAATGCGACGAGCATGAAAAGTTGTGAAAAATGCGAGGAGCATGAAGAGGTGTGAAAAATGCGAGGAGCATGAAAAGGTGTGAAAAATTCGAGGAGCAAAAAAAAAAAAAAAGACCAGGAGCATGAAAAGGTGTGAAAAATGCGGGGAGCAAAAAAAAAAAAAAAAAAAAAAAGACCAGGAGCATGAAAAGGTGTGAAAAATGCGGGGAGCAAAAAAAAAAAAAAAAAAAAAAAGACCAGGAGCATGAAAAGGTGTGAAAAATGCGGGGAGCAAAAAAAAAAAAAAGAAAGACCAGGAGCATAAAAAGGTGTGAAAAATGCGACGAGCATGAAAAGTTGTGAAAAATGCGAGGAGCATGAAGAGGTGTGAAAAATGCGAGGAGCATGAAAAGGTGTGAAAAATTCGAGGAGCAAAAAAAAAAAAAAAGACCAGGAGCATAAAAGGTGTGAAAAATGCGAGGAAAAAAAAAAAAAAAGACCAGGAACATGAAAAGGTGTGAAAAATGCGAGGAGCCAAAAAAAAAAAAAAGAAAGAAAGAAAGACCAGGAGCATGAAAAGGTGTGAAAAATGCGAGGAGCAAAAAAAAAAAAGAAAGACCAGGAGCATGAAAAGGTGTGAAAAATGCGACGAGCATGAAAAGTTGTGAAAAATGCGAGGAGCATGAAGAGGTGTGAAAAATGCGAGGAGAAAAAAAAAATAATAAAAAGACCAGGAACATGAAAAGGTGTGAAAAATGCGAGGAGCATGAAAAGGTGTGAAAAATTCGAGGAGCAAAAAAAAAAAAAAAGACCAGGAGCATTAAAAGGTGTGAAAAATGCGAGGAAAAAAAAAAAAAAAAGACCAGGAACATGAAGAGGTGTGAAAAATGCGAGGAGCCAAAAAAAAAAAAAGAAAGACCAGGAGCATGAAAAGGTGTGAAAAATGCGACGACCATGAAAAGTTGTGAAAAATGCGAGGAGCATGAAGAGGTGTGAAAAATGCGAGGAGCATGAAAAGGTGTGAAAAATTCGAGGAGCAAAAAAAAAAAAAAAGACCAGGAGCATGAAAAGGTGTGAAAAATGCGGGGAGCAAAAAAAAAAAAAAGAAAGACCAGGAGCATAAAAAGGTGTGAAAAATGCGACGAGCATGAAAAGTTGTGAAAAATGCGAGGAGCATGAAGAGGTGTGAAAAATGCGAGGAGCATGAAAAGGTGTGAAAAATTCGAGGAGCAAAAAAAAAAAAAAAGACCAGGAGCATGAAAAGGTGTGAAAAATGCGAGGAAAAAAAAAAAAAAAGACCAGGAATATGAAAAGGTGTGAAAAATGCGAGGAGCCAAAAAAAAAGAAAAAGAAAAAAGAAAGACCAGGAGCATGAAAAGGTGTGAAAAATTCGAGGAGCAAAAAAAAAAAAAAGAAAGACCAGGAGCATGAAAAGGTGTGAAAAATGCGAGGAGCAAAAAAAAAAAAAAAAAAAAAAAGGAAGACCAGGAGCATGAAAAGGTGTGAAAAATGCGGGGAGCAAAAAAAAAAAAAAAAGAAAGACCAGGAGCATGAAAAGGTGTGAAAAATTCGAGGAGCAAAAAAAAAAAAAAAAAGACCAGGAGCTAGAAAAGGGGTGAAAAATGCGAGGAGAAAAAAAAAAAAAAGACCAGGAGCATGAAAAGGTGTGAAAAATGCGAGGAAAAAAAAAAAAAAAAGACCAGGAACATGAAAAGGTGTGAAAAATGCGAGGAGCAAAAAAAAAAAAAAAAAAAAAGGAAGACCAGGAGCAAGAAAAGGTGAAAAAAAAGCGGGGAGCAAAAAAAAAAAAAAAGAAAGACCAGGAGCATGAAAAGGTGTGAAAAATTCGAGGAGCAAAAAAAAAAAAAAAAAAGACCAGGAGCAAGAAAAGGTGTGAAAAATGCGAGGAGAAAAAAAAAAAAATAAAAAGACCAGGAACATGAAAAGGTGTGAAAAATGCGAGGAGCAAAAAAAAAAAAAAAGAAAGAAAGACCAGGAGCATAAAAAGGTGTGAAAAATGCGACGAGCATGAAAAGTAGTGAAAAATGCGAGGAGCATGAAGAGGTGTGAAAAATGCGAGGAGCATGAAAAGGTGTGAAAAATGCGGGGAGCAAAAAAAAAAAAAAAGACCAGGAGCATTAAAAGGTGTGAAAAATGCGAGGAAAAAAAAAAAAAGACCAGGAACATGAAAAGGTGTGAAAAATGCGAGGAGCCAAAAAAAAAAAAAAAGAAAGAAAGAAAGACCAGGAGCATGAAAAGGTGTGAAAAATGCGAGGAGCAAAAAAAAAAAAAGAAAGACCAGGAGCATGAAAAGGTGTGAAAAATGCGAGGAGCAAAAAAAAAAAAAAAAGAAAGAAAGAAGGACCAGGAGCATGAAAAGATGTGAAAAATGCGAGGAGCAAAAAAAAAAAAAGAAAGACCAGGAGCATGAAAAGGTGTGAAAAATGCGAGGAGCAAAAAAAAAAAAGAAAGACCAGGAGCATGAAAAGGTGTGAAAAATGCGGGGAGCAAAAAAAAAAAAAAAGAAAGACCAGGAGCATGAAAAGTTGTGAAAAATGCGAGGAGCATGAAGATGTGTGAAAAATGCGAGGAGCATGAAAAGGTGTGAAAAATTCGAGGAGCAAAAAAAAAAAAAAAAAAAGACCAGGAGCATGAAAAGGTGTGAAAAATGCGGGGAGAAAAAAAAAAAAAAAGGAAGAAAGAAAGACCAGGAGCATGAAAAGGTGTGAAAAATGCGGGGAGAAAAAAAAAAAAAAAGAAAGAAAGACCACGAGCATGAAAAGGTGTGAAAAATGCGAGGAGCAAAAAAAAAAAAGAAAGACCAGGAGAATGAAAAGGTGTAAAAAAAGCGAGGAGAAAAAAAAAAAAAAAAAAAGACCAGGAACATGAAAAGGTGTGAAAAATGCGAGGAGCAAAAAAAAAAAAAAAAAAAGACCAGGAGCATGAAAAGGTGTAAAAAAAGCGAGGAGAAAAAAAAAAAAATAAAAAGACCAGGAACATGAAAAGGTGTGAAAAATGCGAGGAGCAAAAAAAAAAAAAAAAAAGAAAGACCACGAGCATGAAAAGGTGTGAAAAATGCGAGGAGCAAAAAAAAAAAAGAAAGACCAGGAGCATGAAAAGGTGTGAAACATGCGACGAGCATGAAAAGTTGTGAAAAATGCGAGGAGCATGAAGAGGTGTGAAAAATGCGAGGAGCATGAAAAGGTGTGAAAAATTCGAGGAGCAAAAAAAAAAAAAGAAAGACCAGGAGCATGAAAAGGTGTGAAAAATACGAGGAGCAAAAAAAAAAAAAAAAAAAGACCAGGAACATGAAAAGGTGTGAAAAATGCGAGGAGCAAAAAAAAAAAAGAAGACCAGGAGCATGAAAAGGTGTGAAAAATGCGAGGAGCATGAAAAGGTGTGAAAAATGCGAGGAGCAAAAAAAAAAAAAAAAGAAAGAAAGAAAGACCAGGAGCATGAAAAGGTGTGAAAAATGCGAGGAGCATGAAAAGGTGTGAAAAATGCGAGGAGCAAAAAAAAAAAAAAAAAAGAAAGAAAGAAAGACCAGGAGCATGAAAAGGTGTGAAAAATGCGAGGAGCAAAAAAAAAAAAAGACCAGGAGCAAGAAAAGGTGTGAAAAATGCGAGGAGAAAAAAAAAAAAAAAGACCAGGAGCAGAAAAGGTGTGAAAAATGCGGGGAGCAAAAAAAAAAAAAAAAAAAAAAAGAAAGACCAGGAGCATAAAAAGGTGTGAAAAATGCGGGGAGCAAAAAAAAAAAAAAAAAAAAAAAGAAAGACCAGGAGCATGAAAAGGTGTGAAAAATGCGGGGAGCAAAAAAAAAAAAAAAAAAAAAAAGAAAGACCAGGAGCATGAAAAGGTGTGAAAAATGCGGGGAGCAAAAAAAAAAAAAAGAAAGACCAGGAGCATAAAAAGGTGTGAAAAATGCGACGAGCATGAAAAGTTGTGAAAAATGCGAGGAGCATGAAGAGGTGTGAAAAATGCGAGGAGCATGAAAAGGTGTGAAAAATTCGAGGAGCAAAAAAAAAAAAAAAGACCAGGAGCATAAAAGGTGTGAAAAATGCGAGGAAAAAAAAAAAAAAAAGACCAGGAACATGAAAAGGTGTGAAAAATGCGAGGAGCCAAAAAAAAAAAAAAGAAAGAAAGAAAGACCAGGAGCATGAAAAGGTGTGAAAAATGCGAGGAACATGAAAAGGTGTGAAAAATGCGAGGAGCCAAAAAAAAAGAAAAAGAAAAAAGAAACACCAGGAGCATGAAAAGGTGTGAAAAATTCGAGGAGCAAAAAAAAAAAAAGAAAGACCAGGAGCATGAAAAGGTGTGAAAAATGCGAGGAGCAAAAAAAAAAAAAAAAAAAAAAAAGGAAGACCAGGAGCATGAAAAGGTGTGAAAAATGCGGGGAGCAAAAAAAAAAAAAAAAGAAAGACCAGGAGCATGAAAAGGTGTGAAAAATTCGAGGAGCAAAAAAAAAAAAAAAAAGACCAGGAGCTAGAAAAGGGGTGAAAAATGCGAGGAGAAAAAAAAAAAAAAGACCAGGAGCATGAAAAGGTGTGAAAAATGCGAGGAAAAAAAAAAAAAAGACCAGGAACATGAAAAGGTGTGAAAAATGCGAGGAGCAAAAAAAAAAAAAAAAAAAAAGGAAGACCAGGAGCATGAAAAGGTGTGAAAAATGCGGGGAGCAAAAAAAAAAAAAAAGAAAGACCAGGAGCATGAAAAGGTGTGAAAAATTCGAGGAGCAAAAAAAAAAAAAAAAAAGACCAGGAGCAAGAAAAGGTGTGAAAAATGCGAGGAGAAAAAAAAAAAAATAAAAAGACCAGGAACATGAAAAGGTGTGAAAAATGCGAGGAGCAAAAAAAAAAAAAAAGAAAGAAAGACCAGGAGCATAAAAAGGTGTGAAAAATGCGACGAGCATGAAAAGTAGTGAAAAATGCGAGGAGCATGAAGAGGTGTGAAAAATGCGAGGAGCATGAAAAGGTGTGAAAAATGCGGGGAGCAAAAAAAAAAAAAAAGACCAGGAGCATTAAAAGGTGTGAAAAATGCGAGGAAAAAAAAAAAAAGACCAGGAACATGAAAAGGTGTGAAAAATGCGAGGAGCCAAAAAAAAAAAAAAAGAAAGAAAGAAAGACCAGGAGCATGAAAAGGTGTGAAAAATGCGAGGAGCAAAAAAAAAAAAAGAAAGACCAGGAGCATGAAAAGGTGTGAAAAATGCGAGGAGCAAAAAAAAAAAAAAAAGAAAGAAAGAAGGACCAGGAGCATGAAAAGATGTGAAAAATGCGAGGAGCAAAAAAAAAAAAAGAAAGACCAGGAGCATGAAAAGGTGTGAAAAATGCGAGGAGCAAAAAAAAAAAAGAAAGACCAGGAGCATGAAAAGGTGTGAAAAATGCGGGGAGCAAAAAAAAAAAAAAGAAAGACCAGGAGCATGAAAAGGTGTGAAAAATGCGACGAGCATGAAAAGTTGTGAAAAATGCGAGGAGCATGAAGAGGTGTGAAAAATGCGAGGAGCATGAAAAGGTGTGAAAAATTCGAGGAGCAAAAAAAAAAAAAAAAAAAAGACCAGGAGCATGAAAAGGTGTGAAAAATGCGAGGAAAAAAAAAAAAAAAGACCAGGAATATGAAAAGGTGTGAAAAATGCGAGGAGCCAAAAAAAAAGAAAAAGAAAAAAGAAAGACCAGGAGCATGAAAAGGTGTGAAAAATTCGAGGAGCAAAAAAAAAAAAAGAAAGACCAGGAGCATGAAAAGGTGTGAAAAATGCGAGGAGCAAAAAAAAAAAAAAAAAAAAAAAGGAAGACCAGGAGCATGAAAAGGTGTGAAAAATGCGGGGAGCAAAAAAAAAAAAAAAAGAAAGACCAGGAGCATGAAAAGGTGTGAAAAATTCGAGGAGCAAAAAAAAAAAAAAAAAGACCAGGAGCTAGAAAAGGGGTGAAAAATGCGAGGAGAAAAAAAAAAAAAAGACCAGGAGCATGAAAAGGTGTGAAAAATGCGAGGAAAAAAAAAAAAAAAGACCAGGAGCATGAAAAGGTGTGAAAAATGCGGGGAGCAAAAAAAAAAAAAAAGAAAGACCAGGAGCATGAAAAGGTGTGAAAAATTCGAGGAGCAAAAAAAAAAAAAAAAAAGACCAGGAGCAAGAAAAGGTGTGAAAAATGCGAGGAGAAAAAAAAAAAAATAAAAAGACCAGGAACATGAAAAGGTGTGAAAAATGCGAGGAGCAAAAAAAAAAAAAAGAAAGAAAGACCAGGAGCATAAAAAGGTGTGAAAAATGCGACGAGCATGAAAAGTAGTGAAAAATGCGAGGAGCATGAAGAGGTGTGAAAAATGCGAGGAGCATGAAAAGGTGTGAAAAATGCGGGGAGCAAAAAAAAAAAAAAAGACCAGGAGCATTAAAAGGTGTGAAAAATGCGAGGAAAAAAAAAAAAAGACCAGGAACATGAAAAGGTGTGAAAAATGCGAGGAGTCAAAAAAAAAAAAAAAGAAAGAAAGAAAGACCAGGAGCATGAAAAGGTGTGAAAAATGCGAGGAGCAAAAAAAAAAAAAGAAAGACCAGGAGCATGAAAAGGTGTGAAAAATGCGAGGAGCAAAAAAAAAAAAAAAAGAAAGAAAGAAAGACCAGGAGCATGAAAAGATGTGAAAAATGCGAGGAGCAAAAAAAAAAAAAGAAAGACCAGGAGCATGAAAAGGTGTGAAAAATGCGAGGAGCAAAAAAAAAAAAGAAAGACCAGGAGCATGAAAAGGTGTGAAAAATGCGACGAGCATGAAAAGTTGTGAAAAATGCGAGGAGCATGAAGAGGTGTGAAAAATGCGAGGAGCATGAAAAGGTGTGAAAAATTCGAGGAGCAAAAAAAAAAAAAAAGACCAGGAGCATGAAAAGGTGTGAAAAATGCGGGGAGCAAAAAAAAAAAAAAAAAAAAAAAGACCAGGAGCATGAAAAGGTGTGAAAAATGCGGGGAGCAAAAAAAAAAAAAAGAAAGACCAGGAGCATAAAAAGGTGTGAAAAATGCGACGAGCATGAAAAGTTGTGAAAAATGCGAGGAGCATGAAGAGGTGTGAAAAATGCGAGGAGCATGAAAAGGTGTGAAAAATTCGAGGAGCAAAAAAAAAAAAAAAGACCAGGAGCATAAAAGGTGTGAAAAATGCGAGGAAAAAAAAAAAAAAAGACCAGGAACATGAAAAGGTGTGAAAAATGCGAGGAGCCAAAAAAAAAAAAAAGAAAGAAAGAAAGACCAGGAGCATGAAAAGGTGTGAAAAATGCGAGGAGCAAAAAAAAAAAAGAAAGACCAGGAGCATGAAAAGGTGTGAAAAATGCGACGAGCATGAAAAGTTGTGAAAAATGCGAGGAGCATGAAGAGGTGTGAAAAATGCGAGGAGAAAAAAAAAATAATAAAAAGACCAGGAACATGAAAAGGTGTGAAAAATGCGAGGAGCATGAAAAGGTGTGAAAAATTCGAGGAGCAAAAAAAAAAAAAAGACCAGGAGCATTAAAAGGTGTGAAAAATGCGAGGAAAAAAAAAAAAAAAAGACCAGGAACATGAAAAGGTGTGAAAAATGCGAGGAGCCAAAAAAAAAAAAAGAAAGACCAGGAGCATGAAAAGGTGTGAAAAATGCGACGACCATGAAAAGTTGTGAAAAATGCGAGGAGCATGAAGAGGTGTGAAAAATGCGAGGAGCATGAAAAGGTGTGAAAAATTCGAGGAGCAAAAAAAAAAAAAAAGACCAGGAGCATGAAAAGGTGTGAAAAATGCGGGGAGCAAAAAAAAAAAAAAGAAAGACCAGGAGCATAAAAAGGTGTGAAAAATGCGACGAGCATGAAAAGTTGTGAAAAATGCGAGGAGCATGAAGAGGTGTGAAAAATGCGAGGAGCATGAAAAGGTGTGAAAAATTCGAGGAGCAAAAAAAAAAAAAAAGACCAGGAGCATTAAAAGGTGTGAAAAATGCGAGGAAAAAAAAAAAAAAAGACCAGGAATATGAAAAGGTGTGAAAAATGCGAGGAGCCAAAAAAAAAGAAAAAGAAAAAAGAAAGACCAGGAGCATGAAAAGGTGTGAAAAATTCGAGGAGCAAAAAAAAAAAAAGAAAGACCAGGAGCATGAAAAGGTGTGAAAAATGCGAGGAGCAAAAAAAAAAAAAAAAAAAAAAAAGGAAGACCAGGAGCATGAAAAGGTGTGAAAAATGCGGGGAGCAAAAAAAAAAAAAAAAGAAAGACCAGGAGCATGAAAAGGTGTGAAAAATTCGAGGAGCAAAAAAAAAAAAAAAAAGACCAGGAGCTAGAAAAGGGGTGAAAAATGCGAGGAGAAAAAAAAAAAAAAGACCAGGAGCATGAAAAGGTGTGAAAAATGCGAGGAAAAAAAAAAAAAAAGACCAGGAACATGAAAAGGTGTGAAAAATGCGAGGAGCAAAAAAAAAAAAAAAAAAAAGGAAGACCAGGAGCATGAAAAGGTGTGAAAAATGCGGGGAGCAAAAAAAAAAAAAAAGAAAGACCAGGAGCATGAAAAGGTGTGAAAAATTCGAGGAGCAAAAAAAAAAAAAAAAAAGACCAGGAGCAAGAAAAGGTGTGAAAAATGCGAGGAGAAAAAAAAAAAAATAAAAAGACCAGGAACATGAAAAGGTGTGAAAAATGCGAGGAGCAAAAAAAAAAAAAAAGAAAGAAAGACCAGGAGCATAAAAAGGTGTGAAAAATGCGACGAGCATGAAAAGTAGTGAAAAATGCGAGGAGCATGAAGAGGTGTGAAAAATGCGAGGAGCATGAAAAGGTGTGAAAAATGCGGGGAGCAAAAAAAAAAAAAAAGACCAGGAGCATTAAAAGGTGTGAAAAATGCGAGGAAAAAAAAAAAAAGACCAGGAACATGAAAAGGTGTGAAAAATGCGAGGAGCCAAAAAAAAAAAAAAAGAAAGAAAGAAAGACCAGGAGCATGAAAAGGTGTGAAAAATGCGAGGAGCAAAAAAAAAAAAAGAAAGACCAGGAGCATGAAAAGGTGTGAAAAATGCGAGGAGCAAAAAAAAAAAAAAAAGAAAGAAAGAAGGACCAGGAGCATGAAAAGATGTGAAAAATGCGAGGAGCAAAAAAAAAAAAAGAAAGACCAGGAGCATGAAAAGGTGTGAAAAATGCGAGGAGCAAAAAAAAAAAAAGAAAGACCAGGAGCATGAAAAGGTGTGAAAAATGCGGGGAGCAAAAAAAAAAAAAAAGAAAGACCAGGAGCATGAAAAGGTGTGAAAAATGCGACGAGCATGAAAAGTTGTGAAAAATGCGAGGAGCATGAAGAGGTGTGAAAAATGCGAGGAGCATGAAAAGGTGTGAAAAATTCGAGGAGCAAAAAAAAAAAAAAAAAAAGACCAGGAGCATGAAAAGGTGTGAAAAATGCGGGGAGAAAAAAAAAAAAAAAGGAAGAAAGAAAGACCAGGAGCATGAAAAGGTGTGAAAAATGCGGGGAGAAAAAAAAAAAAAAAGAAAGAAAGAAAGACCAGGAGCATGAAAAGGTGTGAAAAATATGAGGAGCATGAAAAGGTGTGAAAAATGCGAGGAGCATGAAAAGTTGTGAAAAATGCAAGGAGCATGAAAAGGTGTGAAAAATGCGAGGAGAAAAAAAAAAAAAAGACCAGGAGCATGAAAAGGTGTGAAAAATGCGAGGAAAAAAAGAAAAAAGACCAGGAACATTAAAAGGTGTGAAAAATGCGAGGAGCAAAAAAAAAAAAAGAAAGACCAGGAGCATGAAAAGGTGTGAAAAATGCGAGGAGCAAAAAAAAAAAAAAAAAAGACCAGGAACATGAAAAGGTGTGAAAAATGCGAGGAGCAAAAAAAAAAAAAGAAAGACCAGGAGCATGAAAAGGTGTGAAAAATGCGAGGAGCATGAAAAGGTGTGAAAAATGCGAGGAGCAAAAAAAAAAAAAAAAAAGACCAGGAGCATGAAAAGGTGTGAAAAATGCGGGGAGCAAAAAAAAAAAAGAAAGACCAGGAGCATGAAAAGGTGTGAAAAATGCGGGGAACAAAAAAAAAAAAAAAAGAAAGACCAGGAGCATGAAAAGGTGTGAAAAATGCGACGAGCATGAAAAGTTGTGAAAAATGCGAGGAGCATGAAGAGGTGTGAAAAATGCGAGGAGCATGAAAAGGTGTGAAAAATTCGAGGAGCAAAAAAAAAAAAAAAAAAAAGACCAGGAGCATGAAAAGGTGTGAAAAATTCGAGGAGCAAAAAAAAAAAAAAAAAAAAAACCAGGAGCATGAAAAGGTGTAAAAAATGCGAGGAGAAAAAAAAAAAAATAAAAAGACCAGGAACATGAAAAGGTGTGAAAAATGCGAGGAGCAAAAAAAAAAAAAAAAAAGAAAGACCAGGAGCATGAAAAGGTGTGAAAAATGCGAGGAGCAAAAAAAAAAAAGAAAGACCAGGAGCATGAAAAGGTGTGAAACATGCGACGAGCATGAAAAGTTGTGAAAAATGCGAGGAGCATGAAGAGGTGTGAAAAATGCGAGGAGCATGAAAAGGTGTGAAAAATTCGAGGAGCAAAAAAAAAAAAAGAAAGACCAGGAGCATGAAAAGGTGTGAAAAATACGAGGAGCAAAAAAAAAAAAAAAAAAGACCAGGAACATGAAAAGGTGTGAAAAATGCGAGGAGCAAAAAAAAAAAAGAAAGACCAGGAGCATGAAAAGGTGTGAAAAATGCGAGGAGCATGAAAAGGTGTGAAAAATGCGAGGAGCAAAAAAAAAAAAAGACCAGGAGCAAGAAAAGGTGTGAAAAATGCGAGGAGAAAAAAAAAAAAAAAGACCAGGAGAAAAAAAGGTGTGAAAAATGCGGGGAGCAAAAAAAAAAAAAAAAAGAAAGACCAGGAGCATAAAAAGGTGTGAAAAATGCGGGGAGCAAAAAAAAAAAAAAAAAAAAAAAGAAAGACCAGGAGCATGAAAAGGTGTGAAAAATGCGGGGAGCAAAAAAAAAAAAAAGAAAGACCAGGAGCATAAAAAGGTGTGAAAAATGCGACGAGCATGAAAAGTTGTGAAAAATGCGAGGAGCATGAAGAGGTGTGAAAAATGCGAGGAGCATGAAAAGGTGTGAAAAATTCGAGGAGCAAAAAAAAAAAAAAAGACCAGGAGCATAAAAGGTGTGAAAAAAGCGAGGAAAAAAAAAAAAAAAAGACCAGGAACATGAAAAGGTGTGAAAAATGCGAGGAGCCAAAAAAAAAAAAAAGAAAAAAAAAAAGACCAGGAGCATGAAAAGGTGTGAAAAATGCGGGGAGAAAAAAAAAAAAAAAGGAAGAAAGAAAGACCAGGAGCATGAAAAGGTGTGAAAAATGCTGGGAGAAAAAAAAAAAAAAGAAAGAAAGAAAGACCAGGAGCATGAAAAGGTGTGAAAAATATGAGGAGCATGAAAAGGTGTGAAAAATGCGAGGAGCAAAAAAAAAAAAAAAAAAAGACCAGGAACATGAAAAGGTGTGAAAAATGCGAGGAGCAAAAAAAAAAAAAAAAAGACCAGGAGCATGAAAAGGTGTGAAAAATGCGAGGAGCATGAAAAGGTGTGAAAAATGCGAGGAGCAAAAAAAAAAAAAAAAACCAGGAGCATGAAAAGGGGGAAAAAATGCGGGGAGCAAAAAAAAAAAAGAAAGACCAGGAGCATGAAAAGGTGTGAAAAATTCGAGGAGCAAAAAAAAAAAAAAAAAAAGACCAGGAGCATGAAAAGGTGTAAAAAATGCGAGGAGAAAAAAAAAAAAATAAAAAGACCAGGAACATGAAAAGGTGTGAAAAATGCGAGGAGCAAAAAAAAAAAAAAAAAAGAAAGACCAGGAGCATGAAAAGGTGTGAAAAATGCGAGGAGCAAAAAAAAAAAAGAAAGACCAGGAGCATGAAAAGGTGTGAAACATGCGACGAGCATGAAAAGTTGTGAAAAATGCGAGGAGCATGAAGAGGTGTGAAAAATGCGAGGAGCATGAAAAGGTGTGAAAAATTCGAGGAGCAAAAAAAAAAAAAGAAAGACCAGGAGCATGAAAAGGTGTGAAAAATACGAGGAGCAAAAAAAAAAAAAAAAAAAGACCATGAGCATGAAAAGGTGTGAAAAATTCGAGGAGCAAAAAAAAAAAAAGAAAGACCAGGAGCATGAAAAGGTGTGAAAAATACGAGGAGCAAAAAAAAAAAAAAAAAAGACCAGGAACATGAAAAGGTGTGAAAAATGCGAGGAGCAAAAAAAAAAAAGAAAGACCAGGAGCATGAAAAGGTGTGAAAAATGCGAGGAGCATGAAAAGGTGTGAAAAATGCGAGGAGAAAAAAAAAAAAAAAGACCAGGAGCAGAAAAGGTGTGAAAAATGCGGGGAGCAAAAAAAAAAAAAAAAAAAAAAAAAAAAGACCAGGAAAAAAAAAAAGTGTGAAAAATGCGGGGAGCAAAAAAAAAAAAAAAAAAAAAAAAGAAAGACCAGGAGCATGAAAAGGTGTGAAAAATGCGGGGAGCAAAAAAAAAAAAAAAAAAAAAAAAAAAGACCAGGAGCATAAAAGGTGTAAAAAATGCGAGGAAAAAAAAAAAAAAAGACCAGGAACATGAAAAGGTGTGAAAAATGCGAGGAGCAAAAAAAAAAAAAAAGAAAGAAAGAAAGACCAGGAGCATGAAAAGGTGTGAAAAATGCGGGGAGAAAAAAAAAAAAAAAGGAAGAAAGAAAGACCAGGAGCATGAAAAGGTGTGAAAAATGCGGGGAGAAAAAAAAAAAAAAAGAAAGAAAGAAAGACCAGGAGCATGAAAAGGTGTGAAAAATACGAGGAGCATGAAAAGGTGTGAAAAATGCGAGGAGCAAAAAAAAAAAAAAAAAAGACCAGGAACAAGAAAAGGGGTGAAAAATGCGAGGAGCAAAAAAAAAAAAAGAAAGACCAGGAGCATGAAAAGGTGTGAAAAATGCGAGGAGCATGAAAAGAAGTGAAAAATGCGAGGAGCAAAAAAAAAAAAAAAAGACCAGGAGCATGAAAAGGTGTGAAAAATGCGGGGAGCAAAAAAAAAAAAGAAAGACCAGGAGCATGAAAAGGTGTGAAAAATGCGGGGAAAAAAAAAAAAAAAAAGAAAGACCAGGAGCATGAAAAGGTGTGAAAAATGCGACGAGCATGAAAAGTTGTGAAAAATGCGAGGAGCATGAAGAGGTGTGAAAAATGCGAGGAGCATGAAAAGGTGTGAAAAATTCGAGGAGCAAAAAAAAAAAAAAAAAAAGACCAGGAGCATGAAAAGGTGTGAAAAATTCGAGGAGCAAAAAAAAAAAAAAAAAAAGACCAGGAGCATGAAAAGGTGTAAAAAATGCGAGGAGAAAAAAAAAAAAATAAAAAGACCAGGAACATGAAAAGGTGTGAAAAATGCGAGGAGCAAAAAAAAAAAAAAAAAAGAAAGACCACGAGCATGAAAAGGTGTGAAAAATGCGAGGAGCAAAAAAAAAAAAGAAAGACCAGGAGCATGAAAAGGTGTGAAACATGCGACGAGCATGAAAAGTTGTGAAAAATGCGAGGAGCATGAAGAGGTGTGAAAAATGCGAGGAGCATGAAAAGGTGTGAAAAATTCGAGGAGCAAAAAAAAAAAAAGAAAGACCAGGAGCATGAAAAGGTGTGAAAAATACGAGGAGCAAAAAAAAAAAAAAAAAAGACCAGGAACATGAAAAGGTGTGAAAAATGCGAGGAGCAAAAAAAAAAAAGAAGACCAGGAGCATGAAAAGGTGTGAAAAATGCGAGGAGCATGAAAAGGTGTGAAAAATGCGAGGAGCAAAAAAAAAAAAAAAAGAAAGAAAGAAAGACCAGGAGCATGAAAAGGTGTGAAAAATTCGAGGAGCATGAAAAGGTGTGAAAAATGCGAGGAGCAAAAAAAAAAAAAAAAAGAAAGAAAGAAAGACCAGGAGCATGAAAAGGTGTGAAAAATGCGAGGAGCAAAAAAAAAAAAAGACCAGGAGCAAGAAAAGGTGTGAAAAAAGCGAGGAGAAAAAAAAAAAAAAAGACCAGGAGCAGAAAAGGTGTGAAAAATGCGGGGAGCAAAAAAAAAAAAAAAAAAAAAAAGAAAGACCAGGAGCATAAAAAGGGGTGAAAAATGCGGGGAGAAAAAAAAAAAAAAAAAAAAAAAAGAAAGACATGGAGCATGAAAAGGTGTGAAAAAGGCGGGGAGCAAAAAAAAAAAAAAAAAAAAAAAAAGAAAGACCAGGAGCATGAAAAGGTGTGAAAAATGCGGGGAGCAAAAAAAAAAAAAAAGAAAGACCAGGAGCATAAAAAGGTGTGAAAAATGCGACGAGCATGAAAAGTTGTGAAAAATGCGAGGAGCATGAAGAGGTGTGAAAAATGCGAGGAGCATGAAAAGGTGTGAAAAAATTCGAGGAGCAAAAAAAAAAAAAAAGACCAGGAGCATAAAAGTGTGAAAAATGCGAGGAAAAAAAAAAAAAAAGACCAGGAACATGAAAAGGTGTGAAAAATGCGAGGAGCCAAAAAAAAAAAAAAGAAGAAAGAAAGACCAGGAGCATGAAAAGGTGTGAAAAATGCGAGGAACAAAAAAAAAAAAAAAGAAAGAAAGACCAGGAGCATGAAAAGGTGTGAAAAATGCGAGGAGCAAAAAAAAAAAAAAAGAAAGAAAGACCAGGAGCATGAAAAGGTGTGAAAAATGCGAGGAGCAAAAAAAAAAAAGAAAGACCAGGAGCATGAAAAGGTGTGAAAAATGCGACGAGCATGAAAAGTTGTGAAAAATGCGAGGAGCATGAAGAGGTGTGAAAAATGCGGGGAGCAAAAAAAAAAAAAAAAAAAAAAGAAAGACAAGGAGCATGAAAAGGTGTGAAAAATGCGAGGAGCAAAAAAAAAAAAAAAAGAAAGACCAGGAGCATAAAAGGTGTGAAAAATGCGACGAGCATGAAAAGTTGTGAAAAATGCGAGGAGCATGAAGAGGTGTGAAAAATGCGAGGAGCATGAAAAGGTGTGAAAAATTCGAGGAGCATGAAAAGGTGTGAAAAATTCGAGGAGCAAAAAAAAAAAAAAAGACCAGGAGCATTAAAAGGTGTGAAAAATGCGAGGAAAAAAAAAAAAAAAAAAAGACCAGGAACATGAAAAGGTGTGAAAAATGCGAGGAGCCAAAAAAAAAAAAAGAAAGACCAGGAGCATGAAAAGGTGTGAAAAATGCGACGACCATGAAAAGTTGTGAAAAATGCGAGGAGCATGAAGAGGTGTGAAAAATGCGAGGAGCATAAAAAGGTGTGAAAAATTCGAGGAGCAAAAAAAAAAAAAAAGACCAGGAGCATGAAAAGGTGTGAAAAATGCGAGGAGCAAAAAAAAAAAAAAAAAAAGACCATGAGCATGAAAAGGTGTGAAAAATTCGAGGAGCAAAAAAAAAAAAAGAAAGACCAGGAGCATGAAAAGGTGTGAAAAATACGAGGAGCAAAAAAAAAAAAAAAAAAGACCAGGAACATGAAAAGGTGTGAAAAATGCGAGGAGCAAAAAAAAAAAAGAAAGACCAGGAGCATGAAAAGGTGTGAAAAATGCGAGGAGCATGAAAAGGTGTGAAAAATGCGAGGAGAAAAAAAAAAAAAAAAGACCAGGAGCAGAAAAGGGGTGAAAAATGCGGGGAGCAAAAAAAAAAAAAAAAAAAAAAAGAAAGACCAGGAGCATAAAAAGGTGTGAAAAATGCGGGGAGCAAAAAAAAAAAAAAAAAAAAAAAGAAAGACCAGGAGCATGAAAAGGTGTGAAAAAAGCGAGGAGCAAAAAAAAAAAAAAAAAAAAAAAAGAAAGACAAGGAGCATGAAAAGGTGTGAAAAATGCGGGGAGCAAAAAAAAAAAAAAGAAAGACCAGGAGCATGAAAAGGTGTGAAAAATGCGACGAGCATGAAAAGTTGTGAAAAATGCGAGGAGCATGAAGAGGTGTGAAAAATGCGAGGAGCATGAAAAGGTGTGAAAAATTCGAGGAGCAAAAAAAAAAAAAAAGACCAGGAGCATAAAAGGTGTGAAAAATGCGAGGAAAAAAAAAAAAAAAAGACCAGGAACATGAAAAGGTGTGAAAAATGCGAGGAGCCAAAAAAAAAAAAAAGAAAGAAAGAAAGACCAGGAGCATGAAAAGGTGTGAAAAATGCGGGGAGAAAAAAAAAAAAAAGGAAGAAAGAAAGACCAGGAGCATGAAAAGGTGTGAAAAATGCGGGGAGAAAAAAAAAAATAAAGAAAGAAAGAAAGACCAGGAGCATGAAAAGGTGTGAAAAATATGAGGAGCATGAAAAGGTGTGAAAAATGCGAGGAGCAAAAAAAAAAAAAAAAAAGACCAGGAACATGAAAAGGTGTGAAAAATGCGAGGAGCAAAAAAAAAAAAAAGAAAGACCAGGAGCATGAAAAGGTGTGAAAAATGCGAGGAGCATGAAAAGGTGTGAAAAAGTCGAGGAGCAAAAAAAAAAAAAAAAGACCAGGAGCATGAAAAGGTGGGAAAAATGCGGGGAGCAAAAAAAAAAAAGAAAGACCAGGAGCATGAAAAGGTGTGAAAAAAGCGGGGAACAAAAAAAAAAAAAAAGAAAGACCAGGAGCATGAAAAGGTGTGAAAAATGCGACGAGCATGAAAAGTTGTGAAAAATGCGAGGAGCATGAAGAGGTGTGAAAAATGCGAGGAGCATGAAAAGGTGTGAAAAATTCGAGGAGCAAAAAAAAAAAAAAAAAAAGACCAGGAGCATGAAAAGGTGTGAAAAATTCGAGGAGCAAAAAAAAAAAAAAAAAAAGACCAGGAGCATGAAAAGGTGTAAAAAATGCGAGGAGAAAAAAAAAAAAATAAAAAGACCAGGAACATGAAAAGGTGTGAAAAATGCGAGGAGCAAAAAAAAAAAAAAAAAAAGAAAGACCACGAGCATGAAAAGGTGTGAAAAATGCGAGGAGCAAAAAAAAAAAAGAAAGACCAGGAGCATGAAAAGGTGTGAAACATGCGACGAGCATGAAAAGTTGTGAAAAATGCGAGGAGCATGAAGAGGTGTGAAAAATGCGAGGAGCATGAAAAGGTGTGAAAAATTCGAGGAGCAAAAAAAAAAAAAGAAAGACCAGGAGCATGAAAAGGTGTGAAAAATACGAGGAGCAAAAAAAAAAAAAAAAAAGACCAGGAACATGAAAAGGTGTGAAAAATGCGAGGAGCAAAAAAAAAAAAGAAGACCAGGAGCATGAAAAGGTGTGAAAAATGCGAGGAGCATGAAAAGGTGTGAAAAATGCGAGGAGCAAAAAAAAAAAAAAAAAGAAAGAAAGAAAGACCAGGAGGATGAAAAGGTGTGAAAAATGCGAGGAGCATGAAAAGGTGTGAAAAATGCGAGGAGCAAAAAAAAAAAAAAAAAGAAAGAAAGAAAGACCAGGAGCATGAAAAGGTGTGAAAAATGCGAGGAGCAAAAAAAAAAAAAAGACCAGGAGCAAGAAAAGGTGTGAAAAATGCGAGGAGAAAAAAAAAAAAAAAGACCAGGAGCAGAAAAGGTGTGAAAAAAGGGGGGAGCAAAAAAAAAAAAAAAAAAAAAAAAGAAAGACCAGGAGCAAAAAAAGGTGTGAAAAATGCGGGGAGCAAAAAAAAAAAAAAAAAAAAAAAAGAAAGACCAGGAGCATGAAAAGGTGTGAAAAATGCGGGGAGCAAAAAAAAAAAAAAAAAAAAAAAGAAAGACCAGGAGCATGAAAAGGTGTGAAAAATGCGGGGAGCAAAAAAAAAAAAAAAGAAAGACCAGGAGCATGAAAAGGTGTGAAAAATGCGACGAGCATGAAAAGTTGTGAAAAATGCGAGGAGCATGAAGAGGTGTGAAAAATGCGAGGAGCATGAAAAGGTGTGAAAAATTCGAGGAGCAAAAAAAAAAAAAAAGACCAGGAGCATAAAAGGTGTGAAAAATGCGAGGAAAAAAAAAAAAAAAAAGACCAGGAACATGAAAAGGTGTGAAAAATGCGAGGAGCCAAAAAAAAAAAAAAGAAAGAAAGAAAGACCAGGAGCATGAAAAGGTGTGAAAAATGCGAGGAGCAAAAAAAAAAAAAAAAGAAAGAAAGAACAGGAGCATGAAAAGGTGTGAAAAATGCGAGGAGCAAAAAAAAAAAAAAGAAAGAAAGACCAGGAGCATGAAAAGGTGTGAAAAATGCGAGGAGCAAAAAAAAAAAAGAAAGACCAGGAGCATGAAAAGGTGTGAAAAAAGCGAGGAGCATGAAAAGTTGTGAAAAAAGCGAGGAGCATGAAGAGGTGTGAAAAATGCGGGGAGCAAAAAAAAAAAAAAAAAAAAAAAGAAAGACAAGGAGCATGAAAAGGTGTGAAAAATGCGAGGAGGAAAAAAAAAAAAAAAAAGACCAGGAGCATGAAAAGGTGTGAAAAATGCGACGAGCATGAAAAGTTGTGAAAAATGCGAGGAGCATGAAGAGGTGTGAAAAATGCGAGGAGCATGAAAAGGTGTGAAAAATTCGAGGAGCAAAAAAAAAAAAGACCAGGAGCATGAAAAGGTGTGAAAAATGCGAGGAGGAAAAAAAAAAAAAAAAGACCAGGAGCATGAAAAGGTGTGAAAAATGCGAGGAGCAAAAAAAAAAAAAAAAGACCAGGAGCATGAAAAGGTGTGAAAAATGCGAGGAGCAAAAAAAAAAAAAAAAAAAAAAACCAGGAGCAAGAAAAGGTGTGAAAAAAGCGAGGAGCAAAAAAAAAAAAAGAAAGACCAGGAGCATGAAAAGGTGTGAAAAATGCGACGACCATGAAAAGTTGTGAAAAATGCGAGGAGCATGAAGAGGTGTGAAAAATGCGAGGAGCATAAAAAGGTGTGAAAAATTCGAAGAGCAAAAAAAAAAAAAAAGACCAGGAGCATGAAAAGGTGTGAAAAATGCGAGGAGCAAAAAAAAAAAAAAAAAAAAAAAAGAAAGACCAGGAGCATGAAAAGGTGTGAAAAATGCGAGGAGCATGAAAAGGTGTGAAAAATGCGAGGAGCATGAAAAGGTGTGAAAAATGCGAGGAGCAAAAAAAAAAAAAAAAAAAAGAAAGAAAGACCAGGAGCATGAAAAGGTGTGAAAAATGCGAGGAGCAAAAAAAAAAAAAAGGAAGACCAGGACCATGAAAAGGTGTGAAAAATGCGAGGAGCAAAAAAAAAAAAAAAAAGAAAGAAAGAAAGACCAGGAGCATGAAAAGGTGTGAAAAATGCGAGGAGAAAAAAAAAAAAAAAAAAAAAGAAAGACCAGGAGCATGAAAAGGTGTGAAAAATGCGAGGAAAAAAAAAAAAAAAAAAAAAAAGACCAGGAGCATGAAAAGGTGTGAAAAATGCGAGGAGCAAAAAAAAAAAAAAAACACAAAGACCAGGAGCATGAAAAGGTGTGAAAAATGCGAGGAGCAAAAAAAAAAAAAAAAGAAAGAAAAAAAGACCAGGAGAATGAAAAGGTGTGAAAAATGCGAGGAGCAAAAAAAAAAAAAAAAGAAAGAAAAAAAGACCAGGAGAATGAAAAGGTGTGAAAAATGCGAGGAGCAAAAAAAAAAAAAAAGAAAGAAAGAAAGACCAGGAGCATGACAAGGTGTGAAAAATGCGAGGAGCAAAAAAAAAAAAAAAAAAAAAGAAAGAAAGACCAGGAGCATGACAAGGTGTGAAAAATGCGAGGAGCAAAAAAAAAAAAAAAAAAAAGAAAGACCAGGAGCATGAAAAGGTGTGAAAAATGCGAGGAGTAAAAAAAAAAAAAAAAAAAAAAAGACCAGGAACATGAAAATGTGTGAAAAATGGGAGGAACAAAAAAAATAAAAAAAAGAAAGAAAGAAAGACCAGGAGCATGAAAATGTGTGAAAAATGCGAGGAGCAAAAAAAATAAAAAAAAAAGAAAGAAAGACCAGGAGCATGAAAAGGTGTGAAAAATGCGAGGAGCAAAAAAAATAAAAGAAAGACCAGGAGCATGAAAAGGTGTGAAAAATGCGAGGAGAAAAAAAAAAAAGAAAGACCAGGAACATGAAAAGGTGTGAAAAATGCGAGGAGCAAAAAAAAAAAAAAAAAAAAAAAAGAAAGACCAGGAGCATGAAAAGGTGTGAAAAATGCGGGGAGCAAAAAAAAAAAAAAGAAAGACCAGGAGCATGAAAAGGTGTGAAAAATGCGAGGAAAAAAAAAAAAAAAAAAAAAAGACCAGCAGCATGAAAAGGTGTGAAAAATGCGAGGAGCAAAAAAAAAAAAAAAAAACAAAGACCAGGAGAATGAAAAGGTGTGAAAAATGCGAGGAGCAAAAAAAAAAAAAAAAAAAAGAAAGACCAGGAGCATGAAAAGGTGTGAAAAATGCGAGGAGTAAAAAAAAAAAAAAAAAAAAAAAGACCAGGAACATGAAAATGTGTGAAAAATGGGAGGAACAAAAAAAATAAAAAAAAGAAAGAAAGAAAGACCAGGAGCATGAAAATGTGTGAAAAATGCGAGGAGCAAAAAAAATAAAAAAAAAAGAAAGAAAGACCAGGAGCATGAAAAGGTGTGAAAAATGCGAGGAGCAAAAAAAAAAAAAAAAAAAAAAAAAAGACCAGGAACATGAAAAGTTGTGAAAAATGCGAGGAGCAAAAAAAAAAAAAGAAAGACCAGGAGCATGAAAAGGTGTGAAAAATGGAAGGAGCATGAAAAGGTGTGAAAAATGCGCGGAGCATGAAAAGTTGTGAAAAATGCAAGGAGCATGAAAAGGTGTGAAAAATGCGAGGAGCAAAAAAAAAAAAAAAAAGAAAGACCAGGAGCATGAAAAGGTGTGAAAAATGCGAGGAGCAAAAGAAAAAAAAAAGACCAGGAGCATGAAAAGGTGTGAAAAATGCGAGGAGCAAAAAAAAAAAAAGAAAGACCAGGAGCATGAAAAGGTGTGAAAAATGCGATGAGCATGAAAAGGTGTGAAAAATGCGAGGAGCATGAAGAGGTGTGAAAAATGCGAGGAGGATGAAAAGGTGTGAAAAATTTGAGGAGCAAAAAAAAAAAAACCAGGAGCATGAAAAAGTGTGAAAAATGCGAGGAGCAAAAAAAAAAAAAAAAAAAAGACCAGGAACATGAAAAGGTGTGAAAAATGCGAGGAGCAAAAAAAAAAAAAGAAAGACCAGGAGCATGAAAAGGTGTGAAAAATGCGAGGAGCAAAAAAAAAAAAAGAAAGACCAGGAGCATGAAAAGGTGTGAAAAATGCGAGGAGGAAAAAAAAAAAAAAAAGACCAGGAGCATGAAAAGGTGTGAAAAATGCGACGAGCATGAAAAGTTGTGAAAAATGCGAGGAGCATGAAGAGGTGTGAAAAATGCGAGGAGCATGAAAAGGTGTGAAAAATTCGAGGAGCAAAAAAAAAAAAGACCAGGAGCATGAAAAGGTGTGAAAAATGCGAGGAGGAAAAAAAAAAAAAAAAGACCAGGAGCATGAAAAGGTGTGAAAAATGCGAGGAGGAAAAAAAAAAAAAAAGACCAGGAGCATGAAAAGGTGTGAAAAATGCGAGGAGCAAAAAAAAAAAAAAAAAAAAAACCAGGAGCAAGAAAAGGTGTGAAAAAAGCGAGGAGCAAAAAAAAAAAAAGAAAGACCAGGAGCATGAAAAGGTGTGAAAAATGCGACGACCATGAAAAGTTGTGAAAAATGCGAGGAGCATGAAGAGGTGTGAAAAATGCGAGGAGCATAAAAAGGTGTGAAAAATTCGAGGAGCAAAAAAAAAAAAAAAGACCAGGAGCATGAAAAGGTGTGAAAAATGCGAGGAGCAAAAAAAAAAAAAAAAAAAAAAAAAGAAAGACCAGGAGCATGAAAAGGTGTGAAAAATGCGGGGAGCAAAAAAAAAAAAAAAGAAAGACCAGGAGCATGAAAAGGTGTGAAAAATGGGAGGAAAAAAAAAAAAAAAAAAAAAAAGACCAGCAGCATGAAAAGGTGTGAAAAATGCGAGGAGCATGAAGAGGTGTGAAAAATGCGAGGAGCATAAAAAGGTGTGAAAAATTCGAGGAGCAAAAAAAAAAAAAAAGACCAGGAGCATGAAAAGGTGTGAAAAATGCGAGGAGCAAAAAAAAAAAAAGAAAGACCAGGAGCATAAAAAGGTGTGAAAAATTCGAGGAGCAAAAAAAAAAAAAAAAGACCAGGAGCATGAAAAGGTGTGAAAAATGCGAGGAGCAAAAAAAAAAAAGAAAGACCAGGAGCAAGAAAAGGGGAGAAAAATGCGACGAGCAAAAAAAAAAAAAAAAAAAGAAAGACCAGGAGCATGAAAAGGTGTGAAAAATGCGACGAGCATGAAAAGTTGTGAAAAATGCGAGGAGCATGAAGATGTGTGAAAAATGCGAGGAGCATGAAAAGGTGTGAAAAATTCGAGGAGCAAAAAAAAAAAAAAAGACCAGGAGCAAGAAAAGGTGTGAAAAAAGCGAAGAAAAAAAAAAAAAAAAAAAAAAAAAGACCAGGAACAAAAAAAGGTGTGAAAAATGCGAGGAGCAAAAAAAAAAAAAAAGAAAGAAAGAAAGACCAGGAGCATGAAAAGGTGTGAAAAATGCGAGGAGCAAAAAAAAAAAAAAAAAAAAGAAAGACCAGGAGCATGAAAAGGTGTGAAAAATGCGAGGAGTAAAAAAAAAAAAAAAAAAAAAAAGACCAGGAACATGAAAATGTGTGAAAAATGGGAGGAACAAAAAAAATAAAAAAAAGAAAGAAAGAAAGACCAGGAGCATGAAAATGTGTGAAAAATGCGAGGAGCAAAAAAAATAAAAAAAAAAGAAAGAAAGACCAGGAGCATGAAAAGGTGTGAAAAATGCGAGGAGCAAAAAAAAAAAAAAAAAAAAAAAAAAGACCAGGAACATGAAAAGTTGTGAAAAATGCGAGGAGCAAAAAAAAAAAAAGAAAGACCAGGAGCATGAAAAGGTGTGAAAAATGGAAGGAGCATGAAAAGGTGTGAAAAATGCGCGGAGCATGAAAAGTTGTGAAAAATGCAAGGAGCATGAAAAGGTGTGAAAAATGCGAGGAGCAAAAAAAAAAAAAAAAAGAAAGACCAGGAGCATGAAAAGGTGTGAAAAATGCGAGGAGCAAAAGAAAAAAAAAAGACCAGGAGCATGAAAAGGTGTGAAAAATGCGAGGAGCAAAAAAAAAAAAAGAAAGACCAGGAGCATGAAAAGGTGTGAAAAATGCGATGAGCATGAAAAGGTGTGAAAAATGCGAGGAGCATGAAGAGGTGTGAAAAATGCGAGGAGGATGAAAAGGTGTGAAAAATTTGAGGAGCAAAAAAAAAAAAACCAGGAGCATGAAAAAGTGTGAAAAATGCGAGGAGCAAAAAAAAAAAAAAAAAAAAGACCAGGAACATGAAAAGGTGTGAAAAATGCGAGGAGCAAAAAAAAAAAAAGAAACACCAGGAGCATGAAAAGGTGTGAAAAATGCGAGAAGCAAAAAAAAAAAAACAAAGACCAGGAGCATGAAAAGGTGTGAAAAATGCGAGGAGCAAAAAAAAAAAAAAAGACCAGGAGCATGAAAAGGTGTGAAAAATGCGACGAGCATGAAAAGTTGTGAAAAATGCGAGGAGCATGAAGAGGTGTGAAAAATGCGAGGAGCATGAAAAGGTGTGAAAAATTCGAGGAGCAAAAAAAAAAAAGACCAGGAGCATGAAAAGGTGTGAAAAATGCGAGGAGGAAAAAAAAAAAAAAAAGACCAGGAGCATGAAAAGGTGTGAAAAATGCGAGGAGGAAAAAAAAAAAAAAAAGACCAGGAGCATGAAAAGGTGTGAAAAATGCGAGGAGCAAAAAAAAAAAAAAAAAAAAAACCAGGAGCATGAAAAGGTGTGAAAAATGCGAGGAGCAAAAAAAAAAAAAAGAAAGACCAGGAGCATGAAAAGGTGTGAAAAATGCGACGACCATGAAAAGTTGTGAAAAATGCGAGGAGCATGAAGAGGTGTGAAAAATGCGAGGAGCATAAAAAGGTGTGAAAAATTCGAGGAGCAAAAAAAAAAAAAAAGACCAGGAGCATGAAAAGGTGTGAAAAATGCGAGGAGCAAAAAAAAAAAAAAAAAAAAAAAAGAAAGACCAGGAGCAAGAAAAGGTGTGAAAAATGCGGGGAGCAAAAAAAAAAAAAAGAAAGACCAGGAGCATGAAAAGGTGTGAAAAATGCGAGGAAAAAAAAAAAAAAAAAAAAAAAGACCAGCAGCATGAAAAGGTGTGAAAAATGCGAGGAGCATGAAGAGGTGTGAAAAATGCGAGGAGCATAAAAAGGTGTGAAAAATTCGAGGAGCAAAAAAAAAAAAAAAGACCAGGAGCATGAAAAGGTGTGAAAAATGCGAGGAGCAAAAAAAAAAAAAAAAAAAAAAAAAGAAAGACCAGGAGCATGAAAAGGTGTGAAAAATGCGGGGAGCAAAAAAAAAAAAAAGAAAGACCAGGAGCATAAAAAGGTGTGAAAAATGCGACGAGCATGAAAAGTTGTGAAAAATGCGAGGAGCATGAAGAGGTGTGAAAAATGCGAGGAGCATGAAAAGGTGTGAAAAATACGAGGAGCAAAAAAAAAAAAAAAGACCAGGAGCATTAAAAGGTGTGAAAAATGCGAGGAAAAAAAAAAAAAAAGACCAGGAATATGAAAAGGTGTGAAAAATGCGAGGAGCCAAAAAAAAAGAAAAAGAAAAAAGAAAGACCAGGAGCATGAAAAGGTGTGAAAAATTCGAGGAGCAAAAAAAAAAAAAGAAAGACCAGGAGCATGAAAAGGTGTGAAAAATGCGAGGAGCAAAAAAAAAAAAAGAAAGACCAGGAGCATGAAAAGGTGTGAAAAATGCGAGGAGCATGAAAAGGTGTGAAAAATGCGAGGAGCAAAAAAAAAAAAAAAAGAAAGAAAGAAAGACCAGGAGCATGAAAAGGTGTGAAAAATGCGAGGAGCAAAAAAAAAAAAAAGGAAGACCAGGACCATGAAAAGGTGTGAAAAATGCGAGGAGCAAAAAAAAAAAAAAAAAGAAAGAAAGAAAGACCAGGAGCATGAAAAGGTGTGAAAAATGCGAGGAGAAAAAAAAAAAAAAAAAAAAGAAAGACCAGGAGCATGAAAAGGTGTGAAAAATGCGAGGAAAAAAAAAAAAAAAAAAAAAAAAGACCAGCAGCATGAAAAGGTGTGAAAAATGCGAGGAGCAAAAAAAAAAAAAAAAAACAAAGACCAGGAGCATGAAAAGGTGTGAAAAATGCGAGGAGCAAAAAAAAAAAAAAAAAAAAAAAAAAAAGACCAGGAGAATGAAAAGGTGTGAAAAATGCGAGGAGCAAAAAAAAAAAAAAAGAAAGAAAGAAAGACCAGGAGCATGACAAGGTGTGAAAAATGCGAGGAGCAAAAAAAAAAAAAAAAAAAAAGAAAGACCAGGAGCATGAAAAGGTGTGAAAAATGCGAGGAGTAAAAAAAAAAAAAAAAAAAAAAGACCAGGAACATGAAAATGTGTGAAAAATGGGAGGAACAAAAAAAATAAAAAAAAGAAAGAAAGAAAGACCAGGAGCATGAAAATGTGTGAAAAATGCGAGGAGCAAAAAAAATAAAAAAAAAAGAAAGAAAGACCAGGAGCATGAAAAGGTGTGAAAAATGCGAGGAGCAAAAAAAATAAAAGAAAGACCAGGAGCATGAAAAGGTGTGAAAAATGCGAGGAGAAAAAAAAAAAAGAAAGACCAGGAACATGAAAAGGTGTGAAAAATGCGAGGAGCAAAAAAAAAAAAAAAAAAAAAAAGAAAGACCAGGAGCATGAAAAGGTGTGAAAAATGCGGGGAGCAAAAAAAAAAAAAAGAAAGACCAGGAGCATGAAAAGGTGTGAAAAATGCGAGGAAAAAAAAAAAAAAAAAAAAAAAAGACCAGCAGCATGAAAAGGTGTGAAAAATGCGAGGAGCAAAAAAAAAAAAAAAAAACAAAGACCAGGAGAATGAAAAGGTGTGAAAAATGCGAGGAGCAAAAAAAAAAAAAAAAAAAAGAAAGACCAGGAGCATGAAAAGGTGTGAAAAATGCGAGGAGTAAAAAAAAAAAAAAAAAAAAAAGACCAGGAACATGAAAATGTGTGAAAAATGGGAGGAACAAAAAAAATAAAAAAAAGAAAGAAAGAAAGACCAGGAGCATGAAAATGTGTGAAAAATGCGAGGAGCAAAAAAAATAAAAAAAAAAGAAAGAAAGACCAGGAGCATGAAAAGGTGTGAAAAATGCGAGGAGCAAAAAAAAAAAAAAAAAAAAAAAAAAGACCAGGAACATGAAAAGTTGTGAAAAATGCGAGGAGCAAAAAAAAAAAAAGAAAGACCAGGAGCATGAAAAGGTGTGAAAAATGGAAGGAGCATGAAAAGGTGTGAAAAATGCGCGGAGCATGAAAAGTTGTGAAAAATGCAAGGAGCATGAAAAGGTGTGAAAAATGCGAGGAGCAAAAAAAAAAAAAAAAAGAAAGACCAGGAGCATGAAAAGGTGTGAAAAATGCGAGGAGCAAAAGAAAAAAAAAAGACCAGGAGCATGAAAAGGTGTGAAAAATGCGAGGAGCAAAAAAAAAAAAAGAAAGACCAGGAGCATGAAAAGGTGTGAAAAATGCGATGAGCATGAAAAGGTGTGAAAAATGCGAGGAGCATGAAGAGGTGTGAAAAATGCGAGGAGGATGAAAAGGTGTGAAAAATTTGAGGAGCAAAAAAAAAAAAACCAGGAGCATGAAAAAGTGTGAAAAATGCGAGGAGCAAAAAAAAAAAAAAAAAAAAGACCAGGAACATGAAAAGGTGTGAAAAATGCGAGGAGCAAAAAAAAAAAAAGAAAGACCAGGAGCATGAAAAGGTGTGAAAAATGCGAGGAGCAAAAAAAAAAAAAGAAAGACCAGGAGCATGAAAAGGTGTGAAAAATGCGAGGAGGAAAAAAAAAAAAAAAAGACCAGGAGCATGAAAAGGTGTGAAAAATGCGACGAGCATGAAAAGTTGTGAAAAATGCGAGGAGCATGAAGAGGTGTGAAAAATGCGAGGAGCATGAAAAGGTGTGAAAAATTCGAGGAGCAAAAAAAAAAAAGACCAGGAGCATGAAAAGGTGTGAAAAATGCGAGGAGGAAAAAAAAAAAAAAAAGACCAGGAGCATGAAAAGGTGTGAAAAATGCGAGGAGGAAAAAAAAAAAAAAAAGACCAGGAGCATGAAAAGGTGTGAAAAATGCGAGGAGCAAAAAAAAAAAAAAAAAAAAAAAACCAGGAGCATGAAAAGGGGTGAAAAATGCGAGGAGCAAAAAAAAAAAAAGAAAGACCAGGAGCATGAAAAGGTGTGAAAAATGCGACGACCATGAAAAGTTGTGAAAAATGCGAGGAGCATGAAGAGGTGTGAAAAATGCGAGGAGCATAAAAAGGTGTGAAAAATTCGAGGAGCAAAAAAAAAAAAAAAGACCAGGAGCATGAAAAGGTGTGAAAAATGCGAGGAGCAAAAAAAAAAAAAAAAAAAAAAAAAGAAAGACCAGGAGCATGAAAAGGTGTGAAAAATGCGGGGAGCAAAAAAAAAAAAAAGAAAGACCAGGAGCATGAAAAGGTGTGAAAAATGCGAGGAAAAAAAAAAAAAAAAAAAAAAAGACCAGCAGCATGAAAAGGTGTGAAAAATGCGAGGAGCATGAAGAGGTGTGAAAAATGCGAGGAGCATAAAAAGGTGTGAAAAATTCGAGGAGCAAAAAAAAAAAAAAAGACCAGGAGCATGAAAAGGTGTGAAAAATGCGAGGAGCAAAAAAAAAAAAAGAAAGACCAGGAGCATGAAAAGGTGTGAAAAATGCGACGAGCAGAAAAAAAAAAAAAAAAAGAAAGACCAGGAGCATGAAAAGGTGTGAAAAATGCGACGAGCATGAAAAGTTGTGAAAAATGCGAGGAGCATGAAGATGTGTGAAAAATGCGAGGAGCATGAAAAGGTGTGAAAAATTCGAGGAGCAAAAAAAAAAAAAAAGACCAGGAGCATGAAAAGGTGTGAAAAATGCGAAGAAAAAAAAAAAAAAAAAAAAAAAAAAGACCAGGAACATGAAAAGGTGTGAAAAATGCGAGGAGCAAAAAAAAAAAAAAAGAAAGAAAGAAAGACCAGGAGCATGAAAAGGTGTGAAAAATGCGAGGAGCAAAAAAAAAAAAAAAAAAAAGAAAGACCAGGAGCATGAAAAGGTGTGAAAAATGCGAGGAGTAAAAAAAAAAAAAAAAAAAAAAGACCAGGAACATGAAAATGTGTGAAAAATGGGAGGAACAAAAAAAATAAAAAAAAGAAAGAAAGAAAGACCAGGAGCATGAAAATGTGTGAAAAATGCGAGGAGCAAAAAAAATAAAAAAAAAAGAAAGAAAGACCAGGAGCATGAAAAGGTGTGAAAAATGCGAGGAGCAAAAAAAAAAAAAAAAAAAAAAAAAGACCAGGAACATGAAAAGTTGTGAAAAATGCGAGGAGCAAAAAAAAAAAAAGAAAGACCAGGAGCATGAAAAGGTGTGAAAAATGGAAGGAGCATGAAAAGGTGTGAAAAATGCGCGGAGCATGAAAAGTTGTGAAAAATGCAAGGAGCATGAAAAGGTGTGAAAAATGCGAGGAGCAAAAAAAAAAAAAAAAAGAAAGACCAGGAGCATGAAAAGGTGTGAAAAATGCGAGGAGCAAAAGAAAAAAAAAAGACCAGGAGCATGAAAAGGTGTGAAAAATGCGAGGAGCAAAAAAAAAAAAAGAAAGACCAGGAGCATGAAAAGGTGTGAAAAATGCGATGAGCATGAAAAGGTGTGAAAAATGCGAGGAGCATGAAGAGGTGTGAAAAATGCGAGGAGGATGAAAAGGTGTGAAAAATTTGAGGAGCAAAAAAAAAAAAACCAGGAGCATGAAAAAGTGTGAAAAATGCGAGGAGCAAAAAAAAAAAAAAAAAAAAAGACCAGGAACATGAAAAGGTGTGAAAAATGCGAGGAGCAAAAAAAAAAAAAGAAAGACCAGGAGCATGAAAAGGTGTGAAAAATGCGAGGAGCAAAAAAAAAAAAAGAAAGACCAGGAGCATGAAAAGGTGTGAAAAATGCGAGGAGGAAAAAAAAAAAAAAAAGACCAGGAGCATGAAAAGGTGTGAAAAATGCGACGAGCATGAAAAGTTGTGAAAAATGCGAGGAGCATGAAGAGGTGTGAAAAATGCGAGGAGCATGAAAAGGTGTGAAAAATTCGAGGAGCAAAAAAAAAAAAGACCAGGAGCATGAAAAGGTGTGAAAAATGCGAGGAGGAAAAAAAAAAAAAAAAGACCAGGAGCATGAAAAGGTGTGAAAAATGCGAGGAGGAAAAAAAAAAAAAAAAGACCAGGAGCATGAAAAGGTGTGAAAAATGCGAGGAGCAAAAAAAAAAAAAAAAAAAAAAACCAGGAGCATGAAAAGGTGTGAAAAATGCGAGGAGCAAAAAAAAAAAAAGAAAGACCAGGAGCATGAAAAGGTGTGAAAAATGCGACGACCATGAAAAGTTGTGAAAAATGCGAGGAGCATGAAGAGGTGTGAAAAATGCGAGGAGCATAAAAAGGTGTGAAAAATTCGAGGAGCAAAAAAAAAAAAAAAGACCAGGAGCATGAAAAGGTGTGAAAAATTCGAGGAGCAAAAAAAAAAAAAAAGACCAGGAGCATTAAAAGGTGTGAAAAATGCGAGGAGCAAAAAAAAAAAAAGAAAGACCAGGAGCATGAAAAGGTGTGAAAAATGCGAGAAGCAAAAAAAAAAAAACAAAGACCAGGAGCATGAAAAGGTGTGAAAAATGCGAGGAGGAAAAAAAAAAAAAAAGACCAGGAGCATGAAAAGGTGTGAAAAATGCGACGAGCATGAAAAGTTGTGAAAAATGCGAGGAGCATGAAGAGGTGTGAAAAATGCGAGGAGCATGAAAAGGTGTGAAAAATTCGAGGAGCAAAAAAAAAAAAGACCAGGAGCATGAAAAGGTGTGAAAAATGCGAGGAGGAAAAAAAAAAAAAAAAGACCAGGAGCATGAAAAGGTGTGAAAAATGCGAGGAGGAAAAAAAAAAAAAAAAGACCAGGAGCATGAAAAGGTGTGAAAAATGCGAGGAGCAAAAAAAAAAAAAAAAAAAAAACCAGGAGCATGAAAAGGTGTGAAAAATGCGAGGAGCAAAAAAAAAAAAAGAAAGACCAGGAGCATGAAAAGGTGTGAAAAATGCGACGACCATGAAAAGTTGTGAAAAATGCGAGGAGCATGAAGAGGTGTGAAAAATGCGAGGAGCATAAAAAGGTGTGAAAAATTCGAGGAGCAAAAAAAAAAAAAAAGACCAGGAGCATGAAAAGGTGTGAAAAATGCGAGGAGCAAAAAAAAAAAAAAAAAAAAAAAAGAAAGACCAGGAGCATGAAAAGGTGTGAAAAATGCGGGGAGCAAAAAAAAAAAAAAGAAAGACCAGGAGCATGAAAAGGTGTGAAAAATGCGAGGAAAAAAAAAAAAAAAAAAAAAAAAGACAAGCAGCATGAAAAAGTGTGAAAAATGCGAGGAGCATGAAGAGGTGTGAAAAATGCGAGGAGCATAAAAAGGTGTGAAAAATTCGAGGAGCAAAAAAAAAAAAAAAGACCAGGAGCATGAAAAGGTGTGAAAAATGCGAGGAGCAAAAAAAAAAAAAAAAAAAAAAAAAAGAAAGACCAGGAGCATGAAAAGGTGTGAAAAATGCGGGGAGCAAAAAAAAAAAAAAGAAAGACCAGGAGCATAAAAAGGTGTGAAAAATGCGACGAGCATGAAAAGTTGTGAAAAATGCGAGGAGCATGAAGAGGTGTGAAAAATGCGAGGAGCATGAAAAGGTGTGAAAAATTCGAGGAGCAAAAAAAAAAAAAAAGACCAGGAGCATTAAAAGGTGTGAAAAATGCGAGGAAAAAAAAAAAAAAAGACCAGGAATATGAAAAGGTGTGAAAAATGCGAGGAGCCAAAAAAAAAGAAAAAGAAAAAAGAAAGACCAGGAGCATGAAAAGGTGTGAAAAATTCGAGGAGCAAAAAAAAAAAAAGAAAGACCAGGAGCATGAAAAGGTGTGAAAAATGCGAGGAGCAAAAAAAAAAAAAGAAAGACCAGGAGCATGAAAAGGTGTGAAAAATGCGAGGAGCATGAAAAGGTGTGAAAAATGCGAGGAGCAAAAAAAAAAAAAAAAGAAAGAAAGAAAGACCAGGAGCATGAAAAGGTGTGAAAAATGCGAGGAGCAAAAAAAAAAAAAAGGAAGACCAGGACCATGAAAAGGTGTGAAAAATGCGAGGAGCAAAAAAAAAAAAAAAAAGAAAGAAAGAAAGACCAGGAGCATGAAAAGGTGTGAAAAATGCGAGGAGAAAAAAAAAAAAAAAAAAAGGAGCATGAAAAGGGGGGAAAAATGGGAGAAAAAAAAAAAAAAAAAAAAAAAAAAGACCAGCAGCATGAAAAGGTGTGAAAAATGCGAGGAGCAAAAAAAAAAAAAAAAAACAAAGACCAGGAGCATGAAAAGGTGTGAAAAATGCGAGGAGCAAAAAAAAAAAAAAAAGAAAGAAAAAAAGACCAGGAGAAAGAAAAGGTGTGAAAAATGCGAGGAGCAAAAAAAAAAAAAAAGAAAGAAAGAAAGACCAGGAGCATGACAAGGTGTGAAAAATGCGAGGAGCAAAAAAAAAAAAAAAAAAAAAGAAAGACCAGGAGCATGAAAAGGTGTGAAAAATGCGAGGAGTAAAAAAAAAAAAAAAAAAAAAAGACCAGGAACATGAAAATGTGTGAAAAATGGGAGGAACAAAAAAAATAAAAAAAAGAAAGAAAGAAAGACCAGGAGCATGAAAATGTGTGAAAAATGCGAGGAGCAAAAAAAATAAAAAAAAAAGAAAGAAAGACCAGGAGCATGAAAAGGTGTGAAAAATGCGAGGAGCAAAAAAAATAAAAGAAAGACCAGGAGCATGAAAAGGTGTGAAAAATGCGAGGAGAAAAAAAAAAAAGAAAGACCAGGAACATGAAAAGGTGTGAAAAATGCGAGGAGCAAAAAAAAAAAAAAAAAAAAAAAAGAAAGACCAGGAGCATGAAAAGGTGTGAAAAATGCGGGGAGCAAAAAAAAAAAAAAGAAAGACCAGGAGCATGAAAAGGTGTGAAAAATGCGAGGAAAAAAAAAAAAAAAAAAAAAAAGACCAGCAGCATGAAAAGGTGTGAAAAATGCGAGGAGCAAAAAAAAAAAAAAAAAACAAAGACCAGGAGAATGAAAAGGTGGGAAAAATGCGAGGAGCAAAAAAAAAAAAAAAAAAAAAGAAAGAACAGGAGAAAGAAAAAGTGTGAAAAATGCGAGGAGTAAAAAAAAAAAAAAAAAAAAAAAGACCAGGAACATGAAAATGTGTGAAAAATGGGAGGAACAAAAAAAATAAAAAAAAGAAAGAAAGAAAGACCAGGAGCATGAAAATGTGTGAAAAATGCGAGGAGCAAAAAAAATAAAAAAAAAAGAAAGAAAGACCAGGAGCATGAAAAGGTGTGAAAAATGCGAGGAGCAAAAAAAAAAAAAAAAAAAAAAAAAGACCAGGAACATGAAAAGTTGTGAAAAATGCGAGGAGCAAAAAAAAAAAAAGAAAGACCAGGAGCATGAAAAGGTGTGAAAAATGGAAGGAGCATGAAAAGGTGTGAAAAATGCGCGGAGCATGAAAAGTTGTGAAAAATGCAAGGAGCATGAAAAGGTGTGAAAAATGCGAGGAGCAAAAAAAAAATAAAAAAGAAAGACCAGGAGCATGAAAAGGTGTGAAAAATGCGAGGAGCAAAAGAAAAAAAAAAGACCAGGAGCATGAAAAGGTGTGAAAAATGCGAGGAGCAAAAAAAAAAAAAGAAAGACCAGGAGCATGAAAAGGTGTGAAAAATGCGATGAGCATGAAAAGGTGTGAAAAATGCGAGGAGGATGAAAAGGTGTGAAAAATTTGAGGAGCAAAAAAAAAAAAACCAGGAGCATGAAAAAGTGTGAAAAATGCGAGGAGCAAAAAAAAAAAAAAAAAAAAGACCAGGAACATGAAAAGGTGTGAAAAATGCGAGGAGCAAAAAAAAAAAAAGAAAGACCAGGAGCATGAAAAGGTGTGAAAAATGCGAGGAGCAAAAAAAAAAAAAGAAAGACCAGGAGCATGAAAAGGTGTGAAAAATGCGAGGAGGAAAAAAAAAAAAAAAAGACCAGGAGCATGAAAAGGTGTGAAAAATGCGACGAGCATGAAAAGTTGTGAAAAATGCGAGGAGCATGAAGAGGTGTGAAAAATGCGAGGAGCATGAAAAGGTGTGAAAAATTCGAGGAGCAAAAAAAAAAAAGACCAGGAGCATGAAAAGGTGTGAAAAATGCGAGGAGGAAAAAAAAAAAAAAAAAGACCAGGAGCATGAAAAGGTGTGAAAAATGCGAGGAGGAAAAAAAAAAAAAAAAGACCAGGAGCAAGAAAAGGGGGGAAAAAAGCGAGGAGCAAAAAAAAAAAAAAAAAAAAAAACCAGGAGCATGAAAAGGTGTGAAAAATGCGAGGAGCAAAAAAAAAAAAAGAAAGACCAGGAGCATGAAAAGGTGTGAAAAATGCGACGACCATGAAAAGTTGTGAAAAATGCGAGGAGCATGAAGAGGTGTGAAAAATGCGAGGAGCATAAAAAGGTGTGAAAAATTCGAGGAGCAAAAAAAAAAAAAAAGACCAGGAGCATGAAAAGGTGTGAAAAATGCGAGGAGCAAAAAAAAAAAAAAAAAAAAAAAAGAAAGACCAGGAGCATGAAAAGGTGTGAAAAATGCGGGGAGCAAAAAAAAAAAAAAGAAAGACCAGGAGCATGAAAAGGTGTGAAAAATGCGAGGAAAAAAAAAAAAAAAAAAAAAATACCAGCAGCATGAAAAGGTGTGAAAAATGCGAGGAGCATGAAGAGGTGTGAAAAATGCGAGGAGCATAAAAAGGTGTGAAAAATTCGAGGAGCAAAAAAAAAAAAAAGACCAGGAGCATGAAAAGGTGTGAAAAATGCGAGGAGCAAAAAAAAAAAAAGAAAGACCAGGAGCATGAAAAGGTGTGAAAAATGCGACGAGCAAAAAAAAAAAAAAAAAAAAGAAAGACCAGGAGCATGAAAAGGTGTGAAAAATGCGACGAGCATGAAAAGTTGTGAAAAATGCGAGGAGCATGAAGATGTGTGAAAAATGCGAGGAGCATGAAAAGGTGTGAAAAATTCGAGGAGCAAAAAAAAAAAAAAAAGACCAGGAGCATGAAAAGGTGTGAAAAATGCGAAGAAAAAAAAAAAAAAAAAGAAAAAAAGACCAGGAACATGAAAAGGTGTGAAAAATGCGAGGAGCAAAAAAAAAAAAAAAGAAAGAAAGAAAGACCAGGAGCATGACAAGGTGTGAAAAATGCGAGGAGCAAAAAAAAAAAAAAAAAAAAGAAAGACCAGGAGCATGAAAAGGTGTGAAAAATGCGAGGAGTAAAAAAAAAAAAAAAAAAAAAAGACCAGGAACATGAAAATGTGTGAAAAATGGGAGGAACAAAAAAAATAAAAAAAAGAAAGAAAGAAAGACCAGGAGCATGAAAATGTGTGAAAAATGCGAGGAGCAAAAAAAATAAAAAAAAAAGAAAGAAAGACCAGGAGCATGAAAAGGTGTGAAAAATGCGAGGAGCAAAAAAAAAAAAAAAAAAAAAAAAAAGACCAGGAACATGAAAAGTTGTGAAAAATGCGAGGAGCAAAAAAAAAAAAAGAAAGACCAGGAGCATGAAAAGGTGTGAAAAATGGAAGGAGCATGAAAAGGTGTGAAAAATGCGCGGAGCATGAAAAGTTGTGAAAAATGCAAGGAGCATGAAAAGGTGTGAAAAATGCGAGGAGCAAAAAAAAAAAAAAAAAGAAAGACCAGGAGCATGAAAAGGTGTGAAAAATGCGAGGAGCAAAAGAAAAAAAAAAGACCAGGAGCATGAAAAGGTGTGAAAAATGCGAGGAGCAAAAAAAAAAAAAGAAAGACCAGGAGCATGAAAAGGTGTGAAAAATGCGATGAGCATGAAAAGGTGTGAAAAATGCGAGGAGCATGAAGAGGTGTGAAAAATGCGAGGAGGATGAAAAGGTGTGAAAAATTTGAGGAGCAAAAAAAAAAAAAACCAGGAGCATGAAAAAGTGTGAAAAATGCGAGGAGCAAAAAAAAAAAAAAAAAAAAGACCAGGAACATGAAAAGGTGTGAAAAATGCGAGGAGCAAAAAAAAAAAAAGAAAGACCAGGAGCATGAAAAGGTGTGAAAAATGCGAGGAGCAAAAAAAAAAAAAGAAAGACCAGGAGCATGAAAAGGTGTGAAAAATGCGAGGAGGAAAAAAAAAAAAAAAAGACCAGGAGCATGAAAAGGTGTGAAAAATGCGACGAGCATGAAAAGTTGTGAAAAATGCGAGGAGCATGAAGAGGTGTGAAAAATGCGAGGAGCATGAAAAGGTGTGAAAAATTCGAGGAGCAAAAAAAAAAAAGACCAGGAGCATGAAAAGGTGTGAAAAATGCGAGGAGGAAAAAAAAAAAAAAAAGACCAGGAGCATGAAAAGGTGTGAAAAATGCGAGGAGGAAAAAAAAAAAAAAAAGACCAGGAGCATGAAAAGGTGTGAAAAATGCGAGGAGCAAAAAAAAAAAAAAAAAAAAAAACCAGGAGCATGAAAAGGTGTGAAAAATGCGAGGAGCAAAAAAAAAAAAAGAAAGACCAGGAGCATGAAAAGGTGTGAAAAATGCGACGACCATGAAAAGTTGTGAAAAATGCGAGGAGCATGAAGAGGTGTGAAAAATGCGAGGAGCATAAAAAGGTGTGAAAAATTCGAGGAGCAAAAAAAAAAAAAAAGACCAGGAGCATGAAAAGGTGTGAAAAATTCGAGGAGCAAAAAAAAAAAAAAAGACCAGGAGCATTAAAAGGTGTGAAAAATGCGAGGAGCAAAAAAAAAAAAAGAAAGACCAGGAGCATGAAAAGGTGTGAAAAATGCGAGAAGCAAAAAAAAAAAAACAAAGACCAGGAGCATGAAAAGGTGTGAAAAATGCGAGGAGGAAAAAAAAAAAAAAAAGACCAGGAGCATGAAAAGGTGTGAAAAATGCGACGAGCATGAAAAGTTGTGAAAAATGCGAGGAGCATGAAGAGGTGTGAAAAATGCGAGGAGCATGAAAAGGTGTGAAAAATTCGAGGAGCAAAAAAAAAAAAGACCAGGAGCATGAAAAGGTGTGAAAAATGCGAGGAGGAAAAAAAAAAAAAAAAGACCAGGAGCATGAAAAGGTGTGAAAAATGCGAGGAGGAAAAAAAAAAAAAAAAGACCAGGAGCATGAAAAGGTGTGAAAAATGCGAGGAGCAAAAAAAAAAAAAAAAAAAAAAACCAGGAGCATGAAAAGGTGTGAAAAATGCGAGGAGCAAAAAAAAAAAAAGAAAGACCAGGAGCATGAAAAGGTGTGAAAAATGCGACGACCATGAAAAGTTGTGAAAAATGCGAGGAGCATGAAGAGGTGTGAAAAATGCGAGGAGCATAAAAAGGTGTGAAAAATTCGAGGAGCAAAAAAAAAAAAAAAGACCAGGAGCATGAAAAGGTGTGAAAAATGCGAGGAGCAAAAAAAAAAAAAAAAAAAAAAAAGAAAGACCAGGAGCATGAAAAGGTGTGAAAAATGCGGGGAGCAAAAAAAAAAAAAAGAAAGACCAGGAGCATGAAAAGGTGTGAAAAATGCGAGGAAAAAAAAAAAAAAAAAAAAAAAGACCAGCAGCATGAAAAGGTGTGAAAAATGCGAGGAGCATGAAGAGGTGTGAAAAATGCGAGGAGCATAAAAAGGTGTGAAAAATTCGAGGAGCAAAAAAAAAAAAAAAGACCAGGAGCATGAAAAGGTGTGAAAAATGCGAGGAGCAAAAAAAAAAAAAAAAAAAAAAAAAGAAAGACCAGGAGCATGAAAAGGTGTGAAAAATGCGGGGAGCAAAAAAAAAAAAAAGAAAGACCAGGAGCATAAAAAGGTGTGAAAAATGCGACGAGCATGAAAAGTTGTGAAAAATGCGAGGAGCATGAAGAGGTGTGAAAAATGCGAGGAGCATGAAAAGGTGTGAAAAATTCGAGGAGCAAAAAAAAAAAAAAAGACCAGGAGCATTAAAAGGTGTGAAAAATGCGAGGAAAAAAAAAAAAAAAGACCAGGAATATGAAAAGGTGTGAAAAATGCGAGGAGCCAAAAAAAAAGAAAAAGAAAAAAGAAAGACCAGGAGCATGAAAAGGTGTGAAAAATTCGAGGAGCAAAAAAAAAAAAAGAAAGACCAGGAGCATGAAAAGGTGTGAAAAATGCGAGGAGCAAAAAAAAAAAAAGAAAGACCAGGAGCATGAAAAGGTGTGAAAAATGCGAGGAGCATGAAAAGGTGTGAAAAATGCGAGGAGCAAAAAAAAAAAAAAAAGAAAGAAAGAAAGACCAGGAGCATGAAAAGGTGTGAAAAATGCGAGGAGCAAAAAAAAAAAAAAGGAAGACCAGGACCATGAAAAGGTGTGAAAAATGCGAGGAGCAAAAAAAAAAAAAAAAAGAAAGAAAGAAAGACCAGGAGCATGAAAAGGTGTGAAAAATGCGAGGAGAAAAAAAAAAAAAAAAAAAAGAAAGACCAGGAGCATGAAAAGGTGTGAAAAATGCGAGGAAAAAAAAAAAAAAAAAAAAAAAAGACCAGCAGCATGAAAAGGTGTGAAAAATGCGAGGAGCAAAAAAAAAAAAAAAAAAACAAAGACCAGGAGCATGAAAAGGGGTGAAAAATGCGAGGAGCAAAAAAAAAAAAAAAAGAAAGAAAAAAAGACCAGGAGAAGGAAAAGGTGTGAAAAATGCGAGGAGCAAAAAAAAAAAAAAAGAAAGAAAGAAAGACCAGGAGCATGACAAGGTGTGAAAAATGCGAGGAGCAAAAAAAAAAAAAAAAAAAAAGAAAGACCAGGAGCATGAAAAGGTGTGAAAAATGCGAGGAGTAAAAAAAAAAAAAAAAAAAAAAGACCAGGAACATGAAAATGTGTGAAAAATGGGAGGAACAAAAAAAATAAAAAAAAGAAAGAAAGAAAGACCAGGAGCATGAAAATGTGTGAAAAATGCGAGGAGCAAAAAAAATAAAAAAAAAAGAAAGAAAGACCAGGAGCATGAAAAGGTGTGAAAAATGCGAGGAGCAAAAAAAATAAAAGAAAGACCAGGAGCATGAAAAGGTGTGAAAAATGCGAGGAGAAAAAAAAAAAAGAAAGACCAGGAACATGAAAAGGTGTGAAAAATGCGAGGAGCAAAAAAAAAAAAAAAAAAAAAAAGAAAGACCAGGAGCATGAAAAGGTGTGAAAAATGCGGGGAGCAAAAAAAAAAAAAAGAAAGACCAGGAGCATGAAAAGGTGTGAAAAATGCGAGGAAAAAAAAAAAAAAAAAAAAAAAGACCAGCAGCATGAAAAGGTGTGAAAAATGCGAGGAGCAAAAAAAAAAAAAAAAAACAAAGACCAGGAGAATGAAAAGGTGTGAAAAATGCGAGGAGCAAAAAAAAAAAAAAAAAAAAGAAAGACCAGGAGCATGAAAAGGTGTGAAAAATGCGAGGAGTAAAAAAAAAAAAAAAAAAAAAAGACCAGGAACATGAAAATGTGTGAAAAATGGGAGGAACAAAAAAAATAAAAAAAAGAAAGAAAGAAAGACCAGGAGCATGAAAATGTGTGAAAAATGCGAGGAGCAAAAAAAATAAAAAAAAAAGAAAGAAAGACCAGGAGCATGAAAAGGTGTGAAAAATGCGAGGAGCAAAAAAAAAAAAAAAAAAAAAAAAAGACCAGGAACATGAAAAGTTGTGAAAAATGCGAGGAGCAAAAAAAAAAAAAGAAAGACCAGGAGCATGAAAAGGTGTGAAAAATGGAAGGAGCATGAAAAGGTGTGAAAAATGCGCGGAGCATGAAAAGTTGTGAAAAATGCAAGGAGCATGAAAAGGTGTGAAAAATGCGAGGAGCAAAAAAAAAATAAAAAAGAAAGACCAGGAGCATGAAAAGGTGTGAAAAATGCGAGGAGCAAAAGAAAAAAAAAAGACCAGGAGCATGAAAAGGTGTGAAAAATGCGAGGAGCAAAAAAAAAAAAAGAAAGACCAGGAGCATGAAAAGGTGTGAAAAATGCGATGAGCATGAAAAGGTGTGAAAAATGCGAGGAGGATGAAAAGGTGTGAAAAATTTGAGGAGCAAAAAAAAAAAAACCAGGAGCATGAAAAAGTGTGAAAAATGCGAGGAGCAAAAAAAAAAAAAAAAAAAAGACCAGGAACATGAAAAGGTGTGAAAAATGCGAGGAGCAAAAAAAAAAAAAGAAAGACCAGGAGCATGAAAAGGTGTGAAAAATGCGAGGAGCAAAAAAAAAAAAAGAAAGACCAGGAGCATGAAAAGGTGTGAAAAATGCGAGGAGGAAAAAAAAAAAAAAAAGACCAGGAGCATGAAAAGGTGTGAAAAATGCGACGAGCATGAAAAGTTGTGAAAAATGCGAGGAGCATGAAGAGGTGTGAAAAATGCGAGGAGCATGAAAAGGTGTGAAAAATTCGAGGAGCAAAAAAAAAAAAGACCAGGAGCATGAAAAGGTGTGAAAAATGCGAGGAGGAAAAAAAAAAAAAAAAGACCAGGAGCATGAAAAGGTGTGAAAAATGCGAGGAGGAAAAAAAAAAAAAAAAGACCAGGAGCATGAAAAGGTGTGAAAAATGCGAGGAGCAAAAAAAAAAAAAAAAAAAAAAACCAGGAGCATGAAAAGGTGTGAAAAATGCGAGGAGCAAAAAAAAAAAAAGAAAGACCAGGAGCATGAAAAGGTGTGAAAAATGCGACGACCATGAAAAGTTGTGAAAAATGCGAGGAGCATGAAGAGGTGTGAAAAATGCGAGGAGCATAAAAAGGTGTGAAAAATTCGAGGAGCAAAAAAAAAAAAAAAGACCAGGAGCATGAAAAGGTGTGAAAAATGCGAGGAGCAAAAAAAAAAAAAAAAAAAAAAAAGAAAGACCAGGAGCATGAAAAGGTGTGAAAAATGCGGGGAGCAAAAAAAAAAAAAAGAAAGACCAGGAGCATGAAAAGGTGTGAAAAATGCGAGGAAAAAAAAAAAAAAAAAAAAAATACCAGCAGCATGAAAAGGTGTGAAAAATGCGAGGAGCATGAAGAGGTGTGAAAAATGCGAGGAGCATAAAAAGGTGTGAAAAATTCGAGGAGCAAAAAAAAAAAAAAGACCAGGAGCATGAAAAGGTGTGAAAAATGCGAGGAGCAAAAAAAAAAAAAGAAAGACCAGGAGCATGAAAAGGTGTGAAAAATGCGACGAGCAAAAAAAAAAAAAAAAAAAAGAAAGACCAGGAGCATGAAAAGGTGTGAAAAATGCGACGAGCATGAAAAGTTGTGAAAAATGCGAGGAGCATGAAGATGTGTGAAAAATGCGAGGAGCATGAAAAGGTGTGAAAAATTCGAGGAGCAAAAAAAAAAAAAAAAGACCAGGAGCATGAAAAGGTGTGAAAAATGCGAAGAAAAAAAAAAAAAAAAAGAAAAAAAGACCAGGAACATGAAAAGGTGTGAAAAATGCGAGGAGCAAAAAAAAAAAAAAAGAAAGAAAGAAAGACCAGGAGCATGACAAGGTGTGAAAAATGCGAGGAGCAAAAAAAAAAAAAAAAAAAAAGAAAGACCAGGAGCATGAAAAGGTGTGAAAAATGCGAGGAGTAAAAAAAAAAAAAAAAAAAAAAGACCAGGAACATGAAAATGTGTGAAAAATGGGAGGAACAAAAAAAATAAAAAAAAGAAAGAAAGAAAGACCAGGAGCATGAAAATGTGTGAAAAATGCGAGGAGCAAAAAAAATAAAAAAAAAAGAAAGAAAGACCAGGAGCATGAAAAGGTGTGAAAAATGCGAGGAGCAAAAAAAAAAAAAAAAAAAAAAAAAGACCAGGAACATGAAAAGTTGTGAAAAATGCGAGGAGCAAAAAAAAAAAAAGAAAGACCAGGAGCATGAAAAGGTGTGAAAAATGGAAGGAGCATGAAAAGGTGTGAAAAATGCGCGGAGCATGAAAAGTTGTGAAAAATGCAAGGAGCATGAAAAGGTGTGAAAAATGCGAGGAGCAAAAAAAAAAAAAAAAAGAAAGACCAGGAGCATGAAAAGGTGTGAAAAATGCGAGGAGCAAAAGAAAAAAAAAAGACCAGGAGCATGAAAAGGTGTGAAAAATGCGAGGAGCAAAAAAAAAAAAAGAAAGACCAGGAGCATGAAAAGGTGTGAAAAATGTGCGATGAGCATGAAAAGGTGTGAAAAATGCGAGGAGCATGAAGAGGTGTGAAAAATGCGAGGAGGATGAAAAGGTGTGAAAAATTTGAGGAGCAAAAAAAAAAAAACCAGGAGCATGAAAAAGTGTGAAAAATGCGAGGAGCAAAAAAAAAAAAAAAAAAAAAGACCAGGAACATGAAAAGGTGTGAAAAATGCGAGGAGCAAAAAAAAAAAAAGAAAGACCAGGAGCATGAAAAGGTGTGAAAAATGCGAGGAGCAAAAAAAAAAAAAGAAAGACCAGGAGCATGAAAAGGTGTGAAAAATGCGAGGAGGAAAAAAAAAAAAAAAAGACCAGGAGCATGAAAAGGTGTGAAAAATGCGACGAGCATGAAAAGTTGTGAAAAATGCGAGGAGCATGAAGAGGTGTGAAAAATGCGAGGAGCATGAAAAGGTGTGAAAAATTCGAGGAGCAAAAAAAAAAAAAGAAAGACCAGGAGCATGAAAAGGTGTGAAAAATGCGACGACCATGAAAAGTTGTGAAAAATGCGAGGAGCATGAAGAGGTGTGAAAAATGCGAGGAGCATAAAAAGGTGTGAAAAATTCGAGGAGCAAAAAAAAAAAAAAAGACCAGGAGCATGAAAAGGTGTGAAAAATGCGAGGAGCAAAAAAAAAAAAAAAAAAAAAAAAGAAAGACCAGGAGCATGAAAAGGTGTGAAAAATGCGGGGAGCAAAAAAAAAAAAAAGAAAGACCAGGAGCATGAAAAGGTGTGAAAAATGCGAGGAAAAAAAAAAAAAAAAAAAAAAAGACCAGCAGCATGAAAAGGTGTGAAAAATGCGAGGAGCATGAAGAGGTGTGAAAAATGCGAGGAGCATAAAAAGGTGTGAAAAATTCGAGGAGCAAAAAAAAAAAAAAAGACCAGGAGCATGAAAAGGTGTGAAAAATGCGAGGAGCAAAAAAAAAAAAAAAAAAAAAAAAGAAAGACCAGGAGCATGAAAAGGTGTGAAAAAAGCGGGGAGCAAAAAAAAAAAAAAGAAAGACCAGGAGCATGAAAAGGTGTGAAAAATGCGAGGAAAAAAAAAAAAAAAAAAAAAAAGACCAGCAGCATGAAAAGGTGTGAAAAATGCGAGGAGCATGAAGAGGTGTGAAAAATGCGAGGAGCATAAAAAGGTGTGAAAAATTCGAGGAGCAAAAAAAAAAAAAAAGACCAGGAGCATGAAAAGGTGTGAAAAAAGCGAGGAGCAAAAAAAAAAAAAAAAAAAAAAAAAAGAAAGACCAGGAGGAAGAAAAGGTGTGAAAAATGCGGGGAGCAAAAAAAAAAAAAAGAAAGACCAGGAGCATAAAAAGGTGTGAAAAATGCGACGAGCATGAAAAGTTGTGAAAAATGCGAGGAGCATGAAGAGGTGTGAAAAATGCGAGGAGCATGAAAAGGTGTGAAAAATTCGAGGAGCAAAAAAAAAAAAAAAGACCAGGAGCATTAAAAGGTGTGAAAAATGCGAGGAAAAAAAAAAAAAAAGACCAGGAATATGAAAAGGTGTGAAAAATGCGAGGAGCCAAAAAAAAAGAAAAAGAAAAAAGAAAGACCAGGAGCATGAAAAGGTGTGAAAAATTCGAGGAGCAAAAAAAAAAAAAGAAAGACCAGGAGCATGAAAAGGTGTGAAAAATGCGAGGAGCAAAAAAAAAAAAAAAAAGACCAGGAGGATGAAAAGGTGTGAAAAATGCGAGGAGCATGAAAAGGTGTGAAAAATGCGAGGAGCAAAAAAAAAAAAAAAAGAAAGAAAGAAAGACCAGGAGCATGAAAAGGTGTGAAAAATGCGAGGAGCAAAAAAAAAAAAAAGGAAGACCAGGACCATGAAAAGGTGTGAAAAATGCGAGGAGCAAAAAAAAAAAAAAAAAGAAAGAAAGAAAGACCAGGAGCATGAAAAGGTGTGAAAAATGCGAGGAGAAAAAAAAAAAAAAAAAAAAGAAAGACCAGGAGCATGAAAAGGTGTGAAAAATGCGAGGAAAAAAAAAAAAAAAAAAAAAAAAGACCAGCAGCATGAAAAGGTGTGAAAAATGCGAGGAGCAAAAAAAAAAAAAAAAAAACAAAGACCAGGAGCATGAAAAGGTGTGAAAAATGCGAGGAGCAAAAAAAAAAAAAAAAGAAAGAAAAAAAGACCAGGAGAATGAAAAGGTGTGAAAAATGCGAGGAGCAAAAAAAAAAAAAAAGAAAGAAAGAAAGACCAGGAGCATGACAAGGTGTGAAAAATGCGAGGAGCAAAAAAAAAAAAAAAAAAAAAAAAAAGACCAGGAGCATGAAAAGGTGTGAAAAATGCGAGGAGTAAAAAAAAAAAAAAAAAAAAAAAGACCAGGAACATGAAAATGTGTGAAAAATGGGAGGAACAAAAAAAATAAAAAAAAGAAAGAAAGAAAGACCAGGAGCATGAAAATGTGTGAAAAATGCGAGGAGCAAAAAAAATAAAAAAAAAAGAAAGAAAGACCAGGAGCATGAAAAGGTGTGAAAAATGCGAGGAGCAAAAAAAATAAAAGAAAGACCAGGAGCATGAAAAGGTGTGAAAAATGCGAGGAGAAAAAAAAAAAAGAAAGACCAGGAACATGAAAAGGTGTGAAAAATGCGAGGAGCAAAAAAAAAAAAAAAAAAAAAAAGAAAGACCAGGAGCATGAAAAGGTGTGAAAAATGCGGGGAGCAAAAAAAAAAAAAAGAAAGACCAGGAGCATGAAAAGGTGTGAAAAATGCGAGGAAAAAAAAAAAAAAAAAAAAAAAGACCAGCAGCATGAAAAGGTGTGAAAAATGCGAGGAGCAAAAAAAAAAAAAAAAAACAAAGACCAGGAGAATGAAAAGGTGTGAAAAATGCGAGGAGCAAAAAAAAAAAAAAAAAAAAGAAAGACCAGGAGCATGAAAAGGTGTGAAAAATGCGAGGAGTAAAAAAAAAAAAAAAAAAAAAAGACCAGGAACATGAAAATGTGTGAAAAATGGGAGGAACAAAAAAAATAAAAAAAAGAAAGAAAGAAAGACCAGGAGCATGAAAATGTGTGAAAAATGCGAGGAGCAAAAAAAATAAAAAAAAAAGAAAGAAAGACCAGGAGCATGAAAAGGTGTGAAAAATGCGAGGAGCAAAAAAAAAAAAAAAAAAAAAAAAAAGACCAGGAACATGAAAAGTTGTGAAAAATGCGAGGAGCAAAAAAAAAAAAAGAAAGACCAGGAGCATGAAAAGGTGTGAAAAATGGAAGGAGCATGAAAAGGTGTGAAAAATGCGCGGAGCATGAAAAGTTGTGAAAAATGCAAGGAGCATGAAAAGGTGTGAAAAATGCGAGGAGCAAAAAAAAAATAAAAAAGAAAGACCAGGAGCATGAAAAGGTGTGAAAAATGCGAGGAGCAAAAGAAAAAAAAAAGACCAGGAGCATGAAAAGGTGTGAAAAATGCGAGGAGCAAAAAAAAAAAAAGAAAGACCAGGAGCATGAAAAGGTGTGAAAAATGCGATGAGCATGAAAAGGTGTGAAAAATGCGAGGAGGATGAAAAGGTGTGAAAAATTTGAGGAGCAAAAAAAAAAAAACCAGGAGCATGAAAAAGTGTGAAAAATGCGAGGAGCAAAAAAAAAAAAAAAAAAAAGACCAGGAACATGAAAAGGTGTGAAAAATGCGAGGAGCAAAAAAAAAAAAAGAAAGACCAGGAGCATGAAAAGGTGTGAAAAATGCGAGGAGCAAAAAAAAAAAAAGAAAGACCAGGAGCATGAAAAGGTGTGAAAAATGCGAGGAGGAAAAAAAAAAAAAAAAGACCAGGAGCATGAAAAGGTGTGAAAAATGCGACGAGCATGAAAAGTTGTGAAAAATGCGAGGAGCATGAAGAGGTGTGAAAAATGCGAGGAGCATGAAAAGGTGTGAAAAATTCGAGGAGCAAAAAAAAAAAAGACCAGGAGCATGAAAAGGTGTGAAAAATGCGAGGAGGAAAAAAAAAAAAAAAAGACCAGGAGCATGAAAAGGTGTGAAAAATGCGAGGAGGAAAAAAAAAAAAAAAAAGACCAGGAGCATGAAAAGGTGTGAAAAATGCGAGGAGCAAAAAAAAAAAAAAAAAAAAAACCAGGAGCATGAAAAGGTGTGAAAAATGCGAGGAGCAAAAAAAAAAAAAGAAAGACCAGGAGCATGAAAAGGTGTGAAAAATGCGACGACCATGAAAAGTTGTGAAAAATGCGAGGAGCATGAAGAGGTGTGAAAAATGCGAGGAGCATAAAAAGGTGTGAAAAATTCGAGGAGCAAAAAAAAAAAAAAAGACCAGGAGCATGAAAAGGTGTGAAAAATGCGAGGAGCAAAAAAAAAAAAAAAAAAAAAAAAGAAAGACCAGGAGCATGAAAAGGTGTGAAAAATGCGGGGAGCAAAAAAAAAAAAAAGAAAGACCAGGAGCATGAAAAGGTGTGAAAAATGCGAGGAAAAAAAAAAAAAAAAAAAAAATACCAGCAGCATGAAAAGGTGTGAAAAATGCGAGGAGCATGAAGAGGTGTGAAAAATGCGAGGAGCATAAAAAGGTGTGAAAAATTCGAGGAGCAAAAAAAAAAAAAAAGACCAGGAGCATGAAAAGGTGTGAAAAATGCGAGGAGCAAAAAAAAAAAAAGAAAGACCAGGAGCATGAAAAGGTGTGAAAAATGCGACGAGCAAAAAAAAAAAAAAAAAAAAGAAAGACCAGGAGCATGAAAAGGTGTGAAAAATGCGACGAGCATGAAAAGTTGTGAAAAATGCGAGGAGCATGAAGATGTGTGAAAAATGCGAGGAGCATGAAAAGGTGTGAAAAATTCGAGGAGCAAAAAAAAAAAAAAAAGACCAGGAGCATGAAAAGGTGTGAAAAATGCGAAGAAAAAAAAAAAAAAAAAGAAAAAAAGACCAGGAACATGAAAAGGTGTGAAAAATGCGAGGAGCAAAAAAAAAAAAAAAGAAAGAAAGAAAGACCAGGAGCATGACAAGGTGTGAAAAATGCGAGGAGCAAAAAAAAAAAAAAAAAAAAGAAAGACCAGGAGCATGAAAAGGTGTGAAAAATGCGAGGAGTAAAAAAAAAAAAAAAAAAAAAAGACCAGGAACATGAAAATGTGTGAAAAATGGGAGGAACAAAAAAAATAAAAAAAAGAAAGAAAGAAAGACCAGGAGCATGAAAATGTGTGAAAAATGCGAGGAGCAAAAAAAATAAAAAAAAAAGAAAGAAAGACCAGGAGCATGAAAAGGTGTGAAAAATGCGAGGAGCAAAAAAAAAAAAAAAAAAAAAAAAAGACCAGGAACATGAAAAGTTGTGAAAAATGCGAGGAGCAAAAAAAAAAAAAGAAAGACCAGGAGCATGAAAAGGTGTGAAAAATGGAAGGAGCATGAAAAGGTGTGAAAAATGCGCGGAGCATGAAAAGTTGTGAAAAATGCAAGGAGCATGAAAAGGTGTGAAAAATGCGAGGAGCAAAAAAAAAAAAAAAAAGAAAGACCAGGAGCATGAAAAGGTGTGAAAAATGCGAGGAGCAAAAGAAAAAAAAAAGACCAGGAGCATGAAAAGGTGTGAAAAATGCGAGGAGCAAAAAAAAAAAAAGAAAGACCAGGAGCATGAAAAGGTGTGAAAAATGCGATGAGCATGAAAAGGTGTGAAAAATGCGAGGAGCATGAAGAGGTGTGAAAAATGCGAGGAGGATGAAAAGGTGTGAAAAATTTGAGGAGCAAAAAAAAAAAAACCAGGAGCATGAAAAAGTGTGAAAAATGCGAGGAGCAAAAAAAAAAAAAAAAAAAAAGACCAGGAACATGAAAAGGTGTGAAAAATGCGAGGAGCAAAAAAAAAAAAAGAAAGACCAGGAGCATGAAAAGGTGTGAAAAATGCGAGGAGCAAAAAAAAAAAAAGAAAGACCAGGAGCATGAAAAGGTGTGAAAAATGCGAGGAGGAAAAAAAAAAAAAAAAGACCAGGAGCATGAAAAGGTGTGAAAAATGCGACGAGCATGAAAAGTTGTGAAAAATGCGAGGAGCATGAAGAGGTGTGAAAAATGCGAGGAGCATGAAAAGGTGTGAAAAATTCGAGGAGCAAAAAAAAAAAAGACCAGGAGCATGAAAAGGTGTGAAAAATGCGAGGAGGAAAAAAAAAAAAAAAAGACCAGGAGCATGAAAAGGTGTGAAAAATGCGAGGAGGAAAAAAAAAAAAAAAAGACCAGGAGCATGAAAAGGTGTGAAAAATGCGAGGAGCAAAAAAAAAAAAAAAAAAAAAACCAGGAGCATGAAAAGGTGTGAAAAATGCGAGGAGCAAAAAAAAAAAAAGAAAGACCAGGAGCATGAAAAGGTGTGAAAAATGCGACGACCATGAAAAGTTGTGAAAAATGCGAGGAGCATGAAGAGGTGTGAAAAATGCGAGGAGCATAAAAAGGTGTGAAAAATTCGAGGAGCAAAAAAAAAAAAAAAGACCAGGAGCATGAAAAGGTGTGAAAAATGCGAGGAGCAAAAAAAAAAAAAAAAAAAAAAAAGAAAGACCAGGAGCATGAAAAGGTGTGAAAAATGCGGGGAGCAAAAAAAAAAAAAAGAAAGACCAGGAGCATGAAAAGGTGTGAAAAATGCGAGGAAAAAAAAAAAAAAAAAAAAAAAGACCAGCAGCATGAAAAGGTGTGAAAAATGCGAGGAGCATGAAGAGGTGTGAAAAATGCGAGGAGCATAAAAAGGTGTGAAAAATTCGAGGAGCAAAAAAAAAAAAAAAGACCAGGAGCATGAAAAGGTGTGAAAAATGCGAGGAGCAAAAAAAAAAAAAAGAAAGACCAGGAGCATAAAAAGGTGTGAAAAATGCGACGAGCATGAAAAGTTGTGAAAAATGCGAGGAGCATGAAGAGGTGTGAAAAATGCGAGGAGCATGAAAAGGTGTGAAAAATTCGAGGAGCAAAAAAAAAAAAAAAGACCAGGAGCATTAAAAGGTGTGAAAAATGCGAGGAAAAAAAAAAAAAAAGACCAGGAATATGAAAAGGTGTGAAAAATGCGAGGAGCCAAAAAAAAAGAAAAAGAAAAAAGAAAGACCAGGAGCATGAAAAGGTGTGAAAAATTCGAGGAGCAAAAAAAAAAAAAGAAAGACCAGGAGCATGAAAAGGTGTGAAAAATGCGAGGAGCAAAAAAAAAAAAAGAAAGACCAGGAGCATGAAAAGGTGTGAAAAATGCGAGGAGCATGAAAAGGTGTGAAAAATGCGAGGAGCAAAAAAAAAAAAAAAAGAAAGAAAGAAAGACCAGGAGCATGAAAAGGTGTGAAAAATGCGAGGAGCAAAAAAAAAAAAAAGGAAGACCAGGACCATGAAAAGGTGTGAAAAATGCGAGGAGCAAAAAAAAAAAAAAAAGAAAGAAAGAAAGACCAGGAGCATGAAAAGGTGTGAAAAATGCGAGGAGAAAAAAAAAAAAAAAAAAAAAGAAAGACCAGGAGCATGAAAAGGTGTGAAAAATGCGAGGAAAAAAAAAAAAAAAAAAAAAAGACCAGCAGCATGAAAAGGTGTGAAAAATGCGAGGAGCAAAAAAAAAAAAAAAAAAACAAAGACCAGGAGCATGAAAAGGTGTGAAAAATGCGAGGAGCAAAAAAAAAAAAAGAAAGACCAGGAGCATGAAAAGGTGGGAAAAATGCGAGGAGCATGAAAAGGTGTGAAAAATGCGAGGAGCAAAAAAAAAAAAAAAAAGAAAGAAAGAAAGATCAGGAGCATGAAAAGGTGTGAAAAATGCGAGGAGCAAAAAAAAAAAAAAAAAAGGAAGACCAGGAGCATGAAAAGGTGTGAAAAATGCGAGGAGCAAAAAAAAAAAAGAAAGACCAGGAGCATGAAAAGGTGTGAAAAATGCGACGAGCATGAAAAGTTGTGAAAAATGCGAGGAGCATGAAGAGGTGTGAAAAATGCGAGGAGCATGAAAAGGTGTGAAAAATTCGAGGAGCAAAAAAAAAAAAAAAAGACCAGGAGCATGAAAAGGTGTGAAAAATGCGGGGAGCAAAAAAAAAAAAAAGAAAGAAAGACCAGGAGCATGAAAAGGTGTGAAAAATGCGAGGAGCAAAAAAAAAAAAAAGAAAGAAAGACCAGGAGCATGAAAAGGTGTGAAAAATGCGGGGAGCAAAAAAAAAAAAAAGAAAGACCAGGAGCATAAAAAGGTGTGAAAAATGCGACGAGCATGAAAAGTTGTGAAAAATGCGAGGAGCATGAAGAGGTGTGAAAAATGCGAGGAGCATGAAAAGGTGTGAAAAATTCGAGGAGCAAAAAAAAAAAAAAAGACCAGGAGCATAAAAGGTGTGAAAAATGCGAGGAAAAAAAAAAAAAAAAGACCAGGAACATGAAAAGGTGTGAAAAATGCGAGGAGCCAAAAAAAAAAAAAAGAAAGAAAGAAAGACCAGGAGCATGAAAAGGTGTGAAAAATGCGAGGAGCAAAAAAAAAAAAAAAGAAAGAAAGACCAGGAGCATGAAAAGGTGTGAAAAATGCGAGGAGCAAAAAAAAAAAAAAGAAAGAAAGACCAGGAGCATGAAAAGGTGTGAAAAATGCGAGGAGCAAAAAAAAAAAAGAAAGACCAGGAGCATGAAAAGGTGTGAAAAATGCGACGAGCATGAAAAGTTGTGAAAAATGCGAGGAGCATGAAGAGGTGTGAAAAATGCGAGGAGCATGAAAAGGTGTGAAAAATTCGAGGAGCAAAATAAAAAAAAAAAACCAGGAGAATGAAAAGGTGTGAAAAATGCGAGGACAAAAAAAAAAAAAAAAGACCAGGAGCATGAAAAGGTGTGAAAAATGCGAGGAGCAAAAAAAAAAAAAGAAAGACCAGGAGCATGAAAAGGTGTGAAAAATGCGACGAGCAAAAAAAAAAAAAAAAAAAAGAAAGACCAGGAGCATGAAAAGGTGTGAAAAATGCGACGAGCATGAAAAGTTGTGAAAAATGCGAGGAGCATGAAGATGTGTGAAAAATGCGAGGAGCATGAAAAGGTGTGAAAAATTCGAGGAGCAAAAAAAAAAAAAAGACCAGGAGCATGAAAAGGTGTGAAAAATGCGAGGGAAAAAAAAAAAAAAAGAACAGGAACAAGAAAAGGTGTGAAAAATGCGAGGAGCAAAAAAAAAAAAAAAAGAAAGAAAGAAAGACCAGGAGCATGACAAGGTGTGAAAAATGCGAGGAGCAAAAAAAAAAAAAAAAAAAAAAGAAAGACCAGGAGCATGAAAAGGTGTGAAAAATGCGAGGAGTCAAAAAAAAAAAAAAAAAAAAAGACCAGGAACATGAAAATGTGTGAAAAATGGGAGGAACAAAAAAAATAAAAAAAAGAAAGAAAGAAAGACCAGGAGCATGAAAAGGTGTGAAAAATGCGAGGAGCAAAAAAAATAAAAAAAAAAGAAAGAAAGACCAGGAGCATGAAAAGGTGTGAAAAATGCGAGGAGCAAAAAAAAAAAAAGAAAGACCAGGAGCATGAAAAGGTGTGAAAAATGCGAGGAGCATGAAGAGGTGTGAAAAATGCGAGGAGCATGAAAAGGTGTGAAAAATTCGAGGAGCAAAAAAAAAAAAAAAGACCAGGAGCATTAAAAGGTGTGAAAAATGCGAGGAAAAAAAAAAAAAAGACCAGGAATATGAAAAGGTGTGAAAAATGCGAGGAGCCAAAAAAAAAGAAAAAGAAAAAAGAAAGACCAGGAGCATGAAAAGGTGTGAAAAATTCGAGGAGCAAAAAAAAAAAAAGAAAGACCAGGAGCATGAAAAGGTGTGAAAAATGCGAGGAGCAAAAAAAAAAAAAAAAAAAAAAAGGAAGACCAGGAGCATGAAAAGGTGTGAAAAATGCGGGGAGCAAAAAAAAAAAAAAAGAAAGACCAGGAGCATGAAAAGGTGTGAAAAATTCGAGGAGCAAAAAAAAAAAAAAAAAGACCAGGAGCTAGAAAAGGGGTGAAAAATGCGAGGAGAAAAAAAAAAAAAAGACCAGGAGCATGAAAAGGTGTGAAAAATGCGAGGAAAAAAAAAAAAAAAAGACCAGGAACATGAAAAGGTGTGAAAAATGCGAGGAGCAAAAAAAAAAAAAAAAAAAAGGAAGACCAGGAGCATGAAAAGGTGTGAAAAATGCGGGGAGCAAAAAAAAAAAAAAAGAAAGACCAGGAGCATGAAAAGGTGTGAAAAATTCGAGGAGCAAAAAAAAAAAAAAAAAAGACCAGGAGCAAGAAAAGGTGTGAAAAATGCGAGGAGAAAAAAAAAAAAATAAAAAGACCAGGAACATGAAAAGGTGTGAAAAATGCGAGGAGCAAAAAAAAAAAAAAAGAAAGAAAGACCAGGAGCATAAAAAGGTGTGAAAAATGCGACGAGCATGAAAAGTAGTGAAAAATGCGAGGAGCATGAAGAGGTGTGAAAAATGCGAGGAGCATGAAAAGGTGTGAAAAATGCGGGGAGCAAAAAAAAAAAAAAAGACCAGGAGCATTAAAAGGTGTGAAAAATGCGAGGAAAAAAAAAAAAAAGACTAGGAACATGAAAAGGTGTGAAAAATGCGAGGAGCCAAAAAAAAAAAAAAAGAAAGAAAGAAAGACCAGGAGCATGAAAAGGTGTGAAAAATGCGAGGAGCAAAAAAAAAAAAAGAAAGACCAGGAGCATGAAAAGGTGTGAAAAATGCGAGGAGCAAAAAAAAAAAAAAAAGAAAGAAAGAAGGACCAGGAGCATGAAAAGATGTGAAAAATGCGAGGAGCAAAAAAAAAAAAAGAAAGACCAGGAGCATGAAAAGGTGTGAAAAATGCGAGGAGCAAAAAAAAAAAAAGAAAGACCAGGAGCATGAAAAGGTGTGAAAAATGCGACGAGCATGAAAAGTTGTGAAAAATGCGAGGAGCATGAAGAGGTGTGAAAAATGCGAGGAGAAAAAAAAAATAATAAAAAGACCAGGAACATGAAAAGGTGTGAAAAATGCGAGGAGCATGAAAAGGTGTGAAAAATTCGAGGAGCAAAAAAAAAAAAAAGACCAGGAGCATTAAAAGGTGTGAAAAATGCGAGGAAAAAAAAAAAAAAAAAACAAGGAACATGAAAAGGTGTGAAAAATGCGAGGAGCCAAAAAAAAAAAAAGAAAGACCAGGAGCATGAAAAGGTGTGAAAAATGCGACGACCATGAAAAGTTGTGAAAAATGCGAGGAGCATGAAGAGGTGTGAAAAATGCGAGGAGCATGAAAAGGTGTGAAAAATTCGAGGAGCAAAAAAAAAAAAAAAGACCAGGAGCATGAAAAGGTGTGAAAAATGCGGGGAGCAAAAAAAAAAAAAAGAAAGACCAGGAGCATAAAAAGGTGTGAAAAATGCGACGAGCATGAAAAGTTGTGAAAAATGCGAGGAGCATGAAGAGGTGTGAAAAATGCGAGGAGCATGAAAAGGTGTCAAAAATTCGAGGAGCAAAAAAAAAAAAAAGACCAGGAGCATTAAAAGGTGTGAAAAATGCGAGGAAAAAAAAAAAAAAAGACCAGGAATATGAAAAGGTGTGAAAAAAGCGAGGAGCCAAAAAAAAAGAAAAAGAAAAAAGAAAGACCAGGAGCATGAAAAGGTGTGAAAAATTCGAGGAGCAAAAAAAAAAAAAGAAAGACCAGGAGCATGAAAAGGTGTGAAAAATGCGAGGAGCAAAAAAAAAAAAAAAAAAAAAAAAGGAAGACCAGGAGCATGAAAAGGTGTGAAAAATGCGGGGAGCAAAAAAAAAAAAAAAGAAAGACCAGGAGCATGAAAAGGTGTGAAAAATTCGAGGAGCAAAAAAAAAAAAAAAAAGACCAGGAGCTAGAAAAGGGGTGAAAAATGCGAGGAGAAAAAAAAAAAAAAGACCAGGAGCATGAAAAGGTGTGAAAAATGCGAGGAAAAAAAAAAAAAAAGACCAGGAACATGAAAAGGTGTGAAAAATGCGAGGAGCAAAAAAAAAAAAAAAAAAAAGGAAGACCAGGAGCATGAAAAGGTGTGAAAAATGCGGGGAGCAAAAAAAAAAAAAAAGAAAGACCAGGAGCATGAAAAGGTGTGAAAAATTCGAGGAGCAAAAAAAAAAAAAAAAAAGACCAGGAGCAAGAAAAGGTGTGAAAAATGCGAGGAGAAAAAAAAAAAAATAAAAAGACCAGGAACATGAAAAGGTGTGAAAAATGCGAGGAGCAAAAAAAAAAAAAAAGAAAGAAAGACCAGGAGCATAAAAAGGTGTGAAAAATGCGACGAGCATGAAAAGTAGTGAAAAATGCGAGGAGCATGAAGAGGTGTGAAAAATGCGAGGAGCATGAAAAGGTGTGAAAAATGCGGGGAGCAAAAAAAAAAAAAAGACCAGGAGCATTAAAAGGTGTGAAAAATGCGAGGAAAAAAAAAAAAAGACCAGGAACATGAAAAGGTGTGAAAAATGCGAGGAGCCAAAAAAAAAAAAAAAAAAGAAAGAAAGACCAGGAGCATGAAAAGGTGTGAAAAATGCGAGGAGCAAAAAAAAAAAAAGAAAGACCAGGAGCATGAAAAGGTGTGAAAAATGCGAGGAGCAAAAAAAAAAAAAAAAGAAAGAAAGAAGGACCAGGAGCATGAAAAGATGTGAAAAATGCGAGGAGCAAAAAAAAAAAAAGAAAGACCAGGAGCATGAAAAGGTGTGAAAAATGCGAGGAGCAAAAAAAAAAAAGAAAGACCAGGAGCATGAAAAGGTGTGAAAAATGCGGGGAGTAAAAAAAAAAAAAAAGAAAGACCAGGAGCATGAAAAGGTGTGAAAAATGCGACGAGCATGAAAAGTTGTGAAAAATGCGAGGAGCATGAAGAGGTGTGAAAAATGCGAGGAGCATGAAAAGGTGTGAAAAATTCGAGGAGCAAAAAAAAAAAAAAAAAAAGACCAGGAGAAAGAAAAGGTGTGAAAAATGCGAGGAAAAAAAAAAAAAAAAGACCAGGAATATGAAAAGGTGTGAAAAATGCGAGGAGCCAAAAAAAAAGAAAAAGAAAAAAGAAAGACCAGGAGCATGAAAAGGTGTGAAAAATTCGAGGAGCAAAAAAAAAAAAAGAAAGACCAGGAGCATGAAAAGGTGTGAAAAATGCGAGGAGCAAAAAAAAAAAAAAAAAAAAAAAGGAAGACCAGGAGCATGAAAAGGTGTGAAAAATGCGGGGAGCAAAAAAAAAAAAAAAAGAAAGACCAGGAGCATGAAAAGGTGTGAAAAATTCGAGGAGCAAAAAAAAAAAAAAAAAGACCAGGAGCTAGAAAAGGGGTGAAAAATGCGAGGAGAAAAAAAAAAAAAAGACCAGGAGCATGAAAAGGTGTGAAAAATGCGAGGAAAAAAAAAAAAAAAGACCAGGAACATGAAAAGGTGTGAAAAATGCGAGGAGCAAAAAAAAAAAAAAAAAAAAGGAAGACCAGGAGCATGAAAAGGTGTGAAAAATGCGGGGAGCAAAAAAAAAAAAAAAGAAAGACCAGGAGCATGAAAAGGTGTGAAAAATTCGAGGAGCAAAAAAAAAAAAAAAAAAAGACCAGGAGCAAGAAAAGGTGTGAAAAATGCGAGGAGAAAAAAAAAAAAATAAAAAGACCAGGAACATGAAAAGGTGTGAAAAATGCGAGGAGCAAAAAAAAAAAAAAAGAAAGAAAGACCAGGAGCATAAAAAGGTGTGAAAAATGCGACGAGCATGAAAAGTAGTGAAAAATGCGAGGAGCATGAAGAGGTGTGAAAAATGCGAGGAGCATGAAAAGGTGTGAAAAATGCGGGGAGCAAAAAAAAAAAAAAAGACCAGGAGCATTAAAAGGTGTGAAAAATGCGAGGAAAAAAAAAAAAAGACCAGGAACATGAAAAGGTGTGAAAAATGCGAGGAGCCAAAAAAAAAAAAAAAGAAAGAAAGAAAGACCAGGAGCATGAAAAGGTGTGAAAAATGCGAGGAGCAAAAAAAAAAAAAAGAAAGACCAGGAGCAAGAAAAGGTGTGAAAAATGCGAGGAGCAAAAAAAAAAAAAAAAGAAAGAAAGAAGGACCAGGAGCATGAAAAGATGTGAAAAATGCGAGGAGCAAAAAAAAAAAAAGAAAGACCAGGAGCATGAAAAGGTGTGAAAAATGCGAGGAGCAAAAAAAAAAAAGAAAGACCAGGAGCATGAAAAGGTGTGAAAAATGCGACGAGCATGAAAAGTTGTGAAAAATGCGAGGAGCATGAAGAGGTGTGAAAAATGCGAGGAGAAAAAAAAAATAATAAAAAGACCAGGAACATGAAAAGGTGTGAAAAATGCGAGGAGCATGAAAAGGTGTGAAAAATTCGAGGAGCAAAAAAAAAAAAAAGACCAGGAGCATTAAAAGGTGTGAAAAATGCGAGGAAAAAAAAAAAAAAGACCAGGAACATGAAAAGGTGTGAAAAATGCGAGGAGCCAAAAAAAAAAAAAGAAAGACCAGGAGCATGAAAAGGTGTGAAAAATGCGACGACCATGAAAAGTTGTGAAAAATGCGAGGAGCATGAAGAGGTGTGAAAAATGCGAGGAGCATGAAAAGGTGTGAAAAATTCGAGGAGCAAAAAAAAAAAAAAAGACCAGGAGCATGAAAAGGTGTGAAAAATGCGGGGAGCAAAAAAAAAAAAAAGAAAGACCAGGAGCATAAAAAGGTGTGAAAAATGCGACGAGCATGAAAAGTTGTGAAAAATGCGAGGAGCATGAAGAGGTGTGAAAAATGCGAGGAGCATGAAAAGGTGTGAAAAATTCGAGGAGCAAAAAAAAAAAAAAAGACCAGGAGCATTAAAAGGTGTGAAAAATGCGAGGAAAAAAAAAAAAAAGACCAGGAATATGAAAAGGTGTGAAAAATGCGAGGAGCCAAAAAAAAAGAAAAAGAAAAAAGAAAGACCAGGAGCATGAAAAGGTGTGAAAAATTCGAGGAGCAAAAAAAAAAAAAGAAAGACCAGGAGCATGAAAAGGTGTGAAAAATGCGAGGAGCAAAAAAAAAAAAAAAAAAAAGGAAGACCAGGAGCATGAAAAGGTGTGAAAAATGCGGGGAGCAAAAAAAAAAAAAAAGAAAGACCAGGAGCATGAAAAGGTGTGAAAAATTCGAGGAGCAAAAAAAAAAAAAAAAAGACCAGGAGCTAGAAAAGGGGTGAAAAATGCGAGGAGAAAAAAAAAAAAAAGACCAGGAGCATGAAAAGGTGTGAAAAATGCGAGGAAAAAAAAAAAAAAGACCAGGAACATGAAAAGGTGTGAAAAATGCGAGGAGCAAAAAAAAAAAAAAAAAAAAGGAAGACCAGGAGCATGAAAAGGTGTGAAAAATGCGGGGAGCAAAAAAAAAAAAAAAGAAAGACCAGGAGCATGAAAAGGTGTGAAAAATTCGAGGAGCAAAAAAAAAAAAAAAAAAGACCAGGAGCAAGAAAAGGTGTGAAAAATGCGAGGAGAAAAAAAAAAAAATAAAAAGACCAGGAACATGAAAAGGTGTGAAAAATGCGAGGAGCAAAAAAAAAAAAAAAGAAAGAAAGACCAGGAGCATAAAAAGGTGTGAAAAATGCGACGAGCATGAAAAGTAGTGAAAAATGCGAGGAGCATGAAGAGGTGTGAAAAATGCGAGGAGCATGAAAAGGTGTGAAAAATGCGGGGAGCAAAAAAAAAAAAAAAGACCAGGAGCATTAAAAGGTGTGAAAAATGCGAGGAAAAAAAAAAAAAGACCAGGAACATGAAAAGGTGTGAAAAATGCGAGGAGCCAAAAAAAAAAAAAAAGAAAGAAAGAAAGACCAGGAGCATGAAAAGGTGTGAAAAATGCGAGGAGCAAAAAAAAAAAAAGAAAGACCAGGAGCATGAAAAGGTGTGAAAAATGCGAGGAGCAAAAAAAAAAAAAAAAGAAAGAAAGAAGGACCAGGAGCATGAAAAGATGTGAAAAATGCGAGGAGCAAAAAAAAAAAAAAGAAAGACCAGGAGCATGAAAAGGTGTGAAAAATGCGAGGAGCAAAAAAAAAAAAGAAAGACCAGGAGCATGAAAAGGTGTGAAAAATGCGGGGAGCAAAAAAAAAAAAAAAGAAAGACCAGGAGCATGAAAAGGTGTGAAAAATGCGACGAGCATGAAAAGTTGTGAAAAATGCGAGGAGCATGAAGAGGTGTGAAAAATGCGAGGAGCATGAAAAGGTGTGAAAAATTCGAGGAGCAAAAAAAAAAAAAAAAAAAAGACCAGGAGCATGAAAAGGTGTGAAAAATGCGAGGAAAAAAAAAAAAAAAGACCAGGAATATGAAAAGGTGTGAAAAATGCGAGGAGCCAAAAAAAAAGAAAAAGAAAAAAGAAAGACCAGGAGCATGAAAAGGTGTGAAAAATTCGAGGAGCAAAAAAAAAAAAAGAAAGACCAGGAGCATGAAAAGGTGTGAAAAATGCGAGGAGCAAAAAAAAAAAAAAAAAAAAAAAGGAAGACCAGGAGCATGAAAAGGTGTGAAAAATGCGGGGAGCAAAAAAAAAAAAAAAAGAAAGACCAGGAGCATGAAAAGGTGTGAAAAATTCGAGGAGCAAAAAAAAAAAAAGAAAGACCAGGAGCATGAAAAGGTGTGAAAAATGCGAGGAGCAAAAAAAAAAAAAAAAAAAAGGAAGACCAGGAGCATGAAAAGGTGTGAAAAATGCGACGAGCATGAAAAGTTGTGAAAAATGCGAGGAGCATGAAGAGGTGTGAAAAATGCGAGGAGCATGAAAAGGTGTGAAAAATTCGAGGAGCAAAAAAAAAAAAAAAAAAAAGACCAGGAGCATGAAAAGGTGTGAAAAATGCGAGGAAAAAAAAAAAAAAAGACCAGGAATATGAAAAGGTGTGAAAAATGCGAGGAGCCAAAAAAAAAGAAAAAGAAAAAAGAAAGACCAGGAGCATGAAAAGGTGTGAAAAATTCGAGGAGCAAAAAAAAAAAAAGAAAGACCAGGAGCATGAAAAGGTGTGAAAAATGCGAGGAGCAAAAAAAAAAAAAAAAAAAAAAAGGAAGACCAGGAGCATGAAAAGGTGTGAAAAATGCGGGGAGCAAAAAAAAAAAAAAAGAAAGACCAGGAGCATGAAAAGGTGTGAAAAATTCGAGGAGCAAAAAAAAAAAAAAAAGACCAGGAGCTAGAAAAGGGGGGAAAAATGCGAGGAGAAAAAAAAAAAAAAGACCAGGAGCATGAAAAGGTGTGAAAAATGCGAGGAAAAAAAAAAAAAAAGACCAGGAACATGAAAAGGTGTGAAAAATGCGAGGAGCAAAAAAAAAAAAAAAAAAAAGGAAGACCAGGAGCATGAAAAGGTGTGAAAAATGCGGGGAGCAAAAAAAAAAAAAAAGAAAGACCAGGAGCATGAAAAGGTGTGAAAAATTCGAGGAGCAAAAAAAAAAAAAAAAAAGACCAGGAGCAAGAAAAGGTGTGAAAAAAGCGAGGAGAAAAAAAAAAAAAAAAAAAGACCAGGAGCATGAAAAGGTGTGAAAAATGCGACGAGCAAAAAAAAAAAAAAAAAAAGAAAGACCAGGAGCATGAAAAGGTGTGAAAAATGCGACGAGCATGAAAAGTTGTGAAAAATGCGAGGAGCATGAAGATGTGTGAAAAATGCGAGGAGCATGAAAAGGTGTGAAAAATTCGAGGAGCAAAAAAAAAAAAAAAAAACCAGGAGCATGAAAAGGTGTGAAAAATGCGAAGAAAAAAAAAAAAAAAAAGAAAAAAAGACCAGGAACATGAAAAGGTGTGAAAAATGCGAGGAGCAAAAAAAAAAAAAAAGAAAGAAAGAAAGACCAGGAGCATGACAAGGTGTGAAAAATGCGAGGAGCAAAAAAAAAAAAAAAAAAAAGAAAGACCAGGAGCATGAAAAGGTGTGAAAAATGCGAGGAGTAAAAAAAAAAAAAAAAAAAAAAGACCAGGAACATGAAAATGTGTGAAAAATGGGAGGAACAAAAAAAATAAAAAAAAGAAAGAAAGAAAGACCAGGAGCATGAAAATGTGTGAAAAATGCGAGGAGCAAAAAAAATAAAAAAAAAAGAAAGAAAGACCAGGAGCATGAAAAGGTGTGAAAAATGCGAGGAGCAAAAAAAAAAAAAAAAAAAAAAAAAGACCAGGAACATGAAAAGTTGTGAAAAATGCGAGGAGCAAAAAAAAAAAAAGAAAGACCAGGAGCATGAAAAGGTGTGAAAAATGGAAGGAGCATGAAAAGGTGTGAAAAATGCGCGGAGCATGAAAAGTTGTGAAAAATGCAAGGAGCATGAAAAGGTGTGAAAAATGCGAGGAGCAAAAAAAAAAAAAAAAAGAAAGACCAGGAGCATGAAAAGGTGTGAAAAATGCGAGGAGCAAAAGAAAAAAAAAAGACCAGGAGCATGAAAAGGTGTGAAAAATGCGAGGAGCAAAAAAAAAAAAAGAAAGACCAGGAGCATGAAAAGGTGTGAAAAATGCGATGAGCATGAAAAGGTGTGAAAAATGCGAGGAGCATGAAGAGGTGTGAAAAATGCGAGGAGGATGAAAAGGTGTGAAAAATTTGAGGAGCAAAAAAAAAAAAACCAGGAGCATGAAAAAGTGTGAAAAATGCGAGGAGCAAAAAAAAAAAAAAAAAAAAAGACCAGGAACATGAAAAGGTGTGAAAAATGCGAGGAGCAAAAAAAAAAAAAGAAAGACCAGGAGCATGAAAAGGTGTGAAAAATGCGAGGAGCAAAAAAAAAAAAAAGAAAGACCAGGAGCATGAAAAGGTGTGAAAAATGCGAGGAGGAAAAAAAAAAAAAAAAGACCAGGAGCATGAAAAGGTGTGAAAAATGCGACGAGCATGAAAAGTTGTGAAAAATGCGAGGAGCATGAAGAGGTGTGAAAAATGCGAGGAGCATGAAAAGGTGTGAAAAATTCGAGGAGCAAAAAAAAAAAAGACCAGGAGCATGAAAAGGTGTGAAAAATGCGAGGAGGAAAAAAAAAAAAAAAAGACCAGGAGCATGAAAAGGTGTGAAAAATGCGAGGAGGAAAAAAAAAAAAAAAAGACCAGGAGCATGAAAAGGTGTGAAAAATGCGAGGAGCAAAAAAAAAAAAAAAAAAAAAAACCAGGAGCATGAAAAGGTGTGAAAAATGCGAGGAGCAAAAAAAAAAAAAGAAAGACCAGGAGCATGAAAAGGTGTGAAAAATGCGACGACCATGAAAAGTTGTGAAAAATGCGAGGAGCATGAAGAGGTGTGAAATATGCGAGGAGCATAAAAAGGTGTGAAAAATTCGAGGAGCAAAAAAAAAAAAAAAGACCAGGAGCATGAAAAGGTGTGAAAAATGCGAGGAGCAAAAAAAAAAAAAAAAAAAAAAAAAGAAAGACCAGGAGCATGAAAAGGTGTGAAAAATGCGGGGAGCAAAAAAAAAAAAAAGAAAGACCAGGAGCATGAAAAGGTGTGAAAAATGCGAGGAAAAAAAAAAAAAAAAAAAAAAAAGACCAGCAGCATGAAAAGGTGTGAAAAATGCGAGGAGCATGAAGAGGTGTGAAAAATGCGAGGAGCATAAAAAGGTGTGAAAAATTCGAGGAGCAAAAAAAAAAAAAAAGACCAGGAGCATGAAAAGGTGTGAAAAAAGCGAGGAGCAAAAAAAAAAAAAAGAAAGACCAGGAGCATAAAAAGGTGTGAAAAATGCGACGAGCATGAAAAGTTGTGAAAAATGCGAGGAGCATGAAGAGGTGTGAAAAATGCGAGGAGCATGAAAAGGTGTGAAAAATTCGAGGAGCAAAAAAAAAAAAAAAGACCAGGAGCATTAAAAGGTGTGAAAAATGCGAGGAAAAAAAAAAAAAAAGACCAGGAATATGAAAAGGTGTGAAAAATGCGAGGAGCCAAAAAAAAAGAAAAAGAAAAAAGAAAGACCAGGAGCATGAAAAGGTGTGAAAAATTCGAGGAGCAAAAAAAAAAAAAGAAAGACCAGGAGCATGAAAAGGTGTGAAAAATGCGAGGAGCAAAAAAAAAAAAAGAAAGACCAGGAGCATGAAAAGGTGTGAAAAATGCGAGGAGCATGAAAAGGTGTGAAAAATGCGAGGAGCAAAAAAAAAAAAAAAAGAAAGAAAGAAAGACCAGGAGCATGAAAAGGTGTGAAAAATGCGAGGAGCAAAAAAAAAAAAAAGGAAGACCAGGACCATGAAAAGGTGTGAAAAATGCGAGGAGCAAAAAAAAAAAAAAAAGAAAGAAAGAAAGACCAGGAGCATGAAAAGGTGTGAAAAATGCGAGGAGAAAAAAAAAAAAAAAAAAAAAGAAAGACCAGGAGCATGAAAAGGTGGAAAAAATGCGAGGAAAAAAAAAAAAAAAAAAAAAAGACCAGGAGCATGAAAAGGTGTGAAAAATGCGAGGAGCAAAAAAAAAAAAAAAAAACAAAGACCAGGAGCATGAAAAGGTGTGAAAAATGCGAGGAGCAAAAAAAAAAAAAGAAAGACCAGGAGCATGAAAAGGTGTGAAAAATGCGAGGAGCATGAAAAGGTGTGAAAAATGCGAGGAGCAAAAAAAAAAAAAAAAAGAAAGAAAGAAAGATCAGGAGCATGAAAAGGTGTGAAAAATGCGAGGAGCAAAAAAAAAAAAAAAAAAGGAAGACCAGGAGCATGAAAAGGTGTGAAAAATGCGAGGAGCAAAAAAAAAAAAGAAAGACCAGGAGCATGAAAAGGTGTGAAAAATGCGACGAGCATGAAAAGTTGTGAAAAATGCGAGGAGCATGAAGAGGTGTGAAAAATGCGAGGAGCATGAAAAGGTGTGAAAAATTCGAGGAGCAAAAAAAAAAAAAAAGACCAGGAGCATGAAAAGGTGTGAAAAATGCGGGGAGCAAAAAAAAAAAAAAGAAAGAAAGACCAGGAGCATGAAAAGGTGTGAAAAATGCGAGGAGCAAAAAAAAAAAAAAGAAAGAAAGACCAGGAGCATGAAAAGGTGTGAAAAATGCGGGGAGCAAAAAAAAAAAAAAGAAAGACCAGGAGCATAAAAAGGTGTGAAAAATGCGACGAGCATGAAAAGTTGTGAAAAATGCGAGGAGCATGAAGAGGTGTGAAAAATGCGAGGAGCATGAAAAGGTGTGAAAAATTCGAGGAGCAAAAAAAAAAAAAAAGACCAGGAGCATAAAAGGTGTGAAAAATGCGAGGAAAAAAAAAAAAAAAAGACCAGGAACATGAAAAGGTGTGAAAAATGCGAGGAGCCAAAAAAAAAAAAAAGAAAGAAAGAAAGACCAGGAGCATGAAAAGGTGTGAAAAATGCGAGGAGCAAAAAAAAAAAAAAAGAAAGAAAGACCAGGAGCATGAAAAGGTGTGAAAAATGCGAGGAGCAAAAAAAAAAAAAAGAAAGAAAGACCAGGAGCATGAAAAGGTGTGAAAAATGCGAGGAGCAAAAAAAAAAAAGAAAGACCAGGAGCATGAAAAGGTGTGAAAAATGCGACGAGCATGAAAAGTTGTGAAAAATGCGAGGAGCATGAAGAGGTGTGAAAAATGCGAGGAGCATGAAAAGGTGTGAAAAATTCGAGGAGCAAAATAAAAAAAAAAAACCAGGAGAATGAAAAGGTGTGAAAAATGCGAGGACAAAAAAAAAAAAAAAAAAAAAAAAGACCAGGAACATGAAAAGGTGTGAAAAATGCGAGGAGCAAAAAAAAAAAAAGAAAGACCAGGAGCATGAAAAGGTGTGAAAAATGCGACGAGCAAAAAAAAAAAAAAAAAAAGAAAGACCAGGAGCATGAAAAGGTGTGAAAAATGCGACGAGCATGAAAAGTTGTGAAAAATGCGAGGAGCATGAAGATGTGTGAAAAATGCGAGGAGCATGAAAAGGTGTGAAAAATTCGAGGAGCAAAAAAAAAAAAAAGACCAGGAGCATGAAAAGGTGTGAAAAATGCGAGGGAAAAAAAAAAAAAAAAGACCAGGAACATGAAAAGGTGTGAAAAATGCGAGGAGCAAAAAAAAAAAAAAAAGAAAGAAAGAAAGACCAGGAGCATGAAAAGGTGTGAAAAATGCGAGGAGCCAAAAAAAAAAAAAAAGAAAGAAAGAAAGACCAGGAGCATGAAAAGGTGTGAAAAATGCGAGGAGCAAAAAAAAAAAAAGAAAGACCAGGAGCATGAAAAGGTGTGAAAAATGCGAGGAGCAAAAAAAAAAAAAAAAGAAAGAAAGAAGGACCAGGAGCATGAAAAGATGTGAAAAATGCGAGGAGCAAAAAAAAAAAAAGAAAGACCAGGAGCATGAAAAGGTGTGAAAAATGCGAGGAGCAAAAAAAAAAAAGAAAGACCAGGAGCATGAAAAGGTGTGAAAAATGCGACGAGCATGAAAAGTTGTGAAAAATGCGAGGAGCATGAAGAGGTGTGAAAAATGCGAGGAGAAAAAAAAAATAATAAAAAGACCAGGAACATGAAAAGGTGTGAAAAATGCGAGGAGCATGAAAAGGTGTGAAAAATTCGAGGAGCAAAAAAAAAAAAAAGACCAGGAGCATTAAAAGGTGTGAAAAATGCGAGGAAAAAAAAAAAAAAAGACCAGGAACATGAAAAGGTGTGAAAAATGCGAGGAGCCAAAAAAAAAAAAAGAAAGACCAGGAGCATGAAAAGGTGTGAAAAATGCGACGACCATGAAAAGTTGTGAAAAATGCGAGGAGCATGAAGAGGTGTGAAAAATGCGAGGAGCATGAAAAGGTGTGAAAAATTCGAGGAGCAAAAAAAAAAAAAAAGACCAGGAGCATGAAAAGGTGTGAAAAATGCGGGGAGCAAAAAAAAAAAAAAGAAAGACCAGGAGCATTAAAAGGTGTGAAAAATGCGACGAGCATGAAAAGTTGTGAAAAATGCGAGGAGCATGAAGAGGTGTGAAAAATGCGAGGAGCATGAAAAGGTGTCAAAAATTCGAGGAGCAAAAAAAAAAAAAAAGACCAGGAGCATTAAAAGGTGTGAAAAATGCGAGGAAAAAAAAAAAAAAGACCAGGAATATGAAAAGGTGTGAAAAATGCGAGGAGCCAAAAAAAAAGAAAAAGAAAAAAGAAAGACCAGGAGCATGAAAAGGTGTGAAAAATTCGAGGAGCAAAAAAAAAAAAAGAAAGACCAGGAGCATGAAAAGGTGTGAAAAATGCGAGGAGCAAAAAAAAAAAAAAAAAAAAAAGGAAGACCAGGAGCATGAAAAGGTGTGAAAAATGCGGGGAGCAAAAAAAAAAAAAAAGAAAGACCAGGAGCATGAAAAGGTGTGAAAAATTCGAGGAGCAAAAAAAAAAAAAAAAAGACCAGGAGCTAGAAAAGGGGTGAAAAATGCGAGGAGAAAAAAAAAAAAAAGACCAGGAGCATGAAAAGGTGTGAAAAATGCGAGGAAAAAAAAAAAAAAAGACCAGGAACATGAAAAGGTGTGAAAAATGCGAGGAGCAAAAAAAAAAAAAAAAAAAAGGAAGACCAGGAGCATGAAAAGGTGTGAAAAATGCGGGGAGCAAAAAAAAAAAAAAAGAAAGACCAGGAGCATGAAAAGGTGTGAAAAATTCGAGGAGCAAAAAAAAAAAAAAAAAGACCAGGAGCTAGAAAAGGGGTGAAAAATGCGAGGAGAAAAAAAAAAAAAAGACCAGGAGCATGAAAAGGTGTGAAAAATGCGAGGAAAAAAAAAAAAAAAGACCAGGAACATGAAAAGGTGTGAAAAATGCGAGGAGCAAAAAAAAAAAAAAAAAAAAGGAAGACCAGGAGCATGAAAAGGTGTGAAAAATGCGGGGAGCAAAAAAAAAAAAAAAGAAAGACCAGGAGCATGAAAAGGTGTGAAAAATTCGAGGAGCAAAAAAAAAAAAAAAAAAGACCAGGAGCAAGAAAAGGTGTGAAAAATGCGAGGAGAAAAAAAAAAAAATAAAAAGACCAGGAACATGAAAAGGTGTGAAAAATGCGAGGAGCAAAAAAAAAAAAAAAGAAAGAAAGACCAGGAGCATAAAAAGGTGTGAAAAATGCGACGAGCATGAAAAGTAGTGAAAAATGCGAGGAGCATGAAGAGGTGTGAAAAATGCGAGGAGCATGAAAAGGTGTGAAAAATGCGGGGAGCAAAAAAAAAAAAAAGACCAGGAGCATTAAAAGGTGTGAAAAATGCGAGGAAAAAAAAAAAAAGACCAGGAACATGAAAAGGTGTGAAAAATGCGAGGAGCCAAAAAAAAAAAAAAAAAAGAAAGAAAGACCAGGAGCATGAAAAGGTGTGAAAAATGCGAGGAGCAAAAAAAAAAAAAGAAAGACCAGGAGCATGAAAAGGTGTGAAAAATGCGAGGAGCAAAAAAAAAAAAAAAAGAAAGAAAGAAGGACCAGGAGCATGAAAAGATGTGAAAAATGCGAGGAGCAAAAAAAAAAAAAGAAAGACCAGGAGCATGAAAAGGTGTGAAAAATGCGAGGAGCAAAAAAAAAAAAGAAAGACCAGGAGCATGAAAAGGTGTGAAAAATGCGGGGAGTAAAAAAAAAAAAAAAGAAAGACCAGGAGCATGAAAAGGTGTGAAAAATGCGACGAGCATGAAAAGTTGTGAAAAATGCGAGGAGCATGAAGAGGTGTGAAAAATGCGAGGAGCATGAAAAGGTGTGAAAAATTCGAGGAGCAAAAAAAAAAAAAAAAAAAAGACCAGGAGCATGAAAAGGTGTGAAAAATGCGAGGAAAAAAAAAAAAAAAGACCAGGAATATGAAAAGGTGTGAAAAATGCGAGGAGCCAAAAAAAAAGAAAAAGAAAAAAGAAAGACCAGGAGCATGAAAAGGTGTGAAAAATTCGAGGAGCAAAAAAAAAAAAAGAAAGACCAGGAGCATGAAAAGGTGTGAAAAATGCGAGGAGCAAAAAAAAAAAAAAAAAAAAAAAGGAAGACCAGGAGCATGAAAAGGTGTGAAAAATGCGGGGAGCAAAAAAAAAAAAAAAGAAAGACCAGGAGCATGAAAAGGTGTGAAAAATTCGAGGAGCAAAAAAAAAAAAAAAAAGACCAGGAGCTAGAAAAGGGGTGAAAAATGCGAGGAGAAAAAAAAAAAAAAGACCAGGAGCATGAAAAGGTGTGAAAAATGCGAGGAAAAAAAAAAAAAAAAGACCAGGAACATGAAAAGGTGTGAAAAATGCGAGGAGCAAAAAAAAAAAAAAAAAAAAGGAAGACCAGGAGCATGAAAAGGTGTGAAAAATGCGGGGAGCAAAAAAAAAAAAAAAGAAAGACCAGGAGCATGAAAAGGTGTGAAAAATTCGAGGAGCAAAAAAAAAAAAAAAAAAAGACCAGGAGCAAGAAAAGGTGTGAAAAATGCGAGGAGAAAAAAAAAAAAATAAAAAGACCAGGAACATGAAAAGGTGTGAAAAATGCGAGGAGCAAAAAAAAAAAAAAAGAAAGAAAGACCAGGAGCATAAAAAGGTGTGAAAAATGCGACGAGCATGAAAAGTAGTGAAAAATGCGAGGAGCATGAAGAGGTGTGAAAAATGCGAGGAGCATGAAAAGGTGTGAAAAATGCGGGGAGCAAAAAAAAAAAAAAAGACCAGGAGCATTAAAAGGTGTGAAAAATGCGAGGAAAAAAAAAAAAAGACCAGGAACATGAAAAGGTGTGAAAAATGCGAGGAGCCAAAAAAAAAAAAAAAGAAAGAAAGAAAGACCAGGAGCATGAAAAGGTGTGAAAAATGCGAGGAGCAAAAAAAAAAAAAGAAAGACCAGGAGCATGAAAAGGTGTGAAAAATGCGAGGAGCAAAAAAAAAAAAAAAAGAAAGAAAGAAGGACCAGGAGCATGAAAAGATGTGAAAAATGCGAGGAGCAAAAAAAAAAAAAGAAAGACCAGGAGCATGAAAAGGTGTGAAAAATGCGAGGAGCAAAAAAAAAAAAGAAAGACCAGGAGCATGAAAAGGTGTGAAAAATGCGACGAGCATGAAAAGTTGTGAAAAATGCGAGGAGCATGAAGAGGTGTGAAAAATGCGAGGAGAAAAAAAAAATAATAAAAAGACCAGGAACATGAAAAGGTGTGAAAAATGCGAGGAGCATGAAAAGGTGTGAAAAATTCGAGGAGCAAAAAAAAAAAAAAGACCAGGAGCATTAAAAGGTGTGAAAAATGCGAGGAAAAAAAAAAAAAAGACCAGGAACATGAAAAGGTGTGAAAAATGCGAGGAGCCAAAAAAAAAAAAAGAAAGACCAGGAGCATGAAAAGGTGTGAAAAATGCGACGACCATGAAAAGTTGTGAAAAATGCGAGGAGCATGAAGAGGTGTGAAAAATGCGAGGAGCATGAAAAGGTGTGAAAAATTCGAGGAGCAAAAAAAAAAAAAAAGACCAGGAGCATGAAAAGGTGTGAAAAATGCGGGGAGCAAAAAAAAAAAAAAGAAAGACCAGGAGCATAAAAAGGTGTGAAAAATGCGACGAGCATGAAAAGTTGTGAAAAATGCGAGGAGCATGAAGAGGTGTGAAAAATGCGAGGAGCATGAAAAGGTGTGAAAAATTCGAGGAGCAAAAAAAAAAAAAAAGACCAGGAGCATTAAAAGGTGTGAAAAATGCGAGGAAAAAAAAAAAAAAGACCAGGAATATGAAAAGGTGTGAAAAATGCGAGGAGCCAAAAAAAAAGAAAAAGAAAAAAGAAAGACCAGGAGCATGAAAAGGTGTGAAAAATTCGAGGAGCAAAAAAAAAAAAAGAAAGACCAGGAGCATGAAAAGGTGTGAAAAATGCGAGGAGCAAAAAAAAAAAAAAAAAAAAGGAAGACCAGGAGCATGAAAAGGTGTGAAAAATGCGGGGAGCAAAAAAAAAAAAAAAGAAAGACCAGGAGCATGAAAAGGTGTGAAAAATTCGAGGAGCAAAAAAAAAAAAAAAAAGACCAGGAGCTAGAAAAGGGGTGAAAAATGCGAGGAGAAAAAAAAAAAAAAGACCAGGAGCATGAAAAGGTGTGAAAAATGCGAGGAAAAAAAAAAAAAAGACCAGGAACATGAAAAGGTGTGAAAAATGCGAGGAGCAAAAAAAAAAAAAAAAAAAAAGGAAGACCAGGAGCATGAAAAGGTGTGAAAAATGCGGGGAGCAAAAAAAAAAAAAAAGAAAGACCAGGAGCATGAAAAGGTGTGAAAAATTCGAGGAGCAAAAAAAAAAAAAAAAAAGACCAGGAGCAAGAAAAGGTGTGAAAAATGCGAGGAGAAAAAAAAAAAAATAAAAAGACCAGGAACATGAAAAGGTGTGAAAAATGCGAGGAGCAAAAAAAAAAAAAAAGAAAGAAAGACCAGGAGCATAAAAAGGTGTGAAAAATGCGACGAGCATGAAAAGTAGTGAAAAATGCGAGGAGCATGAAGAGGTGTGAAAAATGCGAGGAGCATGAAAAGGTGTGAAAAATGCGGGGAGCAAAAAAAAAAAAAAAGACCAGGAGCATTAAAAGGTGTGAAAAATGCGAGGAAAAAAAAAAAAAGACCAGGAACATGAAAAGGTGTGAAAAATGCGAGGAGCCAAAAAAAAAAAAAAAGAAAGAAAGAAAGACCAGGAGCATGAAAAGGTGTGAAAAATGCGAGGAGCAAAAAAAAAAAAAGAAAGACCAGGAGCATGAAAAGGTGTGAAAAATGCGAGGAGCAAAAAAAAAAAAAAAAGAAAGAAAGAAGGACCAGGAGCATGAAAAGATGTGAAAAATGCGAGGAGCAAAAAAAAAAAAAGAAAGACCAGGAGCATGAAAAGGTGTGAAAAATGCGAGGAGCAAAAAAAAAAAAGAAAGACCAGGAGCATGAAAAGGTGTGAAAAATGCGGGGAGCAAAAAAAAAAAAAAAGAAAGACCAGGAGCATGAAAAGGTGTGAAAAATGCGACGAGCATGAAAAGTTGTGAAAAATGCGAGGAGCATGAAGAGGTGTGAAAAATGCGAGGAGCATGAAAAGGTGTGAAAAATTCGAGGAGCAAAAAAAAAAAAAAAAAAAGACCAGGAGCATGAAAAGGTGTGAAAAATGCGAGGAAAAAAAAAAAAAAAGACCAGGAATATGAAAAGGTGTGAAAAATGCGAGGAGCCAAAAAAAAAGAAAAAGAAAAAAGAAAGACCAGGAGCATGAAAAGGTGTGAAAAATTCGAGGAGCAAAAAAAAAAAAAGAAAGACCAGGAGCATGAAAAGGTGTGAAAAATGCGAGGAGCAAAAAAAAAAAAAAAAAAAAAAAGGAAGACCAGGAGCATGAAAAGGTGTGAAAAATGCGGGGAGCAAAAAAAAAAAAAAAAGAAAGACCAGGAGCATGAAAAGGTGTGAAAAAATCGAGGAGCAAAAAAAAAAAAAGAAAGAGCAGGAGCATGAAAAGGTGTGAAAAATGCGAGGAGCAAAAAAAAAAAAAAAAAAAAGGAAGACCAGGAGCATGAAAAGGTGTGAAAAATGCGACGAGCATGAAAAGTTGTGAAAAATGCGAGGAGCATGAAGAGGTGTGAAAAATGCGAGGAGCATGAAAAGGTGTGAAAAATTCGAGGAGCAAAAAAAAAAAAAAAAAAAAGACCAGGAGCATGAAAAGGTGTGAAAAATGCGAGGAAAAAAAAAAAAAAAGACCAGGAATATGAAAAGGTGTGAAAAATGCGAGGAGCCAAAAAAAAAGAAAAAGAAAAAAGAAAGACCAGGAGCATGAAAAGGTGTGAAAAATTCGAGGAGCAAAAAAAAAAAAAGAAAGACCAGGAGCATGAAAAGGTGTGAAAAATGCGAGGAGCAAAAAAAAAAAAAAAAAAAAAAAGGAAGACCAGGAGCATGAAAAGGTGTGAAAAATGCGGGGAGCAAAAAAAAAAAAAAAGAAAGACCAGGAGCATGAAAAGGTGTGAAAAATTCGAGGAGCAAAAAAAAAAAAAAAAAGACCAGGAGCTAGAAAAGGGGTGAAAAATGCGAGGAGAAAAAAAAAAAAAAGACCAGGAGCATGAAAAGGTGTGAAAAATGCGAGGAAAAAAAAAAAAAAGACCAGGAACATGAAAAGGTGTGAAAAATGCGAGGAGCAAAAAAAAAAAAAAAAAAAAGGAAGACCAGGAGCATGAAAAGGTGTGAAAAATGCGGGGAGCAAAAAAAAAAAAAAAGAAAGACCAGGAGCATGAAAAGGTGTGAAAAATTCGAGGAGCAAAAAAAAAAAAAAAAAAGACCAGGAGCAAGAAAAGGTGTGAAAAATGCGAGGAGAAAAAAAAAAAAATAAAAAGACCAGGAACATGAAAAGGTGTGAAAAATGCGAGGAGCAAAAAAAAAAAAAAAGAAAGAAAGACCAGGAGCATAAAAAGGTGTGAAAAATGCGACGAGCATGAAAAGTAGTGAAAAATGCGAGGAGCATGAAGAGGTGTGAAAAATGCGAGGAGCATGAAAAGGTGTGAAAAATGCGGGGAGCAAAAAAAAAAAAAAAGACCAGGAGCATTAAAAGGTGTGAAAAATGCGAGGAAAAAAAAAAAAAGACCAGGAACATGAAAAGGTGTGAAAAATGCGAGGAGCCAAAAAAAAAAAAAAAGAAAGAAAGAAAGACCAGGAGCATGAAAAGGTGTGAAAAATGCGAGGAGCAAAAAAAAAAAAAGAAAGACCAGGAGCATGAAAAGGTGTGAAAAATGCGAGGAGCAAAAAAAAAAAAAAAAGAAAGAAAGAAGGACCAGGAGCATGAAAAGATGTGAAAAATGCGAGGAGCAAAAAAAAAAAAAGAAAGACCAGGAGCATGAAAAGGTGTGAAAAATGCGAGGAGCAAAAAAAAAAAAGAAAGACCAGGAGCATGAAAAGGTGTGAAAAATGCGACGAGCATGAAAAGTTGTGAAAAATGCGAGGAGCATGAAGAGGTGTGAAAAATGCGAGGAGAAAAAAAAAATAATAAAAAGACCAGGAACATGAAAAGGTGTGAAAAATGCGAGGAGCATGAAAAGGTGTGAAAAATTCGAGGAGCAAAAAAAAAAAAAAGACCAGGAGCATTAAAAGGTGTGAAAAATGCGAGGAAAAAAAAAAAAAAAGACCAGGAACATGAAAAGGTGTGAAAAATGCGAGGAGCCAAAAAAAAAAAAAGAAAGACCAGGAGCATGAAAAGGTGTGAAAAATGCGACGACCATGAAAAGTTGTGAAAAATGCGAGGAGCATGAAGAGGTGTGAAAAATGCGAGGAGCATGAAAAGGTGTGAAAAATTCGAGGAGCAAAAAAAAAAAAAAAGACCAGGAGCATGAAAAGGTGTGAAAAATGCGGGGAGCAAAAAAAAAAAAAAGAAAGACCAGGAGCATAAAAAGGTGTGAAAAATGCGACGAGCATGAAAAGTTGTGAAAAATGCGAGGAGCATGAAGAGGTGTGAAAAATGCGAGGAGCATGAAAAGGTGTGAAAAATTCGAGGAGCAAAAAAAAAAAAAAAGACCAGGAGCATTAAAAGGTGTGAAAAATGCGAGGAAAAAAAAAAAAAAGACCAGGAATATGAAAAGGTGTGAAAAATGCGAGGAGCCAAAAAAAAAGAAAAAGAAAAAAGAAAGACCAGGAGCATGAAAAGGTGTGAAAAATTCGAGGAGCAAAAAAAAAAAAAGAAAGACCAGGAGCATGAAAAGGTGTGAAAAATGCGAGGAGCAAAAAAAAAAAAAAAAAAAGGAAGACCAGGAGCATGAAAAGGTGTGAAAAATGCGGGGAGCAAAAAAAAAAAAAAAGAAAGACCAGGAGCATGAAAAGGTGTGAAAAATTCGAGGAGCAAAAAAAAAAAAAAAAAGACCAGGAGCAAGAAAAGGGGTGAAAAATGCGAGGAGAAAAAAAAAAAAAAGACCAGGAGCATGAAAAGGTGTGAAAAATGCGAGGAAAAAAAAAAAAAAAGACCAGGAACATGAAAAGGTGTGAAAAATGCGAGGAGCAAAAAAAAAAAAAAAAAAAAGGAAGACCAGGAGCATGAAAAGGTGTGAAAAATGCGGGGAGCAAAAAAAAAAAAAAAGAAAGACCAGGAGCATGAAAAGGTGTGAAAAATTCGAGGAGCAAAAAAAAAAAAAAAAAAGACCAGGAGCAAGAAAAGGTGTGAAAAATGCGAGGAGAAAAAAAAAAAAAAAAAAAGACCAGGAACATGAAAAGGTGGGAAAAATGCGAGGAGCAAAAAAAAAAAAAAAAGAAAAAAAGACCAGGAGCATAAAAAGGTGTGAAAAATGCGACGAGCATGAAAAGTAGTGAAAAATGCGAGGAGCATGAAGAGGTGTGAAAAATGCGAGGAGCATGAAAAGGTGTGAAAAATGCGGGGAGCAAAAAAAAAAAAAAAGACCAGGAGCATTAAAAGGTGTGAAAAATGCGAGGAAAAAAAAAAAAAAGACCAGGAACATGAAAAGGTGTGAAAAATGCGAGGAGCCAAAAAAAAAAAAAAAGAAAGAAAGAAAGACCAGGAGCATGAAAAGGTGTGAAAAATGCGAGGAGCAAAAAAAAAAAAAGAAAGACCAGGAGCATGAAAAGGTGTGAAAAATGCGAGGAGCAAAAAAAAAAAAAAAAGAAAGAAAGAAGGACCAGGAGCATGAAAAGATGTGAAAAATGCGAGGAGCAAAAAAAAAAAAAGAAAGACCAGGAGCATGAAAAGGTGTGAAAAATGCGAGGAGCAAAAAAAAAAAAGAAAGACCAGGAGCATGAAAAGGTGTGAAAAATGCGGGGAGCAAAAAAAAAAAAAAAGAAAGACCAGGAGCATGAAAAGGTGTGAAAAATGCGACGAGCATGAAAAGTTGTGAAAAATGCGAGGAGCATGAAGAGGTGTGAAAAATGCGAGGAGCATGAAAAGGTGTGAAAAATTCGAGGAGCAAAAAAAAAAAAAAAAAAAGACCAGGAGCATGAAAAGGTGTGAAAAATGCGAGGAAAAAAAAAAAAAAAGACCAGGAATATGAAAAGGTGTGAAAAATGCGAGGAGCCAAAAAAAAAGAAAAAGAAAAAAGAAAGACCAGGAGCATGAAAAGGTGTGAAAAATTCGAGGAGCAAAAAAAAAAAAAGAAAGACCAGGAGCATGAAAAGGTGTGAAAAATGCGAGGAGCAAAAAAAAAAAAAAAAAAAAAAAGGAAGACCAGGAGCATGAAAAGGTGTGAAAAATGCGGGGAGCAAAAAAAAAAAAAAAAGAAAGACCAGGAGCATGAAAAGGTGTGAAAAATTCGAGGAGCAAAAAAAAAAAAAAAAAGACCAGGAGCTAGAAAAGGGGTGAAAAATGCGAGGAGAAAAAAAAAAAAAAGACCAGGAGCATGAAAAGGTGTGAAAAATGCGAGGAAAAAAAAAAAAAAGACCAGGAACATGAAAAGGTGTGAAAAATGCGAGGAGCAAAAAAAAAAAAAAAAAAAAGGAAGACCAGGAGCATGAAAAGGTGTGAAAAATGCGGGGAGCAAAAAAAAAAAAAAAGAAAGACCAGGAGCATGAAAAGGTGTGAAAAATTCGAGGAGCAAAAAAAAAAAAAAAAAAGACCAGGAGCAAGAAAAGGTGTGAAAAATGCGAGGAGAAAAAAAAAAAAATAAAAAGACCAGGAACATGAAAAGGTGTGAAAAATGCGAGGAGCAAAAAAAAAAAAAAGAAAGAAAGACCAGGAGCATAAAAAGGTGTGAAAAATGCGACGAGCATGAAAAGTAGTGAAAAATGCGAGGAGCATGAAGAGGTGTGAAAAATGCGAGGAGCATGAAAAGGTGTGAAAAATGCGGGGAGCAAAAAAAAAAAAAAAGACCAGGAGCATTAAAAGGTGTGAAAAATGCGAGGAAAAAAAAAAAAAGACCAGGAACATGAAAAGGTGTGAAAAATGCGAGGAGTCAAAAAAAAAAAAAAAGAAAGAAAGAAAGACCAGGAGCATGAAAAGGTGTGAAAAATGCGAGGAGAAAAAAAAAAAAAGAAAGACCAGGAGCATGAAAAGGTGTGAAAAATGCGAGGAGCAAAAAAAAAAAAAAAAGAAAGAAAGAAAGACCAGGAGCATGAAAAGATGTGAAAAATGCGAGGAGCAAAAAAAAAAAAAGAAAGACCAGGAGCATGAAAAGGTGTGAAAAATGCGAGGAGCAAAAAAAAAAAAGAAAGACCAGGAGCATGAAAAGGTGTGAAAAATGCGACGAGCATGAAAAGTTGTGAAAAATGCGAGGAGCATGAAGAGGTGTGAAAAATGCGAGGAGCATGAAAAGGTGTGAAAAATTCGAGGAGCAAAAAAAAAAAAAAAGACCAGGAGCATGAAAAGGTGTGAAAAATGCGGGGAGCAAAAAAAAAAAAAAAAAAAAAAAGACCAGGAACATAAAAAGGGGTAAAAAATGCGGGGAGCAAAAAAAAAAAAAAAAAAAAAAAGACCAGGAGCATGAAAAGGTGTGAAAAATGCGGGGAGCAAAAAAAAAAAAAAGAAAGACCAGGAGCATAAAAAGGTGTGAAAAATGCGACGAGCATGAAAAGTTGTGAAAAATGCGAGGAGCATGAAGAGGTGTGAAAAATGCGAGGAGCATGAAAAGGTGTGAAAAATTCGAGGAGCAAAAAAAAAAAAAAAGACCAGGAGCATAAAAGGTGTGAAAAATGCGAGGAAAAAAAAAAAAAAAGACCAGGAACATGAAAAGGTGTGAAAAATGCGAGGAGCCAAAAAAAAAAAAAAGAAAGAAAGAAAGACCAGGAGCATGAAAAGGTGTGAAAAATGCGAGGAGCAAAAAAAAAAAAGAAAGACCAGGAGCATGAAAAGGTGTGAAAAATGCGACGAGCATGAAAAGTTGTGAAAAATGCGAGGAGCATGAAGAGGTGTGAAAAATGCGAGGAGAAAAAAAAAATAATAAAAAGACCAGGAACATGAAAAGGTGTGAAAAATGCGAGGAGCATGAAAAGGTGTGAAAAATTCGAGGAGCAAAAAAAAAAAAAAGACCAGGAGCATTAAAAGGTGTGAAAAATGCGAGGAAAAAAAAAAAAAAAAGACCAGGAAAATGAAGAGGTGTGAAAAATGCGAGGAGCCAAAAAAAAAAAAAGAAAGACCAGGAGCATGAAAAGGTGTGAAAAATGCGACGACCATGAAAAGTTGTGAAAAATGCGAGGAGCATGAAGAGGTGTGAAAAATGCGAGGAGCATGAAAAGGTGTGAAAAATTCGAGGAGCAAAAAAAAAAAAAAAAGACCAGGAGCATGAAAAGGTGTGAAAAATGCGGGGAGCAAAAAAAAAAAAAAGAAAGACCAGGAGCATAAAAAGGTGTGAAAAATGCGACGAGCATGAAAAGTTGTGAAAAATGCGAGGAGCATGAAGAGGTGTGAAAAATGCGAGGAGCATGAAAAGGTGTGAAAAATTCGAGGAGCAAAAAAAAAAAAAAAGACCAGGAGCATGAAAAGGTGTGAAAAATGCGAGGAAAAAAAAAAAAAAAGACCAGGAATATGAAAAGGTGTGAAAAATGCGAGGAGCCAAAAAAAAAGAAAAAGAAAAAAGAAAGACCAGGAGCATGAAAAGGTGTGAAAAATTCGAGGAGCAAAAAAAAAAAAAAGAAAGACCAGGAGCATGAAAAGGTGTGAAAAATGCGAGGAGCAAAAAAAAAAAAAAAAAAAAAAAGGAAGACCAGGAGCATGAAAAGGTGTGAAAAATGCGGGGAGCAAAAAAAAAAAAAAAAGAAAGACCAGGAGCATGAAAAGGTGTGAAAAATTCGAGGAGCAAAAAAAAAAAAAAAAAGACCAGGAGCTAGAAAAGGGGTGAAAAATGCGAGGAGAAAAAAAAAAAAAAGACCAGGAGCATGAAAAGGTGTGAAAAATGCGAGGAAAAAAAAAAAAAAAGACCAGGAACATGAAAAGGTGTGAAAAATGCGAGGAGCAAAAAAAAAAAAAAAAAAAAAGGAAGACCAGGAGCATGAAAAGGTGTGAAAAATGCGAGGAGCAAAAAAAAAAAAAAAAAAAGGAAGACCAGGAGCATGAAAAGGTGTGAAAAATGCGGGGAGCAAAAAAAAAAAAAAAGAAAGACCAGGAGCATGAAAAGGTGTGAAAAATTCGAGGAGCAAAAAAAAAAAAAAAAAGACCAGGAGCTAGAAAAGGGGTGAAAAATGCGAGGAGAAAAAAAAAAAAAAGACCAGGAGCATGAAAAGGTGTGAAAAATGCGAGGAAAAAAAAAAAAAAAGACCAGGAACATGAAAAGGTGTGAAAAATGCGAGGAGCAAAAAAAAAAAAAAAAAAAAAGGAAGACCAGGAGCATGAAAAGGTGTGAAAAATGCGGGGAGCAAAAAAAAAAAAAAAGAAAGACCAGGAGCATGAAAAGGTGTGAAAAATTCGAGGAGCAAAAAAAAAAAAAAAAAAGACCAGGAGCAAGAAAAGGTGTGAAAAATGCGAGGAGAAAAAAAAAAAAATAAAAAGACCAGGAACATGAAAAGGTGTGAAAAATGCGAGGAGCAAAAAAAAAAAAAAAGAAAGAAAGACCAGGAGCATAAAAAGGTGTGAAAAATGCGACGAGCATGAAAAGTAGTGAAAAATGCGAGGAGCATGAAGAGGTGTGAAAAATGCGAGGAGCATGAAAAGGTGTGAAAAATGCGGGGAGCAAAAAAAAAAAAAAAGACCAGGAGCATTAAAAGGTGTGAAAAATGCGAGGAAAAAAAAAAAAAGACCAGGAACATGAAAAGGTGTGAAAAATGCGAGGAGCCAAAAAAAAAAAAAAAGAAAGAAAGAAAGACCAGGAGCATGAAAAGGTGTGAAAAATGCGAGGAGCAAAAAAAAAAAAAGAAAGACCAGGAGCATGAAAAGGTGTGAAAAAAGCGAGGAGCAAAAAAAAAAAAAAAAAGAAAGAAAGAAGGACCAGGAGCATGAAAAGATGTGAAAAATGCGAGGAGCAAAAAAAAAAAAAGAAAGACCAGGAGCATGAAAAGGTGTGAAAAATGCGAGGAGCAAAAAAAAAAAAGAAAGACCAGGAGCATGAAAAGGTGTGAAAAATGCGGGGAGCAAAAAAAAAAAAAAAGAAAGACCAGGAGCATGAAAAGGTGTGAAAAATGCGACGAGCATGAAAAGTTGTGAAAAATGCGAGGAGCATGAAGAGGTGTGAAAAATGCGAGGAGCATGAAAAGGTGTGAAAAATTCGAGGAGCAAAAAAAAAAAAAAAAAAAGACCAGGAGCATGAAAAGGTGTGAAAAATGCGAGGAAAAAAAAAAAAAAAGACCAGGAATATGAAAAGGTGTGAAAAATGCGAGGAGCCAAAAAAAAAGAAAAAGAAAAAAGAAAGACCAGGAGCATGAAAAGGTGTGAAAAATTCGAGGAGCAAAAAAAAAAAAAGAAAGACCAGGAGCATGAAAAGGTGTGAAAAATGCGAGGAGCAAAAAAAAAAAAAAAAAAAAAAAGGAAGACCAGGAGCATGAAAAGGTGTGAAAAATGCGGGGAGCAAAAAAAAAAAAAAAAGAAAGACCAGGAGCATGAAAAGGTGTGAAAAATTCGAGGAGCAAAAAAAAAAAAAAAAAGACCAGGAGCTAGAAAAGGGGTGAAAAATGCGAGGAGAAAAAAAAAAAAAAGACCAGGAGCATGAAAAGGTGTGAAAAATGCGAGGAAAAAAAAAAAAAAAGACCAGGAACATGAAAAGGTGTGAAAAATGCGAGGAGCAAAAAAAAAAAAAAAAAAAAGGAAGACCAGGAGCATGAAAAGGTGTGAAAAATGCGGGGAGCAAAAAAAAAAAAAAAGAAAGACCAGGAGCATGAAAAGGTGTGAAAAATTCGAGGAGCAAAAAAAAAAAAAAAAAAGACCAGGAGCAAGAAAAGGTGTGAAAAATGCGAGGAGAAAAAAAAAAAAAAAAAAAGACCAGGAAAAAGAAAAGGTGTGAAAAATGCGAGGAGCAAAAAAAAAAAAAAGAAAGAAAGACCAGGAGCATAAAAAGGTGTGAAAAATGCGACGAGCATGAAAAGTAGTGAAAAATGCGAGGAGCATGAAGAGGTGTGAAAAATGCGAGGAGCATGAAAAGGTGTGAAAAATGCGGGGAGCAAAAAAAAAAAAAAAGACCAGGAGCATTAAAAGGTGTGAAAAATGCGAGGAAAAAAAAAAAAAGACCAGGAACATGAAAAGGTGTGAAAAATGCGAGGAGTCAAAAAAAAAAAAAAAGAAAGAAAGAAAGACCAGGAGCATGAAAAGGTGTGAAAAATGCGAGGAGAAAAAAAAAAAAAGAAAGACCAGGAGCATGAAAAGGTGTGAAAAATGCGAGGAGCAAAAAAAAAAAAAAAAGAAAGAAAGAAAGACCAGGAGCATGAAAAGATGTGAAAAATGCGAGGAGCAAAAAAAAAAAAAGAAAGACCAGGAGCATGAAAAGGTGTGAAAAATGCGAGGAGCAAAAAAAAAAAAGAAAGACCAGGAGCATGAAAAGGTGTGAAAAATGCGACGAGCATGAAAAGTTGTGAAAAATGCGAGGAGCATGAAGAGGTGTGAAAAATGCGAGGAGCATGAAAAGGTGTGAAAAATTCGAGGAGCAAAAAAAAAAAAAAAGACCAGGAGCATGAAAAGGTGTGAAAAATGCGGGGAGCAAAAAAAAAAAAAAAAAAAAAAAGACCAGGAGCATGAAAAGGTGTGAAAAATGCGGGGAGCAAAAAAAAAAAAAAAAAAAAAAAAGACCAGGAGCATGAAAAGGTGTGAAAAATGCGGGGAGCAAAAAAAAAAAAAAGAAAGACCAGGAGCATAAAAAGGTGTGAAAAATGCGACGAGCATGAAAAGTTGTGAAAAATGCGAGGAGCATGAAGAGGTGTGAAAAATGCGAGGAGCATGAAAAGGTGTGAAAAATTCGAGGAGCAAAAAAAAAAAAAAAGACCAGGAGCATAAAAGGTGTGAAAAATGCGAGGAAAAAAAAAAAAAAAGACCAGGAACATGAAAAGGTGTGAAAAATGCGAGGAGCCAAAAAAAAAAAAAAGAAAGAAAGAAAGACCAGGAGCATGAAAAGGTGTGAAAAATGCGAGGAGCAAAAAAAAAAAAGAAAGACCAGGAGCATGAAAAGGTGTGAAAAATGCGACGAGCATGAAAAGTTGTGAAAAATGCGAGGAGCATGAAGAGGTGTGAAAAATGCGAGGAGAAAAAAAAAATAATAAAAAGACCAGGAACATGAAAAGGTGTGAAAAATGCGAGGAGCATGAAAAGGTGTGAAAAATTCGAGGAGCAAAAAAAAAAAAAAGACCAGGAGCATTAAAAGGTGTGAAAAATGCGAGGAAAAAAAAAAAAAAAAGACCAGGAACATGAAGAGGTGTGAAAAATGCGAGGAGCCAAAAAAAAAAAAAGAAAGACCAGGAGCATGAAAAGGTGTGAAAAATGCGACGACCATGAAAAGTTGTGAAAAATGCGAGGAGCATGAAGAGGTGTGAAAAATGCGAGGAGCATGAAAAGGTGTGAAAAATTCGAGGAGCAAAAAAAAAAAAAAAGACCAGGAGCATGAAAAGGTGTGAAAAATGCGGGGAGCAAAAAAAAAAAAAAGAAAGACCAGGAGCATAAAAAGGTGTGAAAAATGCGACGAGCATGAAAAGTTGTGAAAAATGCGAGGAGCATGAAGAGGTGTGAAAAATGCGAGGAGCATGAAAAGGTGTGAAAAATTCGAGGAGCAAAAAAAAAAAAAAAGACCAGGAGCATGAAAAGGTGTGAAAAATGCGAGGAAAAAAAAAAAAAAAAGACCAGGAATATGAAAAGGTGTGAAAAATGCGAGGAGCCAAAAAAAAAGAAAAAGAAAAAAGAAAGACCAGGAGCATGAAAAGGTGTGAAAAATGCGAGGAGCAAAAAAAAAAAAAAGAAAGACCAGGAGCATGAAAAGGTGGGAAAAATGCGAGGAGCAAAAAAAAAAAAAAAAAAAAAAAAGGAAGACCAGGAGCATGAAAAGGTGTGAAAAATGCGGGGAGCAAAAAAAAAAAAAAAAGAAAGACCAGGAGCATGAAAAGGTGTGAAAAATTCGAGGAGCAAAAAAAAAAAAAAAAAGACCAGGAGCTAGAAAAGGGGTGAAAAATGCGAGGAGAAAAAAAAAAAAAAGACCAGGAGCATGAAAAGGTGTGAAAAATGCGAGGAAAAAAAAAAAAAAAGACCAGGAACATGAAAAGGTGTGAAAAATGCGAGGAGCAAAAAAAAAAAAAAAAAAAAGGAAGACCAGGAGCAAGAAAAGGGGTGAAAAATGCGAGGAGAAAAAAAAAAAAAAAAAAAAGGAAGACCAGGAGCATGAAAAGGTGTGAAAAATGCGGGGAGCAAAAAAAAAAAAAAAGAAAGACCAGGAGCATGAAAAGGTGTGAAAAATTCGAGGAGCAAAAAAAAAAAAAAAAAGACCAGGAGCTAGAAAAGGGGTGAAAAATGCGAGGAGAAAAAAAAAAAAAAGACCAGGAGCATGAAAAGGGGTGAAAAATGCGAGGAAAAAAAAAAAAAAAAGACCAGGAACATGAAAAGGTGAGAAAAATGCGAGGAGAAAAAAAAAAAAAAAAAAAAGGAAGACCAGGAGCATGAAAAGGTGTGAAAAATGCGGGGAGCAAAAAAAAAAAAAAAGAAAGACCAGGAGCATGAAAAGGTGTGAAAAATTCGAGGAGCAAAAAAAAAAAAAAAAAAAGACCAGGAGCAAGAAAAGGTGTGAAAAATGCGAGGAGAAAAAAAAAAAAATAAAAAGACCAGGAACATGAAAAGGTGTGAAAAATGCGAGGAGCAAAAAAAAAAAAAAAGAAAGAAAGACCAGGAGCATAAAAAGGTGTGAAAAATGCGACGAGCATGAAAAGTAGTGAAAAATGCGAGGAGCATGAAGAGGTGTGAAAAATGCGAGGAGCATGAAAAGGTGTGAAAAATGCGGGGAGCAAAAAAAAAAAAAAAGACCAGGAGCATTAAAAGGTGTGAAAAATGCGAGGAAAAAAAAAAAAAGACCAGGAACATGAAAAGGTGTGAAAAATGCGAGGAGCCAAAAAAAAAAAAAAAGAAAGAAAGAAAGACCAGGAGCATGAAAAGGTGTGAAAAATGCGAGGAGCAAAAAAAAAAAAAGAAAGACCAGGAGCATGAAAAGGTGTGAAAAATGCGAGGAGAAAAAAAAAAAAAAAAAAGAAAGAAAGAAGGACCAGGAGCATGAAAAGATGTGAAAAATGCGAGGAGCAAAAAAAAAAAAAGAAAGACCAGGAGCATGAAAAGGTGTGAAAAATGCGAGGAGCAAAAAAAAAAAAGAAAGACCAGGAGCATGAAAAGGTGTGAAAAATGCGGGGAGCAAAAAAAAAAAAAAAGAAAGACCAGGAGCATGAAAAGGTGTGAAAAATGCGACGAGCATGAAAAGTTGTGAAAAATGCGAGGAGCATGAAGAGGTGTGAAAAATGCGAGGAGCATGAAAAGGTGTGAAAAATTCGAGGAGCAAAAAAAAAAAAAAAAAAAGACCAGGAGCATGAAAAGGTGTGAAAAAAGCGAGGAAAAAAAAAAAAAAAGACCAGGAATATGAAAAGGTGTGAAAAATGCGAGGAGCCAAAAAAAAAGAAAAAGAAAAAAGAAAGACCAGGAGCATGAAAAGGTGTGAAAAATTCGAGGAGCAAAAAAAAAAAAAGAAAGACCAGGAGCATGAAAAGGTGTGAAAAATGCGAGGAGCAAAAAAAAAAAAAAAAAAAAAAAAGGAAGACCAGGAGCATGAAAAGGTGTGAAAAATGCGGGGAGCAAAAAAAAAAAAAAAAGAAAGACCAGGAGCATGAAAAGGTGTGAAAAATTCGAGGAGCAAAAAAAAAAAAAAAAAGACCAGGAGCTAGAAAAGGGGTGAAAAATGCGAGGAGAAAAAAAAAAAAAAGACCAGGAGCATGAAAAGGTGTGAAAAATGCGAGGAAAAAAAAAAAAAAAGACCAGGAACATGAAAAGGTGTGAAAAATGCGAGGAGCAAAAAAAAAAAAAAAAAAAAGGAAGACCAGGAGCATGAAAAGGTGTGAAAAATGCGGGGAGCAAAAAAAAAAAAAAAGAAAGACCAGGAGCATGAAAAGGTGTGAAAAATTCGAGGAGCAAAAAAAAAAAAAAAAAAAGACCAGGAGCAAGAAAAGGTGTGAAAAATGCGAGGAGAAAAAAAAAAAAAAAAAAAGACCAGGAACATGAAAAGGGGTGAAAAAAGCGAGGAGCAAAAAAAAAAAAAAAAAGAAAGACCAGGAGCATAAAAAGGTGTGAAAAATGCGACGAGCATGAAAAGTAGTGAAAAATGCGAGGAGCATGAAGAGGTGTGAAAAATGCGAGGAGCATGAAAAGGTGTGAAAAATGCGGGGAGCAAAAAAAAAAAAAAAGACCAGGAGCATTAAAAGGTGTGAAAAATGCGAGGAAAAAAAAAAAAAGACCAGGAACATGAAAAGGTGTGAAAAATGCGAGGAGTCAAAAAAAAAAAAAAAGAAAGAAAGAAAGACCAGGAGCATGAAAAGGTGTGAAAAATGCGAGGAGAAAAAAAAAAAAAGAAAGACCAGGAGCATGAAAAGGTGTGAAAAATGCGAGGAGCAAAAAAAAAAAAAAAAGAAAGAAAGAAAGACCAGGAGCATGAAAAGATGTGAAAAATGCGAGGAGCAAAAAAAAAAAAAGAAAGACCAGGAGCATGAAAAGGTGTGAAAAATGCGAGGAGCAAAAAAAAAAAAGAAAGACCAGGAGCATGAAAAGGTGTGAAAAATGCGACGAGCATGAAAAGTTGTGAAAAATGCGAGGAGCATGAAGAGGTGTGAAAAATGCGAGGAGCATGAAAAGGTGTGAAAAATTCGAGGAGCAAAAAAAAAAAAAAAGACCAGGAGCATGAAAAGGTGTGAAAAATGCGAGGAGCAAAAAAAAAAAAAAAAAAAAAAAGACCAGGAGCATGAAAAGGTGTGAAAAATGCGGGGAGCAAAAAAAAAAAAAAAAAAAAAAAAGACCAGGAGCATGAAAAGGTGTGAAAAATGCGGGGAGCAAAAAAAAAAAAAAGAAAGACCAGGAGCATAAAAAGGTGTGAAAAATGCGACGAGCATGAAAAGTTGTGAAAAATGCGAGGAGCATGAAGAGGTGTGAAAAATGCGAGGAGCATGAAAAGGTGTGAAAAATTCGAGGAGCAAAAAAAAAAAAAAAGACCAGGAGCATAAAAGGTGTGAAAAATGCGAGGAAAAAAAAAAAAAAAGACCAGGAACATGAAAAGGTGTGAAAAATGCGAGGAGCCAAAAAAAAAAAAAAGAAAGAAAGAAAGACCAGGAGCATGAAAAGGTGTGAAAAATGCGAGGAGCAAAAAAAAAAAAGAAAGACCAGGAGCATGAAAAGGTGTGAAAAATGCGACGAGCATGAAAAGTTGTGAAAAATGCGAGGAGCATGAAGAGGTGTGAAAAATGCGAGGAGAAAAAAAAAATAATAAAAAGACCAGGAACATGAAAAGGTGTGAAAAATGCGAGGAGCATGAAAAGGTGTGAAAAATTCGAGGAGCAAAAAAAAAAAAAAAGACCAGGAGCATTAAAAGGTGTGAAAAATGCGAGGAAAAAAAAAAAAAAAAGACCAGGAACATGAAGAGGTGTGAAAAATGCGAGGAGCCAAAAAAAAAAAAAGAAAGACCAGGAGCATGAAAAGGTGTGAAAAATGCGACGACCATGAAAAGTTGTGAAAAATGCGAGGAGCATGAAGAGGTGTGAAAAATGCGAGGAGCATGAAAAGGTGTGAAAAATTCGAGGAGCAAAAAAAAAAAAAAAGACCAGGAGCATGAAAAGGTGTGAAAAATGCGGGGAGCAAAAAAAAAAAAAAGAAAGACCAGGAGCATAAAAAGGTGTGAAAAATGCGACGAGCATGAAAAGTTGTGAAAAATGCGAGGAGCATGAAGAGGTGTGAAAAATGCGAGGAGCATGAAAAGGTGTGAAAAATTCGAGGAGCAAAAAAAAAAAAAAAGACCAGGAGCATGAAAAGGTGTGAAAAATGCGAGGAAAAAAAAAAAAAAAGACCAGGAATATGAAAAGGTGTGAAAAATGCGAGGAGCCAAAAAAAAAGAAAAAGAAAAAAGAAAGACCAGGAGCATGAAAAGGTGTGAAAAATTCGAGGAGCAAAAAAAAAAAAAAGAAAGACCAGGAGCATGAAAAGGTGTGAAAAATGCGAGGAGCAAAAAAAAAAAAAAAAAAAAAAAGGAAGACCAGGAGCATGAAAAGGTGTGAAAAATGCGGGGAGCAAAAAAAAAAAAAAAAAGAAAGACCAGGAGCATGAAAAGGTGTGAAAAATTCGAGGAGAAAAAAAAAAAAAAAAAAGACCAGGAGCTAGAAAAGGGGTGAAAAATGCGAGGAGAAAAAAAAAAAAAAGACCAGGAGCATGAAAAGGTGTGAAAAATGCGAGGAAAAAAAAAAAAAAAGACCAGGAACATGAAAAGGTGTGAAAAATGCGAGGAGAAAAAAAAAAAAAAAAAAAAAGGAAGACCAGGAGCATGAAAAGGTGTGAAAAATGCGGGGAGCAAAAAAAAAAAAAAAAGAAAGACCAGGAGCATGAAAAGGTGTGAAAAATTCGAGGAGCAAAAAAAAAAAAAAAAAAGACCAGGAGCAAGAAAAGGTGTGAAAAATGCGAGGAGAAAAAAAAAAAAATAAAAAGACCAGGAACATGAAAAGGTGTGAAAAATGCGAGGAGCAAAAAAAAAAAAAAAGAAAGAAAGACCAGGAGCATAAAAAGGTGTGAAAAATGCGACGAGCATGAAAAGTAGTGAAAAATGCGAGGAGCATGAAGAGGTGTGAAAAATGCGAGGAGCATGAAAAGGTGTGAAAAATGCGGGGAGCAAAAAAAAAAAAAAAGACCAGGAGCATTAAAAGGTGTGAAAAATGCGAGGAAAAAAAAAAAAAGACCAGGAACATGAAAAGGTGTGAAAAATGCGAGGAGCCAAAAAAAAAAAAAAAGAAAGAAAGAAAGACCAGGAGCATGAAAAGGTGTGAAAAATGCGAGGAGCAAAAAAAAAAAAAGAAAGACCAGGAGCATGAAAAGGTGTGAAAAATGCGAGGAGCAAAAAAAAAAAAAAAAGAAAGAAAGAAGGACCAGGAGCATGAAAAGATGTGAAAAATGCGAGGAGCAAAAAAAAAAAAAGAAAGACCAGGAGCATGAAAAGGTGTGAAAAATGCGAGGAGCAAAAAAAAAAAAGAAAGACCAGGAGCATGAAAAGGTGTGAAAAATGCGGGGAGCAAAAAAAAAAAAAAAGAAAGACCAGGAGCATGAAAAGGTGTGAAAAATGCGAGGAGCATGAAGAGGTGTGAAAAATGCGAGGAGCATGAAAAGGTGTGAAAAATTCGAGGAGCAAAAAAAAAAAAAAAAAAAGACCAGGAGCATGAAAAGGTGTGAAAAATGCGGGGAGAAAAAAAAAAAAAAAAGGAAGAAAGAAAGACCAGGAGCATGAAAAGGTGTGAAAAATGCGGGGAGAAAAAAAAAAAAAAAGAAAGAAAGACCACGAGCATGAAAAGGTGTGAAAAATGCGAGGAGCAAAAAAAAAAAAGAAAGACCAGGAGCAAGAAAAGGTGTAAAAAAAGCGAGGAGAAAAAAAAAAAAATAAAAAGACCAGGAACATGAAAAGGTGTGAAAAATGCGAGGAGCAAAAAAAAAAAAAAAAAAAAGACCAGGAGCATGAAAAGGTGTAAAAAAAGCGAGGAGCAAAAAAAAAAAAGAAAGACCAGGAGCATGAAAAGGTGTGAAAAATGCGGGGAGCAAAAAAAAAAAAAAAGAAAGACCAGGAGCATGAAAAGTTGTGAAAAATGCGAGGAGCATGAAGAGGTGTGAAAAATGCGAGGAGCATGAAAAGGTGTGAAAAATTCGAGGAGCAAAAAAAAAAAAAAAAAAAAACAAGGAGCAAGAAAAGGTGTGAAAAAAGCGGGGAGAAAAAAAAAAAAAAAGGAAGAAAGAAAGACCAGGAGCATGAAAAGGTGTGAAAAATGCGGGGAGAAAAAAAAAAAAAAAGAAAGAAAGACCACGAGCATGAAAAGGTGTGAAAAATGCGAGGAGCAAAAAAAAAAAAGAAAGACCAGGAGCATGAAAAGGTGTAAAAAAAGCGAGGAGAAAAAAAAAAAAAAAAAAAGACCAGGAACATGAAAAGGTGTGAAAAATGCGAGGAGCAAAAAAAAAAAAAAAAGAAAGACCAGGAGCATGAAAAGGTGTGAAACATGCGACGAGCATGAAAAGTTGTGAAAAATGCGAGGAGCATGAAGAGGTGTGAAAAATGCGAGGAGCATGAAAAGGTGTGAAAAATTCGAGGAGCAAAAAAAAAAAAAGAAAGACCAGGAGCATGAAAAGGTGTGAAAAATACGAGGAGCAAAAAAAAAAAAAAAAAAAGACCAGGAAAATGAAAAGGTGTGAAAAATGCGAGGAGCAAAAAAAAAAAAGAAGACCAGGAGCATGAAAAGGTGTGAAAAATGCGAGGAGCATGAAAAGGTGTGAAAAATGCGAGGAGCAAAAAAAAAAAAAAAAGAAAGAAAGAAAGACCAGGAGCATGAAAAGGTGTGAAAAATGCGAGGAGCATGAAAAGGTGTGAAAAATGCGAGGAGCAAAAAAAAAAAAAAAAAGAAAGAAAGAAAGACCAGGAGCATGAAAAGGGGTGAAAAATGCGAGGAGCAAAAAAAAAAAAAGACCAGGAGCAAGAAAAGGTGAGAAAAATGCGAGGAGAAAAAAAAAAAAAAAGACCAGGAGCAGAAAAGGTGTGAAAAATGCGGGGAGCAAAAAAAAAAAAAAAAAAAAAAAAAAAAACGAGGAGAATAAAAAGGTGTGAAAAATGCGGGGAGCAAAAAAAAAAAAAAAAAAAAAAAGAAAGACCAGGAGCATGAAAAGGTGTGAAAAATGCGGGGAGCAAAAAAAAAAAAAAAAAAAAAAAGAAAGACCAGGAGCATGAAAAGGTGTGAAAAATGCGGGGAGCAAAAAAAAAAAAAAGAAAGACCAGGAGCATAAAAAGGTGTGAAAAATGCGACGAGCATGAAAAGTTGTGAAAAATGCGAGGAGCATGAAGAGGTGTGAAAAATGCGAGGAGCATGAAAAGGTGTGAAAAATTCGAGGAGCAAAAAAAAAAAAAAAGACCAGGAGCATAAAAGGTGTGAAAAATGCGAGGAAAAAAAAAAAAAAAAGACCAGGAACATGAAAAGGTGTGAAAAATGCGAGGAGCCAAAAAAAAAAAAAAGAAAGAAAGAAAGACCAGGAGCATGAAAAGGTGTGAAAAATGCGAGGAACATGAAAAGGTGTGAAAAATGCGAGGAGCAAAAAAAAAAGAAAAAGAAAAAAGAAACACCAGGAGCATGAAAAGGTGTGAAAAATTCGAGGAGCAAAAAAAAAAAAAGAAAGACCAGGAGCATGAAAAGGTGTGAAAAATGCGAGGAGCAAAAAAAAAAAAAAAAAAAAAAAAGGAAGACCAGGAGCATGAAAAGGTGTGAAAAATGCGGGGAGCAAAAAAAAAAAAAAAAGAAAGACCAGGAGCATGAAAAGGTGTGAAAAATTCGAGGAGCAAAAAAAAAAAAAAAAAGACCAGGAGCTAGAAAAGGGGTGAAAAATGCGAGGAGAAAAAAAAAAAAAAGACCAGGAGCATGAAAAGGTGTGAAAAATGCGAGGAAAAAAAAAAAAAAGACCAGGAACATGAAAAGGTGTGAAAAATGCGAGGAGCAAAAAAAAAAAAAAAAAAAAGGAAGACCAGGAGCATGAAAAGGTGTGAAAAATGCGGGGAGCAAAAAAAAAAAAAAAGAAAGACCAGGAGCATGAAAAGGTGTGAAAAATTCGAGGAGCAAAAAAAAAAAAAAAAAAGACCAGGAGCAAGAAAAGGTGTGAAAAATGCGAGGAGAAAAAAAAAAAAATAAAAAGACCAGGAACATGAAAAGGTGTGAAAAATGCGAGGAGCAAAAAAAAAAAAAAAGAAAGAAAGACCAGGAGCATAAAAAGGTGTGAAAAATGCGACGAGCATGAAAAGTAGTGAAAAATGCGAGGAGCATGAAGAGGTGTGAAAAATGCGAGGAGCATGAAAAGGTGTGAAAAATGCGGGGAGCAAAAAAAAAAAAAAAGACCAGGAGCATTAAAAGGTGTGAAAAATGCGAGGAAAAAAAAAAAAAGACCAGGAACATGAAAAGGTGTGAAAAATGCGAGGAGCCAAAAAAAAAAAAAAAGAAAGAAAGAAAGACCAGGAGCATGAAAAGGTGTGAAAAATGCGAGGAGCAAAAAAAAAAAAAGAAAGACCAGGAGCATGAAAAGGTGTGAAAAATGCGAGGAGCAAAAAAAAAAAAAAAAGAAAGAAAGAAGGACCAGGAGCATGAAAAGATGTGAAAAATGCGAGGAGCAAAAAAAAAAAAAGAAAGACCAGGAGCATGAAAAGGTGTGAAAAATGCGAGGAGCAAAAAAAAAAAAGAAAGACCAGGAGCATGAAAAGGTGTGAAAAATGCGGGGAGCAAAAAAAAAAAAAAGAAAGACCAGGAGCATGAAAAGGTGTGAAAAATGCGACGAGCATGAAAAGTTGTGAAAAATGCGAGGAGCATGAAGAGGTGTGAAAAATGCGAGGAGCATGAAAAGGTGTGAAAAATTCGAGGAGCAAAAAAAAAAAAAAAAAAAGACCAGGAGCATGAAAAGGTGTGAAAAATGCGAGGAAAAAAAAAAAAAAAGACCAGGAATATGAAAAGGTGTGAAAAATGCGAGGAGCCAAAAAAAAAGAAAAAGAAAAAAGAAAGACCAGGAGCATGAAAAGGTGTGAAAAATTCGAGGAGCAAAAAAAAAAAAAGAAAGACCAGGAGCATGAAAAGGTGTGAAAAATGCGAGGAGCAAAAAAAAAAAAAAAAAAAAAAAGGAAGACCAGGAGCATGAAAAGGTGTGAAAAATGCGGGGAGCAAAAAAAAAAAAAAAAGAAAGACCAGGAGCATGAAAAGGTGTGAAAAATTCGAGGAGCAAAAAAAAAAAAAAAAAGACCAGGAGCTAGAAAAGGGGTAAAAAATGCGAGGAGAAAAAAAAAAAAAAGACCAGGAGCATGAAAAGGTGTGAAAAATGCGAGGAAAAAAAAAAAAAAAGACCAGGAGCATGAAAAGGTGTGAAAAATGCGGGGAGCAAAAAAAAAAAAAAAGAAAGACCAGGAGCATGAAAAGGTGTGAAAAATTCGAGGAGCAAAAAAAAAAAAAAAAAAGACCAGGAGCAAGAAAAGGTGTGAAAAATGCGAGGAGAAAAAAAAAAAAATAAAAAGACCAGGAACATGAAAAGGTGTGAAAAATGCGAGGAGCAAAAAAAAAAAAAAAGAAAGAAAGACCAGGAGCATAAAAAGGTGTGAAAAATGCGACGAGCATGAAAAGTAGTGAAAAATGCGAGGAGCATGAAGAGGTGTGAAAAATGCGAGGAGCATGAAAAGGTGTGAAAAATGCGGGGAGCAAAAAAAAAAAAAAAGACCAGGAGCATTAAAAGGTGTGAAAAATGCGAGGAAAAAAAAAAAAAGACCAGGAACATGAAAAGGTGTGAAAAATGCGAGGAGTCAAAAAAAAAAAAAAAGAAAGAAAGAAAGACCAGGAGCATGAAAAGGTGTGAAAAATGCGAGGAGCAAAAAAAAAAAAAGAAAGACCAGGAGCATGAAAAGGTGTGAAAAATGCGAGGAGCAAAAAAAAAAAAAAAAGAAAGAAAGAAAGACCAGGAGCATGAAAAGATGTGAAAAATGCGAGGAGCAAAAAAAAAAAAAAAAAGACCAGGAGCATGAAAAGGTGTGAAAAATGCGAGGAGCAAAAAAAAAAAAGAAAGACCAGGAGCATGAAAAGGTGTGAAAAATGCGACGAGCATGAAAAGTTGTGAAAAATGCGAGGAGCATGAAGAGGTGTGAAAAATGCGAGGAGCATGAAAAGGTGTGAAAAATTCGAGGAGCAAAAAAAAAAAAAAAGACCAGGAGCATGAAAAGGTGTGAAAAATGCGGGGAGCAAAAAAAAAAAAAAAAAAAAAAAGACCAGGAGCATGAAAAGGTGTGAAAAATGCGGGGAGCAAAAAAAAAAAAAAGAAAGACCAGGAGCATAAAAAGGTGTGAAAAATGCGACGAGCATGAAAAGTTGTGAAAAATGCGAGGAGCATGAAGAGGTGTGAAAAATGCGAGGAGCATGAAAAGGTGTGAAAAATTCGAGGAGCAAAAAAAAAAAAAAAGACCAGGAGCATAAAAGGTGTGAAAAATGCGAGGAAAAAAAAAAAAAAAGACCAGGAACATGAAAAGGTGTGAAAAATGCGAGGAGCCAAAAAAAAAAAAAAGAAAGAAAGAAAGACCAGGAGCATGAAAAGGTGTGAAAAATGCGAGGAGCAAAAAAAAAAAAGAAAGACCAGGAGCATGAAAAGGTGTGAAAAATGCGACGAGCATGAAAAGTTGTGAAAAATGCGAGGAGCATGAAGAGGTGTGAAAAATGCGAGGAGAAAAAAAAAATAATAAAAAGACCAGGAACATGAAAAGGTGTGAAAAATGCGAGGAGCATGAAAAGGTGTGAAAAATTCGAGGAGCAAAAAAAAAAAAAAGACCAGGAGCATTAAAAGGTGTGAAAAATGCGAGGAAAAAAAAAAAAAAAGACCAGGAACATGAAAAGGTGTGAAAAATGCGAGGAGCCAAAAAAAAAAAAAGAAAGACCAGGAGCATGAAAAGGTGTGAAAAATGCGACGACCATGAAAAGTTGTGAAAAATGCGAGGAGCATGAAGAGGTGTGAAAAATGCGAGGAGCATGAAAAGGTGTGAAAAATTCGAGGAGCAAAAAAAAAAAAAAAGACCAGGAGCATGAAAAGGTGTGAAAAATGCGAGGAAAAAAAAAAAAAAAGACCAGGAACATGAAAAGGTGTGAAAAATGCGAGGAGAAAAAAAAAAAAAAGACCAGGAGCATGAAAAGGTGTGAAAAATGCGAGGAAAAAAAAAAAAAAGACCAGGAACATGAAAAGGTGTGAAAAATGCGAGGAGCAAAAAAAAAAAAAAAAAAAAGGAAGACCAGGAGCATGAAAAGGTGTGAAAAATGCGGGGAGCAAAAAAAAAAAAAAAGAAAGACCAGGAGCATGAAAAGGTGTGAAAAATTCGAGGAGCAAAAAAAAAAAAAAAAAAGACCAGGAGCAAGAAAAGGTGTGAAAAATGCGAGGAGAAAAAAAAAAAAATAAAAAGACCAGGAACATGAAAAGGTGTGAAAAATGCGAGGAGCAAAAAAAAAAAAAAAGAAAGAAAGACCAGGAGCATAAAAAGGTGTGAAAAATGCGACGAGCATGAAAAGTAGTGAAAAATGCGAGGAGCATGAAGAGGTGTGAAAAATGCGAGGAGCATGAAAAGGTGTGAAAAATGCGGGGAGCAAAAAAAAAAAAAAAGACCAGGAGCATTAAAAGGTGTGAAAAATGCGAGGAAAAAAAAAAAAAGACCAGGAACATGAAAAGGTGTGAAAAATGCGAGGAGCCAAAAAAAAAAAAAAAGAAAGAAAGAAAGACCAGGAGCATGAAAAGGTGTGAAAAATGCGAGGAGCAAAAAAAAAAAAAGAAAGACCAGGAGCATGAAAAGGTGTGAAAAATGCGAGGAGCAAAAAAAAAAAAAAAAGAAAGAAAGAAGGACCAGGAGCATGAAAAGATGTGAAAAATGCGAGGAGCAAAAAAAAAAAAAGAAAGACCAGGAGCATGAAAAGGTGTGAAAAATGCGAGGAGCAAAAAAAAAAAAGAAAGACCAGGAGCATGAAAAGGTGTGAAAAATGCGGGGAGCAAAAAAAAAAAAAAAGAAAGACCAGGAGCATGAAAAGGTGTGAAAAATGCGACGAGCATGAAAAGTTGTGAAAAATGCGAGGAGCATGAAGAGGTGTGAAAAATGCGAGGAGCATGAAAAGGTGTGAAAAATTCGAGGAGCAAAAAAAAAAAAAAAAAAAGACCAGGAGCATGAAAAGGTGTGAAAAATGCGGGGAGAAAAAAAAAAAAAAAGGAAGAAAGAAAGACCAGGAGCATGAAAAGGTGTGAAAAATGCGGGGAGAAAAAAAAAAAAAAAGAAAGAAAGAAAGACCAGGAGCATGAAAAGGTGTGAAAAATATGAGGAGCATGAAAAGGTGTGAAAAATGCGAGGAGCATGAAAAGGAGTGAAAAATGCAAGGAGCAAGAAAAGGTGTGAAAAATGCGAGGAGAAAAAAAAAAAAAAGACCAGGAGCATGAAAAGGTGTGAAAAATGCGAGGAAAAAAAAAAAAAAGACCAGGAACATTAAAAGGTGTGAAAAATGCGAGGAGCAAAAAAAAAAAAAGAAAGACCAGGAGCATGAAAAGGTGTGAAAAATGCGAGGAGCAAAAAAAAAAAAAAAAAAGACCAGGAACATGAAAAGGTGTGAAAAATGCGAGGAGCAAAAAAAAAAAAAGAAAGACCAGGAGCATGAAAAGGTGTGAAAAATGCGAGGAGCATGAAAAGGTGTGAAAAATGCGAGGAGCAAAAAAAAAAAAAAAAAGACCAGGAGCATGAAAAGGTGTGAAAAATGCGAGGAGCAAAAAAAAAAAAGAAAGACCAGGAGCATGAAAAGGTGTGAAAAATGAGGGGAACAAAAAAAAAAAAAAAGAAAGACCAGGAGCATGAAAAGGTGTGAAAAATGCGACGAGCATGAAAAGTTGTGAAAAATGCGAGGAGCATGAAGAGGTGTGAAAAATGCGAGGAGCATGAAAAGGTGTGAAAAATTCGAGGAGCAAAAAAAAAAAAAAAAAAAAGACCAGGAGCATGAAAAGGTGTGAAAAATTCGAGGAGCAAAAAAAAAAAAAAAAAAAGACCAGGAGCATGAAAAGGTGTAAAAAATGCGAGGAGCAAAAAAAAAAAATAAAAAGACCAGGAACATGAAAAGGTGTGAAAAATGCGAGGAGCAAAAAAAAAAAAAAAAAAGAAAGACCAGGAGCATGAAAAGGTGTGAAAAATGCGAGGAGCAAAAAAAAAAAAGAAAGACCAGGAGCATGAAAAGGTGTGAAACATGCGACGAGCATGAAAAGTTGTGAAAAATGCGAGGAGCATGAAGAGGTGTGAAAAATGCGAGGAGCATGAAAAGGTGTGAAAAATTCGAGGAGCAAAAAAAAAAAAAGAAAGACCAGGAGCATGAAAAGGTGTGAAAAATACGAGGAGCAAAAAAAAAAAAAAAAAAGACCAGGAACATGAAAAGGTGTGAAAAAGGCGAGGAGCAAAAAAAAAAAAGAAAGACCAGGAGCATGAAAAGGTGTGAAAAATGCGAGGAGCATGAAAAGGTGTGAAAAATGCGAGGAGCAAAAAAAAAAAAAGACCAGGAGCAAGAAAAGGTGTGAAAAAAGCGAGGAGAAAAAAAAAAAAAAGACCAGGAGCAGAAAAGGTGTGAAAAATGCGGGGAGCAAAAAAAAAAAAAAAAAGAAAGACCAGGAGCATAAAAAGGTGTGAAAAATGCGGGGAGCAAAAAAAAAAAAAAAAAAAAAAAGAAAGACCAGGAGCATGAAAAGGTGTGAAAAATGCGGGGAGCAAAAAAAAAAAAAAGAAAGACCAGGAGCATAAAAAGGTGTGAAAAATGCGACGAGCATGAAAAGTTGTGAAAAATGCGAGGAGCATGAAGAGGTGTGAAAAATGCGAGGAGCATGAAAAGGTGTGAAAAATTCGAGGAGCAAAAAAAAAAAAAAAGACCAGGAGCATAAAAGGTGTGAAAAATGCGAGGAAAAAAAAAAAAAAAAGACCAGGAACATGAAAAGGTGTGAAAAATGCGAGGAGCCAAAAAAAAAAAAAAGAAAGAAAGAAAGACCAGGAGCATGAAAAGGTGTGAAAAATGCGGGGAGAAAAAAAAAAAAAAAGGAAGAAAGAAAGACCAGGAGCATGAAAAGGTGTGAAAAATGCTGGGAGAAAAAAAAAAAAAAGAAAGAAAGAAAGACCAGGAGCATGAAAAGGTGTGAAAAATATGAGGAGCATGAAAAGGTGTGAAAAATGCGAGGAGCAAAAAAAAAAAAAAAAAAGACCAGGAACATGAAAAGGTGTGAAAAATGCGAGGAGCAAAAAAAAAAAAAGAAAGACCAGGAGCATGAAAAGGTGTGAAAAATGCGAGGAGCATGAAAAGGTGTGAAAAATGCGAGGAGCAAAAAAAAAAAAAAAAACCAGGAGCATGAAAAGGTGTGAAAAATGCGGGGAGCAAAAAAAAAAAAGAAAGACCAGGAGCATGAAAAGGTGTGAAAAATTCGAGGAGCAAAAAAAAAAAAAAAAAAAGACCAGGAGCATGAAAAGGTGTAAAAAATGCGAGGAGAAAAAAAAAAAAATAAAAAGACCAGGAACATGAAAAGGTGTGAAAAATGCGAGGAGCAAAAAAAAAAAAAAAAAAGAAAGACCAGGAGCATGAAAAGGTGTGAAAAATGCGAGGAGCAAAAAAAAAAAAGAAAGACCAGGAGCATGAAAAGGTGTGAAACATGCGACGAGCATGAAAAGTTGTGAAAAATGCGAGGAGCATGAAGAGGTGTGAAAAATGCGAGGAGCATGAAAAGGTGTGAAAAATTCGAGGAGCAAAAAAAAAAAAAGAAAGACCAGGAGCATGAAAAGGTGTGAAAAATACGAGGAGCAAAAAAAAAAAAAAAAAAAGACCATGAGCATGAAAAGGTGTGAAAAATTCGAGGAGCAAAAAAAAAAAAAGAAAGACCAGGAGCATGAAAAGGTGTGAAAAATACGAGGAGCAAAAAAAAAAAAAAAAAAGACCAGGAACATGAAAAGGTGTGAAAAATGCGAGGAGCAAAAAAAAAAAAGAAAGACCAGGAGCATGAAAAGGTGTGAAAAATGCGAGGAGCATGAAAAGGTGTGAAAAATGCGAGGAGAAAAAAAAAAAAAAGACCAGGAGCAGAAAAGGTGTGAAAAATGCGGGGAGCAAAAAAAAAAAAAAAAAAAAAAAGAAAGACCAGGAGCATAAAAACGTGTGAAAAATGCGGGGAGCAAAAAAAAAAAAAAAAAAAAAAAGAAAGACCAGGAGCATGAAAAGGTGTGAAAAATGCGGGGAGCAAAAAAAAAAAAAAAAAAAAAAAAAAAAGACCAGGAGCATAAAAGGTGTGAAAAATGCGAGGAAAAAAAAAAAAAAAGACCAGGAACATGAAAAGGTGTGAAAAATGCGAGGAGCCAAAAAAAAAAAAAAGAAAGAAAGAAAGACCAGGAGCATGAAAAGGTGTGAAAAATGCGGGGAGAAAAAAAAAAAAAAAGGAAGAAAGAAAGACCAGGAGCATGAAAAGGTGTGAAAAATGCGGGGAGAAAAAAAAAAAAAAAGAAAGAAAGAAAGACCAGGAGCATGAAAAGGTGTGAAAAATATGAGGAGCATGAAAAGGTGTGAAAAATGCGAGGAGCAAAAAAAAAAAAAAAAAAGACCAGGAACATGAAAAGGTGTGAAAAATGCGAGGAGCAAAAAAAAAAAAAGAAAGACCAGGAGCATGAAAAGGTGTGAAAAATGCGAGGAGCATGAAAAGGTGTGAAAAATGCGAGGAGCAAAAAAAAAAAAAAAAGACCAGGAGCATGAAAAGGTGTGAAAAATGCGGGGAGCAAAAAAAAAAAAGAAAGACCAGGAGCATGAAAAGGTGTGAAAAATGCGGGGAACAAAAAAAAAAAAAAAGAAAGACCAGGAGCATGAAAAGGTGTGAAAAATGCGACGAGCATGAAAAGTTGTGAAAAATGCGAGGAGCATGAAGAGGTGTGAAAAATGCGAGGAGCATGAAAAGGAGTGAAAAATTCGAGGAGCAAAAAAAAAAAAAAAAAAAGACCAGGAGCAAGAAAAGGGGAGAAAAATGCGAGGAGCAAAAAAAAAAAAAAAAAAAGACCAGGAGCATGAAAAGGTGTAAAAAATGCGAGGAGAAAAAAAAAAAAAAAAAAAGACCAGGAGCATGAAAAGGTGTGAAAAATGCGAGGAGCAAAAAAAAAAAAAAAAAAGAAAGACCACGAGCATGAAAAGGTGTGAAAAATGCGAGGAGCAAAAAAAAAAAAGAAAGACCAGGAGCATGAAAAGGTGTGAAACATGCGACGAGCATGAAAAGTTGTGAAAAATGCGAGGAGCATGAAGAGGTGTGAAAAATGCGAGGAGCATGAAAAGGTGTGAAAAATTCGAGGAGCAAAAAAAAAAAAAGAAAGACCAGGAGCATGAAAAGGTGTGAAAAATACGAGGAGCAAAAAAAAAAAAAAAAAAGACCAGGAACATGAAAAGGTGTGAAAAATGCGAGGAGCAAAAAAAAAAAAGAAGACCAGGAGCATGAAAAGGTGTGAAAAATGCGAGGAGCATGAAAAGGTGTGAAAAATGCGAGGAGCAAAAAAAAAAAAAAAAGAAAGAAAGAAAGACCAGGAGCATGAAAAGGTGTGAAAAATTCGAGGAGCATGAAAAGGTGTGAAAAATGCGAGGAGCAAAAAAAAAAAAAAAAAGAAAGAAAGAAAGACCAGGAGCATGAAAAGGTGTGAAAAATGCGAGGAGCAAAAAAAAAAAAAGACCAGGAGCAAGAAAAGGTGTGAAAAATGCGAGGAGAAAAAAAAAAAAAAAGACCAGGAGCAGAAAAGGTGTGAAAAATGCGGGGAGCAAAAAAAAAAAAAAAAAAAAAAAAAAAGACCAGGAGCATAAAAAGGTGTGAAAAATGCGGGGAGCAAAAAAAAAAAAAAAAAAAAAAAGAAAGACCTGGAGCATGAAAAGGTGTGAAAAATGCGGGGAGCAAAAAAAAAAAAAAAAAAAAAAAGAAAGACCAGGAGCATGAAAAGGTGTGAAAAATGCGGGGAGCAAAAAAAAAAAAAAGAAAGACCAGGAGCATAAAAAGGTGTGAAAAATGCGACGAGCATGAAAAGTTGTGAAAAATGCGAGGAGCATGAAGAGGTGTGAAAAATGCGAGGAGCATGAAAAGGTGTGAAAAATTCGAGGAGCAAAAAAAAAAAAAAAGACCAGGAGCATAAAAGGTGTGAAAAATGCGAGGAAAAAAAAAAAAAAAGACCAGGAACATGAAAAGGTGTGAAAAATGCGAGGAGCCAAAAAAAAAAAAAAGAAAGAAAGAAAGACCAGGAGCATGAAAAGGTGTGAAAAATGCGAGGAGCAAAAAAAAAAAAAAAGAAAGAAAGACCAGGAGCATGAAAAGGTGTGAAAAATGCGAGGAGCAAAAAAAAAAAAAAGAAAGAAAGACCAGGAGCATGAAAAGGTGTGAAAAATGCGAGGAGCAAAAAAAAAAAAGAAAGACCAGGAGCATGAAAAGGTGTGAAAAATGCGACGAGCATGAAAAGTTGTGAAAAATGCGAGGAGCATGAAGAGGTGTGAAAAATGCGGGGAGCAAAAAAAAAAAAAAAAAAAAAAGAAAGACAAGGAGCATGAAAAGGTGTGAAAAATGCGGGGAGCAAAAAAAAAAAAAAGAAAGACCAGGAGCATAAAAAGGTGTGAAAAATGCGACGAGCATGAAAAGTTGTGAAAAATGCGAGGAGCATGAAGAGGTGTGAAAAATGCGAGGAGCATGAAAAGTTGTGAAAAATTCGAGGAGCATGAAAAGGTGTGAAAAATTCGAGGAGCAAAAAAAAAAAAAAAGACCAGGAGCATTAAAAGGTGTGAAAAATGAGAGGAAAAAAAAAAAAAAAAAAGACCAGGAACATGAAAAGGTGTGAAAAATGCGAGGAGCCAAAAAAAAAAAAAGAAAGACCAGGAGCATGAAAAGGTGTGAAAAATGCGACGACCATGAAAAGTTGTGAAAAATGCGAGGAGCATGAAGAGGTGTGAAAAATGCGAGGAGCATAAAAAGGTGTGAAAAATTCGAGGAGCAAAAAAAAAAAAAAAGACCAGGAGCATGAAAAGGTGTGAAAAATGCGAGGAGCAAAAAAAAAAAAAAAAAAAGACCATGAGCATGAAAAGGTGTGAAAAATTCGAGGAGCAAAAAAAAAAAAAGAAAGACCAGGAGCATGAAAAGGTGTGAAAAATACGAGGAGCAAAAAAAAAAAAAAAAAAGACCAGGAACATGAAAAGGTGTGAAAAATGCGAGGAGCATGAAAAGGTGTGAAAAATGCGAGGAGAAAAAAAAAAAAAAAGACCAGGAGCAGAAAAGGTGTGAAAAATGCGGGGAGCAAAAAAAAAAAAAAAAAAAAAAAAGAAAGACCAGGAGCATAAAAAGGTGTGAAAAATGCGGGGAGCAAAAAAAAAAAAAAAAAAAAAAAGAAAGACCAGGAGCATGAAAAGGTGTGAAAAATGCGGGGAGCAAAAAAAAAAAAAAGAAAGACCAGGAGCATAAAAAGGTGTGAAAAATGCGACGAGCATGAAAAGTTGTGAAAAATGCGAGGAGCATGAAGAGGTGTGAAAAATGCGAGGAGCATGAAAAGGTGTGAAAAATTCGAGGAGCAAAAAAAAAAAAAAAGACCAGGAGCAAAAAAGGTGTGAAAAAAGCGAGGAAAAAAAAAAAAAAAAGACCAGGAACATGAAAAGGTGTGAAAAATGCGAGGAGCCAAAAAAAAAAAAAAGAAAGAAAGAAAGACCAGGAGCATGAAAAGGTGTGAAAAATGCGGGGAGAAAAAAAAAAAAAAGGAAGAAAGAAAGACCAGGAGCATGAAAAGGTGTGAAAAATGCGGGGAGAAAAAAAAAAAAAAAGAAAGAAAGAAAGACCAGGAGCATGAAAAGGTGTGAAAAATATGAGGAGCATGAAAAGGTGTGAAAAATGCGAGGAGCAAAAAAAAAAAAAAAAAAGACCAGGAACATGAAAAGGTGTGAAAAATGCGAGGAGCAAAAAAAAAAAAAGAAAGACCAGGAGCATGAAAAGGTGTGAAAAATGCGAGGAGCATGAAAAGGTGTGAAAAATGCGAGGAGCAAAAAAAAAAAAAAAAAGACCAGGAGCATGAAAAGGTGTGAAAAATGCGGGGAGCAAAAAAAAAAAAGAAAGACCAGGAGCATGAAAAGGTGTGAAAAATGCGGGGAAGAAAAAAAAAAAAAAAGAAAGACCAGGAGCATGAAAAGGTGTGAAAAATGCGACGAGCATGAAAAGTTGTGAAAAATGCGAGGAGCATGAAGAGGTGTGAAAAATGCGAGGAGCATGAAAAGGTGTGAAAAATTCGAGGAGCAAAAAAAAAAAAAAAAAAAGACCAGGAGCATGAAAAGGTGTGAAAAATTCGAGGAGCAAAAAAAAAAAAAAAAAAAGACCAGGAGCATGAAAAGGTGTAAAAAATGCGAGGAGAAAAAAAAAAAAATAAAAAGACCAGGAACATGAAAAGGTGTGAAAAATGCGAGGAGCAAAAAAAAAAAAAAAAAAGAAAGACCACGAGCATGAAAAGGTGTGAAAAATGCGAGGAGCAAAAAAAAAAAAGAAAGACCAGGAGCATGAAAAGGTGTGAAACATGCGACGAGCATGAAAAGTTGTGAAAAATGCGAGGAGCATGAAGAGGTGTGAAAAATGCGAGGAGCATGAAAAGGTGTGAAAAATTCGAGGAGCAAAAAAAAAAAAAGAAAGACCAGGAGCATGAAAAGGTGTGAAAAATACGAGGAGCAAAAAAAAAAAAAAAAAAGACCAGGAACATGAAAAGGTGTGAAAAATGCGAGGAGCAAAAAAAAAAAAGAAGACCAGGAGCATGAAAAGGTGTGAAAAATGCGAGGAGCATGAAAAGGTGTGAAAAATGCGAGGAGCAAAAAAAAAAAAAAAAGAAAGAAAGAAAGACCAGGAGGATGAAAAGGTGTGAAAAATGCGAGGAGCATGAAAAGGTGTGAAAAATGCGAGGAGCAAAAAAAAAAAAAAAAAGAAAGAAAGAAAGACCAGGAGCATGAAAAGGTGTGAAAAATGCGAGGAGCAAAAAAAAAAAAAGACCAGGAGCAAGAAAAGGTGTGAAAAATGCGAGGAGAAAAAAAAAAAAAAAGACCAGGAGCAGAAAAGGTGTGAAAAATGCGGGGAGCAAAAAAAAAAAAAAAAAAAAAAAGAAAGACCAGGAGCATAAAAAGGTGTGACAAATGCGGGGAGCAAAAAAAAAAAAAAAAAAAAAAAGAAAGACCAGGAGCATGAAAAGGTGTGAAAAATGCGGGGAGCAAAAAAAAAAAAAAAAAAAAAAAGAAAGACCAGGAGCATGAAAAGGTGTGAAAAATGCGGGGAGCAAAAAAAAAAAAAAAGAAAGACCAGGAGCATAAAAAGGTGTGAAAAATGCGACGAGCATGAAAAGTTGTGAAAAATGCGAGGAGCATGAAGAGGTGTGAAAAATGCGAGGAGCATGAAAAGGTGTGAAAAATTCGAGGAGCAAAAAAAAAAAAAAAGACCAGGAGCATAAAAGGTGTGAAAAATGCGAGGAAAAAAAAAAAAAAAAGACCAGGAACATGAAAAGGTGTGAAAAATGCGAGGAGCCAAAAAAAAAAAAAAGAAAGAAAGAAAGACCAGGAGCATGAAAAGGTGTGAAAAATGCGAGGAGCAAAAAAAAAAAAAAAGAAAGAAAGACCAGGAGCATGAAAAGGTGTGAAAAATGCGAGGAGCAAAAAAAAAAAAAAGAAAGAAAGACCAGGAGCATGAAAAGGTGTGAAAAATGCGAGGAGCAAAAAAAAAAAAGAAAGACCAGGAGCATGAAAAGGTGTGAAAAATGCGACGAGCATGAAAAGTTGTGAAAAATGCGAGGAGCATGAAGAGGTGTGAAAAATGCGGGGAGCAAAAAAAAAAAAAAAAAAAAAAAGAAAGACAAGGAGCATGAAAAGGTGTGAAAAATGCGAGGAGGAAAAAAAAAAAAAAAAGACCAGGAGCATGAAAAGGTGTGAAAAATGCGACGAGCATGAAAAGTTGTGAAAAATGCGAGGAGCATGAAGAGGTGTGAAAAATGCGAGGAGCATGAAAAGGTGTGAAAAATTCGAGGAGCAAAAAAAAAAAAGACCAGGAGCATGAAAAGGTGTGAAAAATGCGAGGAGGAAAAAAAAAAAAAAAAGACAAGGAGCATGAAAAGGTGTGAAAAATGCGACGACCATGAAAAGTTGTGAAAAATGCGAGGAGCATGAAGAGGTGTGAAAAATGCGAGGAGCATAAAAAGGTGTGAAAAATTCGAAGAGCAAAAAAAAAAAAAAAGACCAGGAGCATGAAAAGGTGTGAAAAATGCGAGGAGCAAAAAAAAAAAAAAAAAAAAAAAAGAAAGACCAGGAGCATGAAAAGGTGTGAAAAATGCGAGGAGCATGAAAAGGTGTGAAAAATGCGAGGAGCATGAAAAGGTGTGAAAAATGCGAGGAGCAAAAAAAAAAAAAAAAGAAAGAAAGAAAGACCAGGAGCATGAAAAGGTGTGAAAAATGCGAGGAGCAAAAAAAAAAAAAAGGAAGACCAGGACCATGAAAAGGTGTGAAAAATGCGAGGAGCAAAAAAAAAAAAAAAAAGAAAGAAAGAAAGACCAGGAGCATGAAAAGGTGTGAAAAATGCGAGGAGAAAAAAAAAAAAAAAAAAAAGAAAGACCAGGAGCATGAAAAGGTGTGAAAAATGCGAGGAAAAAAAAAAAAAAAAAAAAAAAGACCAGGAGCATGAAAAGGTGTGAAAAATGCGAGGAGCAAAAAAAAAAAAAAAACACAAAGACCAGGAGCATGAAAAGGTGTGAAAAATGCGAGGAGCAAAAAAAAAAAAAAAAGAAAGAAAAAAAGACCAGGAGAAGGAAAAGGAATGAAAAATGCGAGGAGCAAAAAAAAAAAAAAAAGAAAGAAAAAAAGACCAGGAGAATGAAAAGGTGTGAAAAATGCGAGGAGCAAAAAAAAAAAAAAAGAAAGAAAGAAAGACCAGGAGCATGACAAGGTGTGAAAAATGCGAGGAGCAAAAAAAAAAAAAAAAAAAAGAAAGAAAGACCAGGAGCATGACAAGGTGTGAAAAATGCGAGGAGCAAAAAAAAAAAAAAAAAAAAGAAAGACCAGGAGCATGAAAAGGTGTGAAAAATGCGAGGAGTAAAAAAAAAAAAAAAAAAAAAAGACCAGGAACATGAAAATGTGTGAAAAATGGGAGGAACAAAAAAAATAAAAAAAAGAAAGAAAGAAAGACCAGGAGCATGAAAATGTGTGAAAAATGCGAGGAGCAAAAAAAATAAAAAAAAAAGAAAGAAAGACCAGGAGCATGAAAAGGTGTGAAAAATGCGAGGAGCAAAAAAAATAAAAGAAAGACCAGGAGCATGAAAAGGTGTGAAAAATGCGAGGAGAAAAAAAAAAAAGAAAGACCAGGAACATGAAAAGGTGTGAAAAATGCGAGGAGCAAAAAAAAAAAAAAAAAAAAAAAAGAAAGACCAGGAGCATGAAAAGGTGTGAAAAATGCGGGGAGCAAAAAAAAAAAAAAGAAAGACCAGGAGCATGAAAAGGTGTGAAAAATGCGAGGAAAAAAAAAAAAAAAAAAAAAAAGACCAGGAGCATGAAAAGGTGTGAAAAATGCGAGGAGCAAAAAAAAAAAAAAAAAAACAAGAGAAAGAAAAAGGGGGAAAAATGCGAGGAGCAAAAAAAAAAAAAAAAAAAAAGAAAGACCAGGAGCATGAAAAGGTGTGAAAAATGCGAGGAGTAAAAAAAAAAAAAAAAAAAAAAGACCAGGAACATGAAAATGTGTGAAAAATGGGAGGAACAAAAAAAATAAAAAAAAGAAAGAAAGAAAGACCAGGAGCATGAAAATGTGTGAAAAATGCGAGGAGCAAAAAAAATAAAAAAAAAAGAAAGAAAGACCAGGAGCATGAAAAGGTGTGAAAAATGCGAGGAGCAAAAAAAAAAAAAAAAAAAAAAAAAGACCAGGAACATGAAAAGTTGTGAAAAATGCGAGGAGCAAAAAAAAAAAAAGAAAGACCAGGAGCATGAAAAGGTGTGAAAAATGGAAGGAGCATGAAAAGGTGTGAAAAATGCGCGGAGCATGAAAAGTTGTGAAAAATGCAAGGAGCATGAAAAGGTGTGAAAAATGCGAGGAGCAAAAAAAAAAAAAAAAAGAAAGACCAGGAGCATGAAAAGGTGTGAAAAATGCGAGGAGCAAAAGAAAAAAAAAAGACCAGGAGCATGAAAAGGTGTGAAAAATGCGAGGAGCAAAAAAAAAAAAAGAAAGACCAGGAGCATGAAAAGGTGTGAAAAATGCGATGAGCATGAAAAGGTGTGAAAAATGCGAGGAGCATGAAGAGGTGTGAAAAATGCGAGGAGGATGAAAAGGTGTGAAAAATTTGAGGAGCAAAAAAAAAAAAACCAGGAGCATGAAAAAGTGTGAAAAATGCGAGGAGCAAAAAAAAAAAAAAAAAAAAGACCAGGAACATGAAAAGGTGTGAAAAATGCGAGGAGCAAAAAAAAAAAAAGAAAGACCAGGAGCATGAAAAGGTGTGAAAAATGCGAGGAGCAAAAAAAAAAAAAGAAAGACCAGGAGCATGAAAAGGTGTGAAAAATGCGAGGAGGAAAAAAAAAAAAAAAAGACCAGGAGCATGAAAAGGTGTGAAAAATGCGACGAGCATGAAAAGCTGTGAAAAATGCGAGGAGCATGAAGAGGTGTGAAAAATGCGAGGAGCATGAAAAGGTGTGAAAAATTCGAGGAGCAAAAAAAAAAAAGACCAGGAGCATGAAAAGGTGTGAAAAATGCGAGGAGGAAAAAAAAAAAAAAAAGACCAGGAGCATGAAAAGGTGTGAAAAATGCGAGGAGGAAAAAAAAAAAAAAAAGACCAGGAGCATGAAAAGGTGTGAAAAATGCGAGGAGCAAAAAAAAAAAAAAAAAAAAAAACCAGGAGCATGAAAAGGTGTGAAAAATGCGAGGAGCAAAAAAAAAAAAAGAAAGACCAGGAGCATGAAAAGGTGTGAAAAATGCGACGACCATGAAAAGTTGTGAAAAATGCGAGGAGCATGAAGAGGTGTGAAAAATGCGAGGAGCATAAAAAGGTGTGAAAAATTCGAGGAGCAAAAAAAAAAAAAAAGACCAGGAGCATGAAAAGGTGTGAAAAATGCGAGGAGCAAAAAAAAAAAAAAAAAAAAAAAAAGAAAGACCAGGAGCATGAAAAGGTGTGAAAAATGCGGGGAGCAAAAAAAAAAAAAAAGAAAGACCAGGAGCATGAAAAGGTGTGAAAAATGGGAGGAAAAAAAAAAAAAAAAAAAAAAGACCAGCAGCATGAAAAGGTGTGAAAAATGCGAGGAGCATGAAGAGGTGTGAAAAATGCGAGGAGCATGAAAAGGTGTGAAAAATTCGAGGAGCAAAAAAAAAAAAAAAGACCAGGAGCATGAAAAGGTGTGAAAAATGCGAGGAGCAAAAAAAAAAAAAGAAAGACCAGGAGCATGAAAAGGTGTGAAAAATGCGACGAGCAAAAAAAAAAAAAAAAAAAGAAAGACCAGGAGCATGAAAAGGTGTGAAAAATGCGACGAGCATGAAAAGTTGTGAAAAATGCGAGGAGCATGAAGATGTGTGAAAAATGCGAGGAGCATGAAAAGGTGTGAAAAATTCGAGGAGCAAAAAAAAAAAAAAAGACCAGGAGCAAGAAAAGGTGTGAAAAATGCGAAGAAAAAAAAAAAAAAAAAAAAAAAAAGACCAGGAACATGAAAAGGTGTGAAAAATGCGAGGAGCAAAAAAAAAAAAAAAGAAAGAAAGAAAGACCAGGAGCATGACAAGGTGTGAAAAATGCGAGGAGCAAAAAAAAAAAAAAAAAAAAGAAAGACCAGGAGCATGAAAAGGTGTGAAAAATGCGAGGAGTAAAAAAAAAAAAAAAAAAAAAAGACCAGGAACATGAAAATGTGTGAAAAATGGGAGGAACAAAAAAAATAAAAAAAAGAAAGAAAGAAAGACCAGGAGCATGAAAATGTGTGAAAAATGCGAGGAGCAAAAAAAATAAAAAAAAAAGAAAGAAAGACCAGGAGCATGAAAAGGTGTGAAAAATGCGAGGAGCAAAAAAAATAAAAGAAAGACCAGGAGCATGAAAAGGTGTGAAAAATGCGAGGAGAAAAAAAAAAAAGAAAGACCAGGAACATGAAAAGGTGTGAAAAATGCGAGGAGCAAAAAAAAAAAAAAAAAAAAAAAGAAAGACCAGGAGCATGAAAAGGTGTGAAAAATGCGGGGAGCAAAAAAAAAAAAAAGAAAGACCAGGAGCATGAAAAGGTGTGAAAAATGCGAGGAAAAAAAAAAAAAAAAAAAAAAAGACCAGCAGCATGAAAAGGTGTGAAAAATGCGAGGAGCAAAAAAAAAAAAAAAAAACAAAGACCAGGAGAATGAAAAGGTGTGAAAAATGCGAGGAGCAAAAAAAAAAAAAAAAAAAAGAAAGACCAGGAGCATGAAAAGGTGTGAAAAATGCGAGGAGTAAAAAAAAAAAAAAAAAAAAAAGACCAGGAACATGAAAATGTGTGAAAAATGGGAGGAACAAAAAAAATAAAAAAAAGAAAGAAAGAAAGACCAGGAGCATGAAAATGTGTGAAAAATGCGAGGAGCAAAAAAAATAAAAAAAAAAGAAAGAAAGACCAGGAGCATGAAAAGGTGTGAAAAATGCGAGGAGCAAAAAAAAAAAAAAAAAAAAAAAAAGACCAGGAACATGAAAAGTTGTGAAAAATGCGAGGAGCAAAAAAAAAAAAAGAAAGACCAGGAGCATGAAAAGGTGTGAAAAATGGAAGGAGCATGAAAAGGTGTGAAAAATGCGCGGAGCATGAAAAGTTGTGAAAAATGCAAGGAGCATGAAAAGGTGTGAAAAATGCGAGGAGCAAAAAAAAAAAAAAAAAGAAAGACCAGGAGCATGAAAAGGTGTGAAAAATGCGAGGAGCAAAAGAAAAAAAAAAGACCAGGAGCATGAAAAGGTGTGAAAAATGCGAGGAGCAAAAAAAAAAAAAGAAAGACCAGGAGCATGAAAAGGTGTGAAAAATGCGATGAGCATGAAAAGGTGTGAAAAATGCGAGGAGCATGAAGAGGTGTGAAAAATGCGAGGAGGATGAAAAGGTGTGAAAAATTTGAGGAGCAAAAAAAAAAAAACCAGGAGCATGAAAAAGTGTGAAAAATGCGAGGAGCAAAAAAAAAAAAAAAAAAAAGACCAGGAACATGAAAAGGTGTGAAAAATGCGAGGAGCAAAAAAAAAAAAAGAAAGACCAGGAGCATGAAAAGGTGTGAAAAATGCGAGGAGCAAAAAAAAAAAAAGAAAGACCAGGAGCATGAAAAGGTGTGAAAAATGCGAGGAGGAAAAAAAAAAAAAAAAAGACCAGGAGCATGAAAAGGTGTGAAAAATGCGACGAGCATGAAAAGTTGAGAAAAATGCGAGGAGCATGAAGAGGTGTGAAAAATGCGAGGAGCATGAAAAGGTGTGAAAAATTCGAGGAGCAAAAAAAAAAAAGACCAGGAGCATGAAAAGGTGTGAAAAATGCGAGGAGGAAAAAAAAAAAAAAAAGACCAGGAGCATGAAAAGGTGTGAAAAATGCGAGGAGCAAAAAAAAAAAAAAAAGACCAGGAGCATGAAAAGGTGTGAAAAATGCGAGGAGCAAAAAAAAAAAAAAAAAAAAAAAACCAGGAGCATGAAAAGGTGTGAAAAATGCGAGGAGAAAAAAAAAAAAAAGAAAGACCAGGAGCATGAAAAGGTGTGAAAAATGCGACGACCATGAAAAGTTGTGAAAAATGCGAGGAGCATGAAGAGGTGTGAAAAATGCGAGGAGCATAAAAAGGTGTGAAAAATTCGAGGAGCAAAAAAAAAAAAAAAGACCAGGAGCATGAAAAGGTGTGAAAAATGCGAGGAGCAAAAAAAAAAAAAAAAAAAAAAAAGAAAGACCAGGAGCATGAAAAGGTGTGAAAAATGCGGGGAGCAAAAAAAAAAAAAAGAAAGACCAGGAGCATGAAAAGGTGTGAAAAATGCGAGGAAAAAAAAAAAAAAAAAAAAAAGACCAGCAGCATGAAAAGGTGTGAAAAATGCGAGGAGCATGAAGAGGTGTGAAAAATGCGAGGAGCATAAAAAGGTGTGAAAAATTCGAGGAGCAAAAAAAAAAAAAAAGACCAGGAGCATGAAAAGGTGTGAAAAATGCGAGGAGCAAAAAAAAAAAAAGAAAGACCAGGAGCATGAAAAGGTGTGAAAAATGCGACGAGCAAAAAAAAAAAAAAAAAAAGAAAGACCAGGAGCATGAAAAGGTGTGAAAAATGCGACGAGCATGAAAAGTTGTGAAAAATGCGAGGAGCATGAAGATGTGTGAAAAATGCGAGGAGCATGAAAAGGTGTGAAAAATTCGAGGAGCAAAAAAAAAAAAAAAGACCAGGAGCATGAAAAGGTGTGAAAAATACGAAGAAAAAAAAAAAAAAAAAAAAAAAAAGACCAGGAACATGAAAAGGTGTGAAAAATGCGAGGAGCAAAAAAAAAAAAAAAGAAAGAAAGAAAGACCAGGAGCATGAAAAGGTGTGAAAAATGCGAGGAGCAAAAAAAAAAAAAAAAAAAAGAAAGACCAGGAGCATGAAAAGGTGTGAAAAATGCGAGGAGTAAAAAAAAAAAAAAAAAAAAAAGACCAGGAACATGAAAATGTGTGAAAAATGGGAGGAACAAAAAAAATAAAAAAAAGAAAGAAAGAAAGACCAGGAGCATGAAAATGTGTGAAAAATGCGAGGAGCAAAAAAAATAAAAAAAAAAGAAAGAAAGACCAGGAGCATGAAAAGGTGTGAAAAATGCGAGGAGCAAAAAAAAAAAAAAAAAAAAAAAAAGACCAGGAACATGAAAAGTTGTGAAAAATGCGAGGAGCAAAAAAAAAAAAAGAAAGACCAGGAGCATGAAAAGGTGTGAAAAATGGAAGGAGCATGAAAAGGTGTGAAAAATGCGCGGAGCATGAAAAGTTGTGAAAAATGCAAGGAGCATGAAAAGGTGTGAAAAATGCGAGGAGCAAAAAAAAAAAAAAAAAGAAAGACCAGGAGCATGAAAAGGTGTGAAAAATGCGAGGAGCAAAAGAAAAAAAAAAGACCAGGAGCATGAAAAGGTGTGAAAAATGCGAGGAGCAAAAAAAAAAAAAGAAAGACCAGGAGCATGAAAAGGTGTGAAAAATGCGATGAGCATGAAAAGGTGTGAAAAATGCGAGGAGCATGAAGAGGTGTGAAAAATGCGAGGAGGATGAAAAGGTGTGAAAAATTTGAGGAGCAAAAAAAAAAAAACCAGGAGCATGAAAAAGTGTGAAAAATGCGAGGAGCAAAAAAAAAAAAAAAAAAAAAGACCAGGAACATGAAAAGGTGTGAAAAATGCGAGGAGCAAAAAAAAAAAAAGAAAGACCAGGAGCATGAAAAGGTGTGAAAAATGCGAGGAGCAAAAAAAAAAAAAGAAAGACCAGGAGCATGAAAAGGTGTGAAAAATGCGAGGAGGAAAAAAAAAAAAAAAAGACCAGGAGCATGAAAAGGTGTGAAAAATGCGACGAGCATGAAAAGTTGTGAAAAATGCGAGGAGCATGAAGAGGTGTGAAAAATGCGAGGAGCATGAAAAGGTGTGAAAAATTCGAGGAGCAAAAAAAAAAAAGACCAGGAGCATGAAAAGGTGTGAAAAATGCGAGGAGGAAAAAAAAAAAAAAAAGACCAGGAGCATGAAAAGGTGTGAAAAATGCGAGGAGGAAAAAAAAAAAAAAAAGACCAGGAGCATGAAAAGGTGTGAAAAATGCGAGGAGCAAAAAAAAAAAAAAAAAAAAAACCAGGAGCATGAAAAGGTGTGAAAAATGCGAGGAGCAAAAAAAAAAAAAGAAAGACCAGGAGCATGAAAAGGTGTGAAAAATGCGACGACCATGAAAAGTTGTGAAAAATGCGAGGAGCATGAAGAGGTGTGAAAAATGCGAGGAGCATAAAAAGGTGTGAAAAATTCGAGGAGCAAAAAAAAAAAAAAAGACCAGGAGCATGAAAAGGTGTGAAAAATTCGAGGAGCAAAAAAAAAAAAAAAGACCAGGAGCATTAAAAGGTGTGAAAAATGCGAGGAGCAAAAAAAAAAAAAGAAAGACCAGGAGCATGAAAAGGTGTGAAAAATGCGAGAAGCAAAAAAAAAAAAACAAAGACCAGGAGCATGAAAAGGTGAGAAAAAGGCGAGGAGGAAAAAAAAAAAAAAAGACCAGGAGCATGAAAAGGTGTGAAAAATGCGACGAGCATGAAAAGTTGTGAAAAATGCGAGGAGCATGAAGAGGTGTGAAAAATGCGAGGAGCATGAAAAGGTGTGAAAAATTCGAGGAGCAAAAAAAAAAAAGACCAGGAGCATGAAAAGGTGTGAAAAATGCGAGGAGGAAAAAAAAAAAAAAAAGACCAGGAGCATGAAAAGGTGTGAAAAATGCGAGGAGGAAAAAAAAAAAAAAAAGACCAGGAGCATGAAAAGGTGTGAAAAATGCGAGGAGCAAAAAAAAAAAAAAAAAAAAAACCAGGAGCATGAAAAGGTGTGAAAAATGCGAGGAGCAAAAAAAAAAAAAGAAAGACCAGGAGCATGAAAAGGTGTGAAAAATGCGACGACCATGAAAAGTTGTGAAAAATGCGAGGAGCATGAAGAGGTGTGAAAAATGCGAGGAGCATAAAAAGGTGTGAAAAATTCGAGGAGCAAAAAAAAAAAAAAAGACCAGGAGCATGAAAAGGTGTGAAAAAAGCGAGGAGCAAAAAAAAAAAAAAAAAAAAAAAAGAAAAACCAGGAGCATGAAAAGGTGTGAAAAATGCGGGGAGCAAAAAAAAAAAAAAGAAAGACCAGGAGCAAGAAAAGGTGTGAAAAAAGCGAGGAAAAAAAAAAAAAAAAAAAAAAAAGACCAGCAGCATGAAAAGGTGTGAAAAATGCGAGGAGCATGAAGAGGTGTGAAAAATGCGAGGAGCATGAAAAGGTGTGAAAAATTCGAGGAGCAAAAAAAAAAAAAAAGACCAGGAGCATGAAAAGGTGTGAAAAATGCGAGGAGCAAAAAAAAAAAAAAAAAAAAAAAAAGAAAGACCAGGAGCATGAAAAGGTGTGAAAAATGCGGGGAGCAAAAAAAAAAAAAAGAAAGACCAGGAGCATAAAAAGGTGTGAAAAATGCGACGAGCATGAAAAGTTGTGAAAAATGCGAGGAGCATGAAGAGGTGTGAAAAATGCGAGGAGCATGAAAAGGTGTGAAAAATTCGAGGAGCAAAAAAAAAAAAAAAGACCAGGAGCATTAAAAGGTGTGAAAAATGCGAGGAAAAAAAAAAAAAAAGACCAGGAATATGAAAAGGTGTGAAAAATGCGAGGAGCCAAAAAAAAAGAAAAAGAAAAAAGAAAGACCAGGAGCATGAAAAGGTGTGAAAAATTCGAGGAGCAAAAAAAAAAAAAGAAAGACCAGGAGCATGAAAAGGTGTGAAAAATGCGAGGAGCAAAAAAAAAAAAAGAAAGACCAGGAGCATGAAAAGGTGTGAAAAATGCGAGGAGCATGAAAAGGTGTGAAAAATGCGAGGAGCAAAAAAAAAAAAAAAAGAAAGAAAGAAAGACCAGGAGCATGAAAAGGTGTGAAAAATGCGAGGAGCAAAAAAAAAAAAAAGGAAGACCAGGACCATGAAAAGGTGTGAAAAATGCGAGGAGCAAAAAAAAAAAAAAAAAGAAAGAAAGAAAGACCAGGAGCATGAAAAGGTGTGAAAAAATGCGAGGAGAAAAAAAAAAAAAAAAAAAAGAAAGACCAGGAGCATGAAAAGGTGTGAAAAATGCGAGGAAAAAAAAAAAAAAAAAAAAAAAAGACCAGCAGCATGAAAAGGTGTGAAAAATGCGAGGAGCAAAAAAAAAAAAAAAAAACAAAGACCAGGAGCATGAAAAGGTGTGAAAAATGCGAGGAGCAAAAAAAAAAAAAAAAGAAAGAAAAAAAGACCAGGAGAATGAAAAGGTGTGAAAAATGCGAGGAGCAAAAAAAAAAAAAAAGAAAGAAAGAAAGACCAGGAGCATGAAAAGGTGTGAAAAATGCGAGGAGCAAAAAAAAAAAAAAAAAAAAAGAAAGACCAGGAGCATGAAAAGGTGTGAAAAATGCGAGGAGTAAAAAAAAAAAAAAAAAAAAAAGACCAGGAACATGAAAATGTGTGAAAAATGGGAGGAACAAAAAAAATAAAAAAAAGAAAGAAAGAAAGACCAGGAGCATGAAAATGTGTGAAAAATGCGAGGAGCAAAAAAAATAAAAAAAAAAGAAAGAAAGACCAGGAGCATGAAAAGGTGTGAAAAATGCGAGGAGCAAAAAAAATAAAAGAAAGACCAGGAGCATGAAAAGGTGTGAAAAATGCGAGGAGAAAAAAAAAAAAGAAAGACCAGGAACATGAAAAGGTGTGAAAAATGCGAGGAGCAAAAAAAAAAAAAAAAAAAAAAAGAAAGACCAGGAGCATGAAAAGGTGTGAAAAATGCGGGGAGCAAAAAAAAAAAAAAGAAAGACCAGGAGCATGAAAAGGTGTGAAAAATGCGAGGAAAAAAAAAAAAAAAAAAAAAAAGACCAGCAGCATGAAAAGGTGTGAAAAATGCGAGGAGCAAAAAAAAAAAAAAAAAAACAAAGACCAGGAGAATGAAAAGGTGTGAAAAATGCGAGGAGCAAAAAAAAAAAAAAAAAAAAGAAAGACCAGGAGCATGAAAAGGTGTGAAAAATGCGAGGAGTAAAAAAAAAAAAAAAAAAAAAAGACCAGGAACATGAAAATGTGTGAAAAATGGGAGGAACAAAAAAAATAAAAAAAAGAAAGAAAGAAAGACCAGGAGCATGAAAATGTGTGAAAAATGCGAGGAGCAAAAAAAATAAAAAAAAAAGAAAGAAAGACCAGGAGCATGAAAAGGTGTGAAAAATGCGAGGAGCAAAAAAAAAAAAAAAAAAAAAAAAAGACCAGGAACATGAAAAGTTGTGAAAAATGCGAGGAGCAAAAAAAAAAAAAGAAAGACCAGGAGCATGAAAAGGTGTGAAAAATGGAAGGAGCATGAAAAGGTGTGAAAAATGCGCGGAGCATGAAAAGTTGTGAAAAATGCAAGGAGCATGAAAAGGTGTGAAAAATGCGAGGAGCAAAAAAAAAATAAAAAAGAAAGACCAGGAGCATGAAAAGGTGTGAAAAATGCGAGGAGCAAAAGAAAAAAAAAAGACCAGGAGCATGAAAAGGTGTGAAAAATGCGAGGAGCAAAAAAAAAAAAAGAAAGACCAGGAGCATGAAAAGGTGTGAAAAATGCGATGAGCATGAAAAGGTGTGAAAAATGCGAGGAGCATGAAGAGGTGTGAAAAATGCGAGGAGGATGAAAAGGTGTGAAAAATTTGAGGAGCAAAAAAAAAAAAACCAGGAGCATGAAAAAGTGTGAAAAATGCGAGGAGCAAAAAAAAAAAAAAAAAAAAGACCAGGAACATGAAAAGGTGTGAAAAATGCGAGGAGCAAAAAAAAAAAAAGAAAGACCAGGAGCATGAAAAGGTGTGAAAAATGCGAGGAGCAAAAAAAAAAAAAGAAAGACCAGGAGCATGAAAAGGTGTGAAAAATGCGAGGAGGAAAAAAAAAAAAAAAAGACCAGGAGCATGAAAAGGTGTGAAAAATGCGACGAGCATGAAAAGTTGTGAAAAATGCGAGGAGCATGAAGAGGTGTGAAAAATGCGAGGAGCATGAAAAGGTGTGAAAAATTCGAGGAGCAAAAAAAAAAAAGACCAGGAGCATGAAAAGGTGTGAAAAATGCGAGGAGGAAAAAAAAAAAAAAAAGACCAGGAGCATGAAAAGGTGTGAAAAATGCGAGGAGGAAAAAAAAAAAAAAAAGACCAGGAGCATGAAAAGGTGTGAAAAATGCGAGGAGCAAAAAAAAAAAAAAAAAAAAAAACCAGGAGCATGAAAAGGTGTGAAAAATGCGAGGAGCAAAAAAAAAAAAAGAAAGACCAGGAGCATGAAAAGGTGTGAAAAATGCGACGACCATGAAAAGTTGTGAAAAATGCGAGGAGCATGAAGAGGTGTGAAAAATGCGAGGAGCATAAAAAGGTGTGAAAAATTCGAGGAGCAAAAAAAAAAAAAAAGACCAGGAGCATGAAAAGGTGTGAAAAATGCGAGGAGCAAAAAAAAAAAAAAAAAAAAAAAAAGAAAGACCAGGAGCATGAAAAGGTGTGAAAAATGCGGGGAGCAAAAAAAAAAAAAAGAAAGACCAGGAGCATGAAAAGGTGTGAAAAATGCGAGGAAAAAAAAAAAAAAAAAAAAAATACCAGCAGCATGAAAAGGTGTGAAAAATGCGAGGAGCATGAAGAGGTGTGAAAAATGCGAGGAGCATAAAAAGGTGTGAAAAATTCGAGGAGCAAAAAAAAAAAAAAGACCAGGAGCATGAAAAGGTGTGAAAAATGCGAGGAGCAAAAAAAAAAAAAGAAAGACCAGGAGCATGAAAAGGTGTGAAAAATGCGACGAGCAAAAAAAAAAAAAAAAAAAGAAAGACCAGGAGCATGAAAAGGTGTGAAAAATGCGACGAGCATGAAAAGTTGTGAAAAATGCGAGGAGCATGAAGATGTGTGAAAAATGCGAGGAGCATGAAAAGGTGTGAAAAATTCGAGGAGCAAAAAAAAAAAAAAAGACCAGGAGCATGAAAAGGTGTGAAAAATGCGAAGAAAAAAAAAAAAAAAAAGAAAAAAAGACCAGGAACATGAAAAGGTGTGAAAAATGCGAGGAGCAAAAAAAAAAAAAAAAAAAGAAAGAAAGACCAGGAGCATGACAAGGTGTGAAAAATGCGAGGAGCAAAAAAAAAAAAAAAAAAAAAAGAAAGACCAGGAGCATGAAAAGGTGTGAAAAATGCGAGGAGTAAAAAAAAAAAAAAAAAAAAAAGACCAGGAACATGAAAATGTGTGAAAAATGGGAGGAACAAAAAAAATAAAAAAAAGAAAGAAAGAAAGACCAGGAGCATGAAAATGTGTGAAAAATGCGAGGAGCAAAAAAAATAAAAAAAAAAGAAAGAAAGACCAGGAGCATGAAAAGGTGTGAAAAATGCGAGGAGCAAAAAAAATAAAAGAAAGACCAGGAGCATGAAAAGGTGTGAAAAATGCGAGGAGAAAAAAAAAAAAGAAAGACCAGGAACATGAAAAGGTGTGAAAAATGCGAGGAGCAAAAAAAAAAAAAAAAAAAAAAAGAAAGACCAGGAGCATGAAAAGGTGTGAAAAATGCGGGGAGCAAAAAAAAAAAAAAGAAAGACCAGGAGCATGAAAAGGTGTGAAAAATGCGAGGAAAAAAAAAAAAAAAAAAAAAAAGACCAGGAGCATGAAAAGGTGTGAAAAATGCGAGGAGCAAAAAAAAAAAAAAAAAAACAAAGACCAGGAGAATGAAAAGGGGTGAAAAATGCGAGGAGCAAAAAAAAAAAAAAAAAAAAGAAAGACCAGGAGCATGAAAAGGTGAGAAAAATGCGAGGAGTAAAAAAAAAAAAAAAAAAAAAAAGACCAGGAACATGAAAATGTGTGAAAAATGGGAGGAACAAAAAAAATAAAAAAAAGAAAGAAAGAAAGACCAGGAGCATGAAAATGTGTGAAAAATGCGAGGAGCAAAAAAAATAAAAAAAAAAGAAAGAAAGACCAGGAGCATGAAAAGGTGTGAAAAATGCGAGGAGCAAAAAAAAAAAAAAAAAAAAAAAAAAGACCAGGAACATGAAAAGTTGTGAAAAATGCGAGGAGCAAAAAAAAAAAAAGAAAGACCAGGAGCATGAAAAGGTGTGAAAAATGGAAGGAGCATGAAAAGGTGTGAAAAATGCGCGGAGCATGAAAAGTTGTGAAAAATGCAAGGAGCATGAAAAGGTGTGAAAAATGCGAGGAGCAAAAAAAAAATAAAAAAGAAAGACCAGGAGCATGAAAAGGTGTGAAAAATGCGAGGAGCAAAAGAAAAAAAAAAGACCAGGAGCATGAAAAGGTGTGAAAAATGCGAGGAGCAAAAAAAAAAAAAGAAAGACCAGGAGCATGAAAAGGTGTGAAAAATGCGATGAGCATGAAAAGGTGTGAAAAATGCGAGGAGCATGAAGAGGTGTGAAAAATGCGAGGAGGATGAAAAGGTGTGAAAAATTTGAGGAGCAAAAAAAAAAAAACCAGGAGCATGAAAAAGTGTGAAAAATGCGAGGAGCAAAAAAAAAAAAAAAAAAAAGACCAGGAACATGAAAAGGTGTGAAAAATGCGAGGAGCAAAAAAAAAAAAAGAAAGACCAGGAGCATGAAAAGGTGTGAAAAATGCGAGGAGCAAAAAAAAAAAAAGAAAGACCAGGAGCATGAAAAGGTGTGAAAAATGCGAGGAGGAAAAAAAAAAAAAAAAGACCAGGAGCATGAAAAGGTGTGAAAAATGCGACGAGCATGAAAAGTTGTGAAAAATGCGAGGAGCATGAAGAGGTGTGAAAAATGCGAGGAGCATGAAAAGGTGTGAAAAATTCGAGGAGCAAAAAAAAAAAAGACCAGGAGCATGAAAAGGTGTGAAAAATGCGAGGAGGAAAAAAAAAAAAAAAAGACCAGGAGCATGAAAAGGTGTGAAAAATGCGAGGAGGAAAAAAAAAAAAAAAAGACCAGGAGCATGAAAAGGTGTGAAAAATGCGAGGAGCAAAAAAAAAAAAAAAAAAAAAAACCAGGAGCAAGAAAAGGTGTGAAAAATGCGAGGAGCAAAAAAAAAAAAAGAAAGACCAGGAGCATGAAAAGGTGTGAAAAATGCGACGACCATGAAAAGTTGTGAAAAATGCAAGGAGCATGAAGAGGTGTGAAAAATGCGAGGAGCATAAAAAGGTGTGAAAAATTCGAGGAGCAAAAAAAAAAAAAAAGACCAGGAGCATGAAAAGGTGTGAAAAATGCGAGGAGCAAAAAAAAAAAAAAAAAAAAAAAAAGAAAGACCAGGAGCATGAAAAGGTGTGAAAAATGCGGGGAGAAAAAAAAAAAAAAAGAAAGACCAGGAGCATGAAAAGGTGTGAAAAATGCGAGGAAAAAAAAAAAAAAAAAAAAAAATACCAGCAGCATGAAAAGGTGTGAAAAATGCGAGGAGCATGAAGAGGTGTGAAAAATGCGAGGAGCATAAAAAGGTGTGAAAAATTCGAGGAGCAAAAAAAAAAAAAAGACCAGGAGCATGAAAAGGTGTGAAAAATGCGAGGAGCAAAAAAAAAAAAAGAAAGACCAGGAGCATGAAAAGGTGTGAAAAATGCGACGAGCAAAAAAAAAAAAAAAAAAAGAAAGACCAGGAGCATGAAAAGGTGTGAAAAATGCGACGAGCATGAAAAGTTGTGAAAAATGCGAGGAGCATGAAGATGTGTGAAAAATGCGAGGAGCATGAAAAGGTGTGAAAAATTCGAGGAGCAAAAAAAAAAAAAAAGACCAGGAGCATGAAAAGGTGTGAAAAATGCGAAGAAAAAAAAAAAAAAAAAAGAAAAAAAGACCAGGAACATGAAAAGGTGTGAAAAATGCGAGGAGCAAAAAAAAAAAAAAAGAAAGAAAGAAAGACCAGGAGCATGAAAAGGTGTGAAAAATGCGAGGAGCAAAAAAAAAAAAAAAAAAAAGAAAGACCAGGAGCATGAAAAGGTGTGAAAAATGCGAGGAGTAAAAAAAAAAAAAAAAAAAAAAGACCAGGAACATGAAAATGTGTGAAAAATGGGAGGAACAAAAAAAATAAAAAAAAGAAAGAAAGAAAGACCAGGAGCATGAAAATGTGTGAAAAATGCGAGGAGCAAAAAAAATAAAAAAAAAAGAAAGAAAGACCAGGAGCATGAAAAGGTGTGAAAAATGCGAGGAGCAAAAAAAAAAAAAAAAAAAAAAAAAGACCAGGAACATGAAAAGTTGTGAAAAATGCGAGGAGCAAAAAAAAAAAAAGAAAGACCAGGAGCATGAAAAGGTGTGAAAAATGGAAGGAGCATGAAAAGGTGTGAAAAATGCGCGGAGCATGAAAAGTTGTGAAAAATGCAAGGAGCATGAAAAGGTGTGAAAAATGCGAGGAGCAAAAAAAAAAAAAAAAAGAAAGACCAGGAGCATGAAAAGGTGTGAAAAATGCGAGGAGCAAAAGAAAAAAAAAAGACCAGGAGCATGAAAAGGTGTGAAAAATGCGAGGAGCAAAAAAAAAAAAAGAAAGACCAGGAGCATGAAAAGGTGTGAAAAATGCGATGAGCATGAAAAGGTGTGAAAAATGCGAGGAGCATGAAGAGGTGTGAAAAATGCGAGGAGGATGAAAAGGTGTGAAAAATTTGAGGAGCAAAAAAAAAAAAACCAGGAGCATGAAAAAGTGTGAAAAATGCGAGGAGCAAAAAAAAAAAAAAAAAAAAAGACCAGGAACATGAAAAGGTGTGAAAAATGCGAGGAGCAAAAAAAAAAAAAGAAAGACCAGGAGCATGAAAAGGTGTGAAAAATGCGAGGAGCAAAAAAAAAAAAAGAAAGACCAGGAGCATGAAAAGGTGTGAAAAATGCGAGGAGGAAAAAAAAAAAAAAAAGACCAGGAGCATGAAAAGGTGTGAAAAATGCGACGAGCATGAAAAGTTGTGAAAAATGCGAGGAGCATGAAGAGGTGTGAAAAATGCGAGGAGCATGAAAAGGTGTGAAAAATTCGAGGAGCAAAAAAAAAAAAGACCAGGAGCATGAAAAGGTGTGAAAAATGCGAGGAGGAAAAAAAAAAAAAAAAGACCAGGAGCATGAAAAGGTGTGAAAAATGCGAGGAGGAAAAAAAAAAAAAAAAGACCAGGAGCATGAAAAGGTGTGAAAAATGCGAGGAGCAAAAAAAAAAAAAAAAAAAAAACCAGGAGCATGAAAAGGTGTGAAAAATGCGAGGAGCAAAAAAAAAAAAAGAAAGACCAGGAGCATGAAAAGGTGTGAAAAATGCGACGACCATGAAAAGTTGTGAAAAATGCGAGGAGCATGAAGAGGTGTGAAAAATGCGAGGAGCATAAAAAGGTGTGAAAAATTCGAGGAGCAAAAAAAAAAAAAAAGACCAGGAGCATGAAAAGGTGTGAAAAATGCGAGGAGCAAAAAAAAAAAAAAAAAAAAAAAAGAAAGACCAGGAGCATGAAAAGGTGTGAAAAATGCGGGGAGCAAAAAAAAAAAAAAGAAAGACCAGGAGCATGAAAAGGTGTGAAAAATGCGAGGAAAAAAAAAAAAAAAAAAAAAAAGACCAGCAGCATGAAAAGGTGTGAAAAATGCGAGGAGCATGAAGAGGTGTGAAAAATGCGAGGAGCATAAAAAGGTGTGAAAAATTCGAGGAGCAAAAAAAAAAAAAAAGACCAGGAGCATGAAAAGGTGTGAAAAATGCGAGGAGCAAAAAAAAAAAAAAGAAAGACCAGGAGCATAAAAAGGTGTGAAAAATGCGACGAGCATGAAAAGTTGTGAAAAATGCGAGGAGCATGAAGAGGTGTGAAAAATGCGAGGAGCATGAAAAGGTGTGAAAAATTCGAGGAGCAAAAAAAAAAAAAAAGACCAGGAGCATTAAAAGGTGTGAAAAATGCGAGGAAAAAAAAAAAAAAAGACCAGGAATATGAAAAGGTGTGAAAAATGCGAGGAGCCAAAAAAAAAGAAAAAGAAAAAAGAAAGACCAGGAGCATGAAAAGGTGTGAAAAATTCGAGGAGCAAAAAAAAAAAAAGAAAGACCAGGAGCATGAAAAGGTGTGAAAAATGCGAGGAGCAAAAAAAAAAAAAGAAAGACCAGGAGCATGAAAAGGTGTGAAAAATGCGAGGAGCATGAAAAGGTGTGAAAAATGCGAGGAGCAAAAAAAAAAAAAAAAGAAAGAAAGAAAGACCAGGAGCATGAAAAGGTGTGAAAAATGCGAGGAGCAAAAAAAAAAAAAAGGAAGACCAGGACCATGAAAAGGTGTGAAAAATGCGAGGAGCAAAAAAAAAAAAAAAAGAAAGAAAGAAAGACCAGGAGCATGAAAAGGTGTGAAAAATGCGAGGAGAAAAAAAAAAAAAAAAAAAAGAAAGACCAGGAGCATGAAAAGGTGTGAAAAATGCGAGGAAAAAAAAAAAAAAAAAAAAAAGACCAGCAGCATGAAAAGGTGTAAAAAATGCGAGGAGCAAAAAAAAAAAAAAAAAACAAAGACCAGGAGCATGAAAAGGTGTGAAAAATGCGAGGAGCAAAAAAAAAAAAAGAAAGACCAGGAGCATGAAAAGGTGTGAAAAATGCGAGGAGCATGAAAAGGTGTGAAAAATGCGAGGAGCAAAAAAAAAAAAAAAAAGAAAGAAAGAAAGATCAGGAGCATGAAAAGGTGTGAAAAATGCGAGGAGCAAAAAAAAAAAAAAAAAAGGAAGACCAGGAGCATGAAAAGGTGTGAAAAATGCGAGGAGCAAAAAAAAAAAAGAAAGACCAGGAGCATGAAAAGGTGTGAAAAATGCGACGAGCATGAAAAGTTGTGAAAAATGCGAGGAGCATGAAGAGGTGTGAAAAATGCGAGGAGCATGAAAAGGTGTGAAAAATTCGAGGAGCAAAAAAAAAAAAAAAGACCAGGAGCATGAAAAGGTGTGAAAAAGGCGGGGAGCAAAAAAAAAAAAAAGAAAGAAAGACCAGGAGCATGAAAAGGTGTGAAAAATGCGAGGAGCAAAAAAAAAAAAAAGAAAGAAAGACCAGGAGCATGAAAAGGTGTGAAAAATGCGGGGAGCAAAAAAAAAAAAAAGAAAGACCAGGAGCATAAAAAGGTGTGAAAAATGCGACGAGCATGAAAAGTTGTGAAAAATGCGAGGAGCATGAAGAGGTGTGAAAAATGCGAGGAGCATGAAAAGGTGTGAAAAATTCGAGGAGCAAAAAAAAAAAAAAAGACCAGGAGCATAAAAGGTGTGAAAAATGCGAGGAAAAAAAAAAAAAAAAGACCAGGAACATGAAAAGGTGTGAAAAATGCGAGGAGCCAAAAAAAAAAAAAAGAAAGAAAGAAAGACCAGGAGCATGAAAAGGTGTGAAAAATGCGAGGAGCAAAAAAAAAAAAAAAGAAAGAAAGACCAGGAGCATGAAAAGGTGTGAAAAATGCGAGGAGCAAAAAAAAAAAAAAGAAAGAAAGACCAGGAGCATGAAAAGGTGTGAAAAATGCGAGGAGCAAAAAAAAAAAAGAAAGACCAGGAGAATGAAAAGGTGTGAAAAATGCGACGAGCATGAAAAGTTGTGAAAAATGCGAGGAGCATGAAGAGGTGTGAAAAATGCGAGGAGCATGAAAAGGTGTGAAAAATTCGAGGAGCAAAATAAAAAAAAAAAACCAGGAGAATGAAAAGGTGTGAAAAATGCGAGGACAAAAAAAAAAAAAAAAAAAAAAAAGACCAGGAACATGAAAAGGTGTAAAAAATGCGAGGAGAAAAAAAAAAAAAAGAAAGACCAGGAGCATGAAAAGGTGTGAAAAATGCGACGAGCAAAAAAAAAAAAAAAAAAAAGAAAGACCAGGAGCATGAAAAGGTGTGAAAAATGCGACGAGCATGAAAAGTTGTGAAAAATGCGAGGAGCATGAAGATGTGTGAAAAATGCGAGGAGCATGAAAAGGTGTGAAAAATTCGAGGAGCAAAAAAAAAAAAAAGACCAGGAGCATGAAAAGGTGTGAAAAATGCGAGGGAAAAAAAAAAAAAAAGACCAGGAACATGAAAAGGTGTGAAAAATGCGAGGAGCAAAAAAAAAAAAAAAAGAAAGAAAGAAAGACCAGGAGCATGACAAGGTGTGAAAAATGCGAGGAGCAAAAAAAAAAAAAAAAAAAAAGAAAGACCAGGAGCATGAAAAGGTGTGAAAAATGCGAGGAGTCAAAAAAAAAAAAAAAAAAAAAGACCAGGAACATGAAAATGTGTGAAAAATGGGAGGAACAAAAAAAATAAAAAAAAGAAAGAAAGAAAGACCAGAAGAATGAAAAGGTGTGAAAAATGCGAGAAGCAAAAAAAATAAAAAAAAAAGAAAGAAAGACCAGGAGCATGAAAAGGTGTGAAAAATGCGAGGAGCAAAAAAAAAAAAAGAAAGACCAGGAGCATGAAAAGGTGTGAAAAATGCGAGGAGCATGAAGAGGTGTGAAAAATGCGAGGAGCATGAAAAGGTGTGAAAAATTCGAGGAGCAAAAAAAAAAAAAAAAAAAGACCAGGAGCATGAAAAGGTGTGAAAAATTCGAGGAGCAAAAAAAAAAAAGACCAGGAGCATGAAAAGGTGTGAAAAATGCGAGGAGAAAAAAAAAAAAAGACCAGGAATATGAAAAGGTGTGAAAAATGCGAGGAGCAAAAAAAAAAAAAAAAGAAAGAAAGAAAGACCAGTAGCATGAAAAGGTGTGAAAAATGCGAGGAGCAAAAAAAAAAAAAAAAAAAAGAAAGACCATTAGCATGAAAAGGTGTGAAAAATGCGAGGATCAAAAAAAAAAAAAGAAAGACCAGGAGCATGAAAAGGTGTGAAAAATGCGAGGAGCAAAAAAAAAAAAAAAAAAAAAGACCAGGAGCATGAAAAGGTGTGAAAAATGCGAGGAACAAAAAAAAAAAAAGAAAGACCAGCAGCATGAAAAGGTGTGAAAAATGCGACGAGCATGAAAAGTTGTGAAAAATGCGAGGAGCATGAAGAGGTGTGAAAAATGCGAGGAGCATGAAAAGGTGTGAAAAATTCGAGGAGCAAAAAAAAAAAAAGACCAGGAGCATGAAAAGGTGTGAAAAATGCGAGGAGGAAAAAAAAAAAAAAAAGACCAGGAGCATGAAAAGGTGTGAAAAATGCGAGGAGCAAAAAAAAAAAAAAGAAAGACCAGGAGCATGAAAAGGTGTGAAAAATGCGACGAGCATGAAAAGTTGTGAAAAATGCGAGGAGCATGAAGAGGTGTGAAAAATGCGAGGAGCATAAAAAGGTGTGAAAAATTCGAGGAGCAAAAAAAAAAAAAAAAAAAGACCAGGAGCATGAAAAGGTGTGAAAAATTCGAGGAGTAAAAAAAAAAAACACCAGGAGCATGAAAAGGTGTGAAAAATGCGAGGAGAAAAAAAAAAAAGACCAGGAATATGAAAAGGTGTGAAAAATGCGAGGAGCAAAAAAAAAAAAAAAAAAAAAAAAGACCAGGAGAATGAAAAGGTGTGAAAAATGCGAGGAGCAAAAAAAAAAAAAGAAAGACCAGGAGCATGAAAAGGTGTGAAAAATGCGAGGAGCAAAAAAAAAAAAAGAAAGACCAGGAGCATGAAAAGGTGTGAAAAATGCGAGGAGCAAAAAAAAAAAAAGAAAGACCAGGAGCATGAAAAGGTGTGAAAAATGCGAGGAGCAAAAAAAAAAAAAAAAAAAAGAAAGACCAGGAGCATGAAAAGGTGTGAAAAATGCGACGAGCATGAAAAGTTGTGAAAAATGCGAGGAGCATGGAACGGTGTGAAAAATTTGAGGAGCAAAAAAAAAAAAAAAACCAGGAGCATGAAAAGGTGTGAAAAATGCGAGGACCAAAAAAAAAAAAAAGAAAGACCAGGAGCATGAAAAGGTGTGAAAAATGCGAGGAGCAAAAAAAAAAAAGACCAGGAGCATGAAAAGGTGTGAAAAATGCGAGGAGAAAAAAAAAAAAAGACCAGGAATATGAAAAGGTGTGAAAAATGCGAGGAGCAAAAAAAAAAAAAAAAAAAAGAAAGACCAGGAGCATGAAAAGGTGTGAAAAATGCGAGGAGCAAAAAAAAAAAAGAAAGACCAGGAGCATGAAAAGGTGTGAAAAATGCGAGGAGCAAAAAAAAAAAAGACCAGGAGCATGAAAAGGTGTGAAAAATGCGAGGAGAAAAAAAAAAAAAGACCAGGAATATGAAAAGGTGTGAAAAATGCGAGGAGCAAAAAAAAAAAAAAAAAAAGAAAGACCAGGAGCATGAAAAGGTGTGAAAAATGCGAGGAGCAAAAAAAAAAAAGAAAGACCAGGAGCATGAAAAGGTGTGAAAAATGCGAGGAGCAAAAAAAAAAAAAGAAAGACCAGGAGCATGAAAAGGTGTGAAAAATGCGAGGAGCAAAAAAAAAAAAGAAAGACCAGGAGCATGAAAAGGTGTGAAAAATGCGAGGACCAAAAAAAAAAAAAAGAAAGACCAGGAGCATGAAAAGGTGTGAAAAATGCGAGGAGCAAAAAAAAAAAAAAAAAAACAAGGAGCAAGAAAAGGGGAGAAAAATGCGAGGAGCAAAAAAAAAAAAAAAAAAACAAAGACCAGGAGAAAGAAAAGGTGTGAAAAATGCGAGGAGCAAAAAAAAAAAAAGAAAGACCAGGAGCATGAAAAGGTGTGAAAAATGCGAGGAGCAAAAAAAAAAAAAAAAAAAGAAAGACCAGGAGCATGAAAAGGTGTGAAAAATGCGACGAGCATGAAAAGTTGTGAAAAATGCGAGGAGCATGGAACGGTGTGAAAAATTTGAGGAGCAAAAAAAAAAAAAAAACCAGGAGCATGAAAAGGTGTGAAAAATGCGAGGAGCAAAAAAAAAAAAAAGAAAGACCAGGAGCATGAAAAGGTGTGAAAAATGCGAGGGGCATGAAGAGGTGTGAAAAATGCGAGGAGCATGAAAAGGTGTGAAAAATTCGAGGAGCAAAAAAAAAAAAAAAAAAAAGACCAGGAGCATGAAAAGGTGTGAAAAATTCGAGGAGCAACAAAAAAAAAGACCAGGAGCATGAAAAGGTGTGAAAAATGCGAGGAGCATGAAAAGGTGTGAAAAATGCGAGGAGCATGAAAAGGTGTGAAAAATTCGAGGAGCAAAAAAAAAAAAAAAAAAAAAAGACCAGGAGCATGAAAAGGTGTGAAAAATTCGAGGAGCAACAAAAAAAAAGACCAGGAGCATGAAAAGGTGTGAAAAATGCGAGGAGAAAAAAAAAAAAAGACCAGGAATATGAAAAGGTGTGAAAAATGCGAGGAGCAAAAAAAAAAAAAAAAAAAAGAAAGACCAGGAGCATGAAAAGGTGTGAAAAATGCGAAGAGCATGAAAAGTTGTGAAAAATGCGAGGAGCATGAAGAGGTGTGAAAAATGCGAGGAGCATGAAAAGGTGTGAAAAATTCGAGGAGCAAAAAAAAAAAAAAGACCAGGAGCATGAAAAGGTGTGAAAAATGCGAGGAAAAAAAAAAAAAAGACCAGGAACATGAAAAGGTGTGAAAAATGCGAGGAGCAAAAAAAAAAAAAAAAGAAAGAAAGAAAGACCAGGAGCATGACAAGGTGTGAAAAATGCGAGGAGCAAAAAAAAAAAAAAAAAAAAAAGAAAGACCAGGAGCATGAAAAGGTGTGAAAAATGCGAGGAGTAAAAAAAAAAAAAAAAAAAAAAGACCAGGAACATGAAAAGGTGTGAAAAATGCGAGGAGCAAAAAAAATAAAAAAAAGAAAGAAAGAAAGACCAGGAGCATGAAAAGGTGTGAAAAATGCGGGGAGCAAAAAAAAAAAAGAAAGACCAGGAGCATGAAAAGGTGTGAAAAAAGCGAGGAAAAAAAAAAAAAAAAAAAAAAAAAAGACCAGCAGCATGAAAAGGGGAGAAAAATGCGAGGAGGAAAAAAAAAAAAAAAAAAACAAAGACCAGGAGCATGAAAAGGTGTGAAAAATGCGAGGAGCAAAAAAAAAAAAAGAAAGACCAGGAGCATGAAAAGGTGTGAAAAATGCGAGGAGCAAAAAAAAAAAAAAAAAAAAAGAAAGACCAGGAGCATGAAAAGGTGTGAAAAATGCGACGAGCATGAAAAGTTGTGAAAAATGCGAGGAGCATGGAACGGTGTGAAAAATTTGAGGAGCAAAAAAAAAAAAAAAACCAGGAGCATGAAAAGGTGTGAAAAATGCGAGGACCAAAAAAAAAAAAAAGAAAGACCAGGAGCATGAAAAGGTGTGAAAAATGCGAGGAGCAAAAAAAAAAAAGACCAGGAGCATGAAAAGGTGTGAAAAATGCGAGGAGAAAAAAAAAAAAAGACCAGGAATATGAAAAGGTGTGAAAAATGCGAGGAGCAAAAAAAAAAAAAAAAAAAAAGAAAGACCAGGAGCATGAAAAGGTGTGAAAAATGCGAGGAGCAAAAAAAAAAAAGAAAGACCAGGAGCATGAAAAGGTGTGAAAAATGCGAGGAGCAAAAAAAAAAAAAGAAAGACCAGGAGCATGAAAAGGTGTGAAAAATGCGAGGAGCAAAAAAAAAAAAAGAAAGACCAGGAGCATGAAAAGGTGTGAAAAATGCGAGGAGCAAAAAAAAAAAAAAAAAAGAAAGACCAGGAGCATGAAAAGGTGTGAAAAATGCGACGAGCATGAAAAGTTGTGAAAAATGCGAGGAGCATGGAACGGTGTGAAAAATTTGAGGAGCAAAAAAAAAAAAAAACCAGGAGCATGAAAAGGTGTGAAAAATGCGAGGACCAAAAAAAAAAAAAAGAAAGACCAGGAGCATGAAAAGGTGTGAAAAATGCGAGGAGCATGAAGAGGTGTGAAAAATGCGAGGAGCAACAAAAAAAAAGACCAGGAGCATGAAAAGGTGTGAAAAATGCGAGGAGAAAAAAAAAAAAAGACCAGGAATATGAAAAGGTGTGAAAAATGCGAGGAGCAAAAAAAAAAAAAAAAAAAAGAAAGACCAGGAGCATGAAAAGGTGTGAAAAATGCGACGAGCATGAAAAGTTGTGAAAAATGCGAGGAGCATGGAACGGTGTGAAAAATTTGAGGAGCAAAAAAAAAAAAAACCAGGAGCATGAAAAGGTGTGAAAAATGAGAGGACCAAAAAAAAAAAAAGAAAGACCAGGAGCATGAAAAGGTGTGAAAAATGCGAGGAGCATGAAGAGGTGTGAAAAATGTGAGGAGCATGAAAAGGTGTGAAAAACTCGAGGAGCAAAAAAAAAAAAAAAAAAAAAAGACCAGGAGCATGAAAAGGTGTGAAAAATTCGAGGAGCAACAAAAAAAAAGACCAGGAGCATGAAAAGGTGTGAAAAATGCGAGGAGAAAAAAAAAAAAAGACCAGGAATATGAAAAGGTGTGAAAAATGCGAGGAGCAAAAAAAAAAAAAAAAAAAGAAAGACCAGGAGCATGAAAAGGTGTGAAAAATGCGACGAGCATGAAAAGTTGTGAAAAATGCGAGGAGCATGAAGAGGTGTGAAAAATGCGAGGAGCATGAAAAGGTGTGAAAAATTCGAGGAGCAAAAAAAAAAAAAAGACCAGGAGCATGAAAAGGTGTGAAAAATGCGAGGAAAAAAAAAAAAAGACCAGGAACATGAAAAGGTGTGAAAAATGCGAGGAGCAAAAAAAAAAAAAAAAAAGAAAGAAAGAAAGACCAGGAGCATGACAAGGTGTGAAAAATGCGAGGAGCAAAAAAAAAAAAAAAAAAAAAGAAAGACCAGGAGCATGAAAAGGTGTGAAAAATGCGAGGAGTAAAAAAAAAAAAAAAAAAAAAAGACCAGGAACATGAAAAGGTGTGAAAAATGCGAGGAGCAAAAAAAATAAAAAAAAGAAAGAAAGAAAGACCAGGAGCATGAAAAGGTGTGAAAAATGCGAGGAGCAAAAAAAAAAAAAAAAGAAAGAAAAAAAGACCAGGAGAATGAAAAGGTGTGAAAAATGCGAGGAGCAAAAAAAAAAAAAAAAAAGAAAGACCAGGAGCATGAAAAGGTGTGAAAAATGCGACGAGCATGAAAAGTTGTGAAAAATGCGAGGAGCATGAAGATGTGTGAAAAATGCGAGGAGCATGAAAAGGTGTGAAAAATTCGAGGAGCAAAAAAAAAAAAAAGACCAGGAGCATGAAAAGGTGTGAAAAATGCGAGGAGCAAAAAAAAAAAAAAAAAAAAGAAAGACCAGGAGCATGAAAAGGTGTGAAAAATGCGGGGAGCAAAAAAAAAAAAAAGAAAGACCAGGAGCATGAAAAGGTGTGAAAAATGCGAGGAGCAAAAAAAAAAAAAGAAAGACCAGGAGCATGAAAAGGTGTGAAAAATGCGACGAGCATGAAAAGTTGTGAAAAATGCGAGGAGCATGAAGAGGTGTGAAAAATGCGAGGAGCATGAAAAGGTGTGAAAAATTCGAGGAGCAAAAAAAAAAAAAAAAAAACCAGGAGAATGAAAAGGTGTGAAAAATGCGAGGACAAAAAAAAAAAAAAAAAAAAAAACACCAGGAACATGAAAAGGTGTGAAAAATGCGAGGAGCAAAAAAAAAAAAAGAAAGACCAGGAGCATGAAAAGGTGTGAAAAATGCGAGGAGCAAAAAAAAAAAAAAAAAAAGAAAGACCAGGAGCATGAAAAGGTGTGAAAAATGCGACGAGCATGAAAAGTTGTGAAAAATGCGAGGAGCATGAAGATGTGTGAAAAATGCGAGGAGCATGAAAAGGTGTGAAAAATGCGAGGAAAAAAAAAAAAAAGACCAGGAACATGAAAAGGTGTGAAAAATGCGAGGAGCAAAAAAAAAAAAAAAAGAAAGAAAGAAAGACCAGGAGCATGACAAGGTGTGAAAAATGCGAGGAGCAAAAAAAAAAAAAAAAAAAAGAAAGACCAGGAGCATGAAAAGGTGTGAAAAATGCGAGGAGTAAAAAAAAAAAAAAAAAAAAAAGACCAGGAACATGAAAATGTGTGAAAAATGCGAGGAACAAAAAAAATAAAAAAAAGAAAGAAAGAAAGACCAGGAGCATGAAAATGTGTGAAAAATGCGAGGAGCAAAAAAAATAAAAAAAAAAAGAAAGAAAGACCAGGAGCATGAAAAGGTGTGAAAAATGCGAGGAGCAAAAAAAAAAAAAAAAAAAAAAAAAGACCAGGAACATGAAAAGTTGTGAAAAATGCGAGGAGCAAAAAAAAAAAAAGAAAGACCAGGAGCATGAAAAGGTGTGAAAAATGGAAGGAGCATGAAAAGGTGTGAAAAATGCGCGGAGCATGAAAAGTTGTGAAAAATGCAAGGAGCATGAAAAGGTGTGAAAAATGCGAGGAGCAAAAAAAAAAAAAAAAAGAAAGAAAAAAAGACCAGGAGAATGAAAAGGTGTGAAAAATGCGAGGAGCAAAAAAAAAAAAAAAAAAAAAGAAAGACCAGGAGCATGAAAAGGTGTGAAAAATGCGACGAGCATGAAAAGTTGTGAAAAATGCGAGGAGCATGAAGATGTGTGAAAAATGCGAGGAGCATGAAGATGTGTGAAAAATGCGAGGAGCATGAAAAGGTGTGAAAAATTCGAGGAGCAAAAAAAAAAAAAAGACCAGGAGCATGAAAAGGTGTGAAAAATGCGAGGAGCAAAAAAAAAAAAAGAAAGACCAGGAGCATGAAAAGGTGTGAAAAATGCGGGGAGCAAAAAAAAAAAAAAGAAAGACCAGGAGCATGAAAAGGTGTGAAAAATGCGAGGAGCAAAAAAAAAAAAAGAAAGACCAGGAGCATGAAAAGGTGTGAAAAATGCGACGAGCATGAAAAGTTGTGAAAAATGCGAGGAGCATGAAGAGGTGTGAAAAATGCGAGGAGCATGAAAAGGTGTGAAAAATTCGAGGAGCAAAAAAAAAAAAAAAAAACCAGGAGAATGAAAAGGTGTGAAAAATGCGAGGACAAAAAAAAAAAAAAAAAAAAAAAAAAGACCAGGAACATGAAAAGGTGTGAAAAATGCGAGGAGCAAAAAAAAAAAAAAAAGACCAGGGACATGAAAAGGTGTGAAAAATGCGAGGAGCAAAAAAAAAAAAAGAAAGACCAGGAGCATGAAAAGGTGTGAAAAATGCGAGGAGCAAAAAAAAAAAAAAAAAAAAGAAAGACCAGGAGCATGAAAAGGTGTGAAAAATGCGACGAGCATGAAAAGTTGTGAAAAATGCGAGGAGCATGGAACGGTGTGAAAAATTTGAGGAGCAAAAAAAAAAAAAAAACCAGGAGCATGAAAAGGTGTGAAAAATGCGAGGACCAAAAAAAAAAAAAAAGAAAGACCAGGAGCATGAAAAGGTGTGAAAAATGCGAGGAGCAAAAAAAAAAAAGACCAGGAGCATGAAAAGGTGTGAAAAATGCGAGGAGAAAAAAAAAAAAAGACCAGGAATATGAAAAGGTGTGAAAAATGCGAGGAGCAAAAAAAAAAAAAAAAAAGAAAGACCAGGAGCATGAAAAGGTGTGAAAAATGCGAGGAGCAAAAAAAAAAAAGAAAGACCAGGAGCATGAAAAGGTGTGAAAAATGCGAGGAGCAAAAAAAAAAAAGACCAGGAGCATGAAAAGGTGTGAAAAATGCGAGGAGAAAAAAAAAAAAAGACCAGGAATATGAAAAGGTGTGAAAAATGCGAGGAGCAAAAAAAAAAAAAAAAAAAGAAAGACCAGGAGCATGAAAAGGTGTGAAAAATGCGAGGAGCAAAAAAAAAAAAGAAAGACCAGGAGCATGAAAAGGTGTGAAAAATGCGAGGAGCAAAAAAAAAAAAAGAAAGACCAGGAGCATGAAAAGGTGTGAAAAATGCGAGGAGCAAAAAAAAAAAAAGAAAGACCAGGAGCATGAAAAGGTGTGAAAAATGCGAGGAGCAAAAAAAAAAAAAAAAAAAAGAAAGACCAGGAGCATGAAAAGGTGTGAAAAATGCGACGAGCATGAAAAGTTGTGAAAAATGCGAGGAGCATGGAACGGTGTGAAAAATTTGAGGAGCAAAAAAAAAAAAAAACCAGGAGCATGAAAAGGTGTGAAAAATGCGAGGACCAAAAAAAAAAAAAAGAAAGACCAGGAGCATGAAAAGGTGTGAAAAATGCGAGGAGCATGAAGAGGTGTGAAAAATGCGAGGAGCATGAAAAGGTGTGAAAAATTCGAGGAGCAAAAAAAAAAAAAAAAAAAGACCAGGAGCATGAAAAGGTGTGAAAAATTCGAGGAGCAACAAAAAAAAAGACCAGGAGCATGAAAAGGTGTGAAAAATGCGAGGAGCATGAAGAGGTGTGAAAAATGCGAGGAGCATGAAAAGGTGTGAAAAACATGAGGAGCAAAAAAAAAAAAAAAAAAAAGACCAGGAGCATGAAAAGGTGTGAAAAATTCGAGGAGCAACAAAAAAAAAGACCAGGAGCATGAAAAGGTGTGAAAAATGCGAGGAGAAAAAAAAAAAAAGACCAGGAATATGAAAAGGTGTGAAAAATGCGAGGAGCAAAAAAAAAAAAAAAAAAAAAGAAAGACCAGGAGCATGAAAAGGTGTGAAAAATGCGAAGAGCATGAAAAGTTGTGAAAAATGCGAGGAGCATGAAGAGGTGTGAAAAATGCGAGGAGCATGAAAAGGTGTGAAAAATTCGAGGAGCAAAAAAAAAAAAAAGACCAGGAGCATGAAAAGGTGTGAAAAATGCGAGGAAAAAAAAAAAAAAGACCAGGAACATGAAAAGGTGTGAAAAATGCGAGGAGCAAAAAAAAAAAAAAAAAGAAAGAAAGAAAGACCAGGAGCATGACAAGGTGTGAAAAATGCGAGGAGCAAAAAAAAAAAAAAAAAAAAAGAAAGACCAGGAGCATGAAAAGGTGTGAAAAATGCGAGGAGTAAAAAAAAAAAAAAAAAAAAGACCAGGAACATGAAAAGGTGTGAAAAATGCGAGGAGCAAAAAAAATAAAAAAAAGAAAGAAAGAAAGACCAGGAGCATGAAAAGGTGTGAAAAATGCGAGGAGCAAAAAAAAAAAAAAAAAGAAAGACCAGGAGCATGAAAAGGTGTGAAAAATGCGAGGAAAAAAAAAAAAAAAAAGACCAGCAGCATGAAAAGGTGTGAAAAATGCGAGGAGCAAAAAAAAAAAAAAAAAAAACAAAGACCAGGAGCATGAAAAGGTGTGAAAAATGCGAGGAGCAAAAAAAAAAAAAAAAAAAGAAAGACCAGGAGCATGAAAAGGTGTGAAAAATGCGACGAGCATGAAAAGTTGTGAAAAATGCGAGGAGCATGGAACGGTGTGAAAAATTTGAGGAGCAAAAAAAAAAAAAAACCAGGAGCATGAAAAGGTGTGAAAAATGCGAGGACCAAAAAAAAAAAAAAGAAAGACCAGGAGCATGAAAAGGTGTGAAAAATGCGAGGAGCATGAAGAGGTGTGAAAAATGCGAGGAGCATGAAAAGGTGTGAAAAATTCGAGGAGCAACAAAAAAAAAGACCAGGAGCATGAAAAGGTGTGAAAAATGCGAAGAGCATGAAAAGTTGTGAAAAATGCGAGGAGCATGAAGAGGTGTGAAAAATGCGAGGAGCATGAAAAGGTGTGAAAAATTCGAGGAGCAAAAAAAAAAAAAAGACCAGGAGCATGAAAAGGTGTGAAAAATGCGAGGAAAAAAAAAAAAAAGACCAGGAGCATGAAAAGGTGTGAAAAATGCGAGGAGAAAAAAAAAAAAAGACCAGGAGCATGAAAAGGTGTGAAAAATGCGAGGAAAAAAAAAAAAAAGACCAGGAGCATGAAAAGGTGTGAAAAATGCGAGGAGAAAAAAAAAAAAAGACCAGGAATATGAAAAGGTGTGAAAAATGCGAGGAGCAAAAAAAAAAAAAAAAAAAGAAAGACCAGGAGCATGAAAAGGTGTGAAAAATGCGAGGAGCAAAAAAAAAAAAGAAAGACCAGGAGCATGAAAAGGTGTGAAAAATGCGAGGAGCAAAAAAAAAAAAGACCAGGAGCATGAAAAGGTGTGAAAAATGCGAGGAGAAAAAAAAAAAAAGACCAGGAATATGAAAAGGTGTGAAAAATGCGAGGAGCAAAAAAAAAAAAAAAAAAAGAAAGACCAGGAGCATGAAAAGGTGTGAAAAATGCGAGGAGCAACAAAAAAAAAGACCAGGAGCATGAAAAGGTGTGAAAAATGCGAGGAGCATGAAGAAGTGTGAAAAATGCGAGGAGCATGAAAAGGTGTGAAAAACTCGAGGAGCAAAAAAAAAAAAAAAAAAAAAGACCAGGAGCATGAAAAGGTGTGAAAAATTCGAGGAGCAACAAAAAAAAAGACCAGGAGCATGAAAAGGTGTGAAAAATGCGAGGAGAAAAAAAAAAAAAGACCAGGAATATGAAAAGGTGTGAAAAATGCGAGGAGCAAAAAAAAAAAAAAAAAAAAAGAAAGACCAGGAGCATGAAAAGGTGTGAAAAATGCGAAGAGCATGAAAAGTTGTGAAAAATGCGAGGAGCATGAAGAGGTGTGAAAAATGCGAGGAGCATGAAAAGGTGTGAAAAATTCGAGGAGCAAAAAAAAAAAAAAGACCAGGAGCATGAAAAGGTGTGAAAAATGCGAGGAAAAAAAAAAAAAAGACCAGGAACATGAAAAGGTGTGAAAAATGCGAGGAGCAAAAAAAAAAAAAAAAAGAAAGAAAGAAAGACCAGGAGCATGACAAGGTGTGAAAAATGCGAGGAGCAAAAAAAAAAAAAAAAAAAAAGAAAGACCAGGAGCATGAAAAGGTGTGAAAAATGCGAGGAGTAAAAAAAAAAAAAAAAAAAAGACCAGGAACATGAAAAGGTGTGAAAAATGCGAGGAGCAAAAAAAATAAAAAAAAGAAAGAAAGAAAGACCAGGAGCATGAAAAGGTGTGAAAAATGCGAGGAGCAAAAAAAAAAAAAAAAAGAAAGACCAGGAGCATGAAAAGGTGTGAAAAATGCGAGGAAAAAAAAAAAAAAAAAGACCAGCAGCATGAAAAGGTGTGAAAAATGCGAGGAGCAAAAAAAAAAAAAAAAAAAACAAAGACCAGGAGCATGAAAAGGTGTGAAAAATGCGAGGAGCAAAAAAAAAAAAAAAAAAAGAAAGACCAGGAGCATGAAAAGGTGTGAAAAATGCGACGAGCATGAAAAGTTGTGAAAAATGCGAGGAGCATGGAACGGTGTGAAAAATTTGAGGAGCAAAAAAAAAAAAAAACCAGGAGCATGAAAAGGTGTGAAAAATGCGAGGACCAAAAAAAAAAAAAAGAAAGACCAGGAGCATGAAAAGGTGTGAAAAATGCGAGGAGCATGAAGAGGTGTGAAAAATGCGAGGAGCATGAAAAGGTGTGAAAAATTCGAGGAGCAACAAAAAAAAAGACCAGGAGCATGAAAAGGTGTGAAAAATGCGAAGAGCATGAAAAGTTGTGAAAAATGCGAGGAGCATGAAGAGGTGTGAAAAATGCGAGGAGCATGAAAAGGTGTGAAAAATTCGAGGAGCAAAAAAAAAAAAAAGACCAGGAGCATGAAAAGGTGTGAAAAATGCGAGGAAAAAAAAAAAAAAGACCAGGAGCATGAAAAGGTGTGAAAAATGCGAGGGGAAAAAAAAAAAAAGACCAGGAGCATGAAAAGGTGTGAAAAATGCGAGGAAAAAAAAAAAAAAGACCAGGAGCATGAAAAGGTGTGAAAAATGCGAGGAGAAAAAAAAAAAAAGACCAGGAATATGAAAAGGTGTGAAAAATGCGAGGAGCAAAAAAAAAAAAAAAAAAAGAAAGACCAGGAGCATGAAAAGGTGTGAAAAATGCGAGGAGCAAAAAAAAAAAAGAAAGACCAGGAGCATGAAAAGGTGTGAAAAATGCGAGGAGCAAAAAAAAAAAAGACCAGGAGCATGAAAAGGTGTGAAAAATGCGAGGAGAAAAAAAAAAAAAGACCAGGAATATGAAAAGGTGTGAAAAATGCGAGGAGCAAAAAAAAAAAAAAAAAAAGAAAGACCAGGAGCATGAAAAGGTGTGAAAAATGCGAGGAGCAAAAAAAAAAAAGAAAGACCAGGAGCATGAAAAGGTGTGAAAAATGCGAGGAGCAAAAAAAAAAAAAGAAAGACCAGGAGCATGAAAAGGTGTGAAAAATGCGAGGAGCAAAAAAAAAAAAAGAAAGACCAGGAGCATGAAAAGGTGTGAAAAATGCGAGGAGCAAAAAAAAAAAAAAAAAAAGAAAGACCAGGAGCATGAAAAGGTGTGAAAAATGCGACGAGCATGAAAAGTTGTGAAAAATGCGAGGAGCATGGAACGGTGTGAAAAATTTGAGGAGCAAAAAAAAAAAAAAACCAGGAGCATGAAAAGGTGTGAAAAATGCGAGGACCAAAAAAAAAAAAAAGAAAGACCAGGAGCATGAAAAGGTGTGAAAAATGCGAGGAGCATGAAGAGGTGTGAAAAATGCGAGGAGCATGAAAAGGTGTGAAAAATTCGAGGAGCAACAAAAAAAAAGACCAGGAGCATGAAAAGGTGTGAAAAATGCGAAGAGCATGAAAAGTTGTGAAAAATGCGAGGAGCATGAAGAGGTGTGAAAAATGCGAGGAGCATGAAAAGGTGTGAAAAATTCGAGGAGCAAAAAAAAAAAAAAGACCAGGAGCATGAAAAGGTGTGAAAAATGCGAGGAAAAAAAAAAAAAAGACCAGGAACATGAAAAGGTGTGAAAAATGCGAGGAGCAAAAAAAAAAAAAAAAAGAAAGAAAGAAAGACCAGGAGCATGACAAGGTGTGAAAAATGCGAGGAGCAAAAAAAAAAAAAAAAAAAAAGAAAGACCAGGAGCATGAAAAGGTGTGAAAAATGCGAGGAGCAAAAAAAAAAAAAAAAAAAAAGAAAGACCAGGAGCATGAAAAGGTGTGAAAAATGCGAGGAGTAAAAAAAAAAAAAAAAAAAAAAGACCAGGAACATGAAAAGGTGTGAAAAATGCGAGGAGCAAAAAAAAAAAAAAAAAGAAAGAAAGAAAGACCAGGAGCATGAAAAGGTGTGAAAAATGCGAGGAGCAAAAAAAAAAAAAAAAAGAAAGAAAGAAAGACCAGGAGCATGACAAGGTGTGAAAAATGCGAGGAGCAAAAAAAAAAAAAAAAAAAAAAGAAAGACCAGGAGCATGAAAAGGTGTGAAAAATGCGAGGAGTAAAAAAAAAAAAAAAAAAAAGACCAGGAACATGAAAAGGTGTGAAAAATGCGAGGAGCAAAAAAAATAAAAAAAAGAAAGAAAGAAAGACCAGGAGCATGAAAAGGTGTGAAAAATGCGAGGAGCAAAAAAAAAAAAAAAAAGAAAGACCAGGAGCATGAAAAGGTGTGAAAAATGCGAGGAAAAAAAAAAAAAAAAAGACCAGCAGCATGAAAAGGTGTGAAAAATGCGAGGAGCAAAAAAAAAAAAAAAAAAACAAAGACCAGGAGCATGAAAAGGTGTGAAAAATGCGAGGAGCAAAAAAAAAAAAAAAAAAAGAAAGACCAGGAGCATGAAAAGGTGTGAAAAATGCGACGAGCATGAAAAGTTGTGAAAAATGCGAGGAGCATGGAACGGTGTGAAAAATTTGAGGAGCAAAAAAAAAAAAAAACCAGGAGCATGAAAAGGTGTGAAAAATGCGAGGACCAAAAAAAAAAAAAAGAAAGACCAGGAGCATGAAAAGGTGTGAAAAATGCGAGGAGCATGAAGAGGTGTGAAAAATGCGAGGAGCATGAAAAGGTGTGAAAAATTCGAGGAGCAACAAAAAAAAAGACCAGGAGCATGAAAAGGTGTGAAAAATGCGAAGAGCATGAAAAGTTGTGAAAAATGCGAGGAGCATGAAGAGGTGTGAAAAATGCGAGGAGCATGAAAAGGTGTGAAAAATTCGAGGAGCAAAAAAAAAAAAAAGACCAGGAGCATGAAAAGGTGTGAAAAATGCGAGGAAAAAAAAAAAAAAGACCAGGAACATGAAAAGGTGTGAAAAATGCGAGGAGCAAAAAAAAAAAAAAAGACCAGGGACATGAAAAGGTGTGAAAAATGCGAGGAGCAAAAAAAAAAAAAGAAAGACCAGGAGCATGAAAAGGTGTGAAAAATGCGAGGAGCAAAAAAAAAAAAAAAAAAAGAAAGACCAGGAGCATGAAAAGGTGTGAAAAATGCGACGAGCATGAAAAGTTGTGAAAAATGCGAGGAGCATGGAACGGTGTGAAAAATTTGAGGAGCAAAAAAAAAAAAAAACCAGGAGCATGAAAAGGTGTGAAAAATGCGAGGACCAAAAAAAAAAAAAAGAAAGACCAGGAGCATGAAAAGGTGTGAAAAATGCGAGGAGCAAAAAAAAAAAAGACCAGGAGCATGAAAAGGTGTGAAAAATGCGAGGAGAAAAAAAAAAAAAGACCAGGAATATGAAAAGGTGTGAAAAATGCGAGGAGCAAAAAAAAAAAAAAAAAAAGAAAGACCAGGAGCATGAAAAGGTGTGAAAAATGCGAGGAGCAAAAAAAAAAAAGAAAGACCAGGAGCATGAAAAGGTGTGAAAAATGCGAGGAGCAAAAAAAAAAAAGACCAGGAGCATGAAAAGGTGTGAAAAATGTGAGGAGAAAAAAAAAAAAAGACCAGGAATATGAAAAGGTGTGAAAAATGCGAGGAGCAAAAAAAAAAAAAAAAAAAGAAAGACCAGGAGCATGAAAAGGTGTGAAAAATGCGAGGAGCAAAAAAAAAAAAGAAAGACCAGGAGCATGAAAAGGTGTGAAAAATGCGAGGAGCAAAAAAAAAAAAAGAAAGACCAGGAGCATGAAAAGGTGTGAAAAATGCGAGGAGCAAAAAAAAAAAAAGAAAGACCAGGAGCATGAAAAGGTGTGAAAAATGCGAGGAGCAAAAAAAAAAAAAAAAAAAGAAAGACCAGGAGCATGAAAAGGTGTGAAAAATGCGACGAGCATGAAAAGTTGTGAAAAATGCGAGGAGCATGGAACGGTGTGAAAAATTTGAGGAGCAAAAAAAAAAAAAAACCAGGAGCATGAAAAGGTGTGAAAAATGCGAGGACCAAAAAAAAAAAAAAAAAAGACCAGGAGCATGAAAAGGTGTGAAAAATGCGAGGAGCATGAAGAGGTGTGAAAAATGCGAGGAGCATGAAAAGGTGTGAAAAATTCGAGGAGCAACAAAAAAAAAGACCAGGAGCATGAAAAGGTGTGAAAAATGCGAAGAGCATGAAAAGTTGTGAAAAATGCGAGGAGCATGAAGAGGTGTGAAAAATGCGAGGAGCATGAAAAGGTGTGAAAAATTCGAGGAGCAAAAAAAAAAAAAAGACCAGGAGCATGAAAAGGTGTGAAAAATGCGAGGAAAAAAAAAAAAAAGACCAGGAGCATGAAAAGGTGTGAAAAATGCGAGGAGAAAAAAAAAAAAAGACCAGGAATATGAAAAGGTGTGAAAAATGCGAGGAGCAAAAAAAAAAAAAAAAAAAGAAAGACCAGGAGCATGAAAAGGTGTGAAAAATGCGAGGAGCAAAAAAAAAAAAGAAAGACCAGGAGCATGAAAAGGTGTGAAAAATGCGAGGAGCAAAAAAAAAAAAGACCAGGAGCATGAAAAGGTGTGAAAAATGCGAGGAGAAAAAAAAAAAAAGACCAGGAATATGAAAAGGTGTGAAAAATGCGAGGAGCAAAAAAAAAAAAAAAAAAAGAAAGACCAGGAGCATGAAAAGGTGTGAAAAATGCGAGGAGCAAAAAAAAAAAAGAAAGACCAGGAGCATGAAAAGGTGTGAAAAATGCGAGGAGCAAAAAAAAAAAAAGAAAGACCAGGAGCATGAAAAGGTGTGAAAAATGCGAGGAGCAAAAAAAAAAAAAGAAAGACCAGGAGCATGAAAAGGTGTGAAAAATGCGAGGAGCAAAAAAAAAAAAAAAAAAAGAAAGACCAGGAGCATGAAAAGGTGTGAAAAATGCGACGAGCATGAAAAGTTGTGAAAAATGCGAGGAGCATGGAACGGTGTGAAAAATTTGAGGAGCAAAAAAAAAAAAAAAACCAGGAGCATGAAAAGGTGTGAAAAATGCGAGGACCAAAAAAAAAAAAAAGAAAGACCAGGAGCATGAAAAGGTGTGAAAAATGCGAGGAGCATGAAGAGGTGTGAAAAATGCGAGGAGCATGAAAAGGTGTGAAAAATTCGAGGAGCAACAAAAAAAAAGACCAGGAGCATGAAAAGGTGTGAAAAATGCGAAGAGCATGAAAAGTTGTGAAAAATGCGAGGAGCATGAAGAGGTGTGAAAAATGCGAGGAGCATGAAAAGGTGTGAAAAATTCGAGGAGCAAAAAAAAAAAAAAGACCAGGAGCATGAAAAGGGGTGAAAAATGCGAGGAAAAAAAAAAAAAAGACCAGGAACATGAAAAGGTGTGAAAAATGCGAGGAGCAAAAAAAAAAAAAAAAAGAAAGAAAGAAAGACCAGGAGCATGACAAGGTGTGAAAAATGCGAGGAGCAAAAAAAAAAAAAAAAAAAAAAGAAAGACCAGGAGCATGAAAAGGTGTGAAAAATGCGAGGAGTAAAAAAAAAAAAAAAAAAAAAAGACCAGGAACATGAAAAGGTGTGAAAAATGCGAGGAGCAAAAAAAAAAAAAAAAAGAAAGAAAGAAAGACCAGGAGCATGAAAAGGTGTGAAAAATTCGAGGAGCAAAAAAAAAAAAAAAAAACCAGGAGAATGAAAAGGTGTGAAAAATGCGAGGACAAAAAAAAAAAAAAAAAAAAAAAAAAGACCAGGAGCATGAAAAGGTGTGAAAAATGCGAGGAGCAAAAAAAAAAAAAAAGACCAGGGACATGAAAAGGTGTGAAAAATGCGAGGAGCAAAAAAAAAAAAAGAAAGACCAGGAGCATGAAAAGGTGTGAAAAATGCGAGGAGCAAAAAAAAAAAAAAAAAAAAGAAAGACCAGGAGCATGAAAAGGTGTGAAAAATGCGACGAGCATGAAAAGTTGTGAAAAATGCGAGGAGCATGGAACGGTGTGAAAAATTTGAGGAGCAAAAAAAAAAAAAAAACCAGGAGCATGAAAAGGTGTGAAAAATGCGAGGACCAAAAAAAAAAAAAAGAAAGACCAGGAGCATGAAAAGGTGTGAAAAATGCGAGGAGCAAAAAAAAAAAAGACCAGGAGCATGAAAAGGTGTGAAAAATGCGAGGAGAAAAAAAAAAAAAGACCAGGAATATGAAAAGGTGTGAAAAATGCGAGGAGCAAAAAAAAAAAAAAAAAAAAGAAAGACCAGGAGCATGAAAAGGTGTGAAAAATGCGAGGAGCAAAAAAAAAAAAGAAAGACCAGGAGCATGAAAAGGTGTGAAAAATGCGAGGAGCAAAAAAAAAAAAGACCAGGAGCATGAAAAGGTGTGAAAAATGCGAGGAGAAAAAAAAAAAAAGACCAGGAATATGAAAAGGTGTGAAAAATGCGAGGAGCAAAAAAAAAAAAAAAAAAAGAAAGACCAGGAGCATGAAAAGGTGTGAAAAATGCGAGGAGCAAAAAAAAAAAAGAAAGACCAGGAGCATGAAAAGGTGTGAAAAATGCGAGGAGCAAAAAAAAAAAAAGAAAGACCAGGAGCATGAAAAGGTGTGAAAAATGCGAGGAGCAAAAAAAAAAAAAGAAAGACCAGGAGCATGAAAAGGTGTGAAAAATGCGAGGAGCAAAAAAAAAAAAAAAAAAAGAAAGACCAGGAGCATGAAAAGGTGTGAAAAATGCGACGAGCATGAAAAGTTGTGAAAAATGCGAGGAGCATGGAACGGTGTGAAAAATTTGAGGAGCAAAAAAAAAAAAAAACCAGGAGCATGAAAAGGTGTGAAAAATGCGAGGACCAAAAAAAAAAAAAAGAAAGAACAGGAGCATGAAAAGGTGTGAAAAATGCGAGGAGCATGAAGAGGTGTGAAAAATGCGAGGAGCATGAAAAGGTGTGAAAAATTCGAGGAGCAACAAAAAAAAAACCAGGAGCATGAAAAGGTGTGAAAAATGCGAAGAGCATGAAAAGTTGTGAAAAATGCGAGGAGCATGAAGAGGTGTGAAAAATGCGAGGAGCATGAAAAGGTGTGAAAAATTCGAGGAGCAAAAAAAAAAAAAAGACCAGGAGCATGAAAAGGTGTGAAAAATGCGAGGAAAAAAAAAAAAAAGACCAGGAGCATGAAAAGGTGTGAAAAATGCGAGGAGAAAAAAAAAAAAAGACCAGGAATATGAAAAGGTGTGAAAAATGCGAGGAGCAAAAAAAAAAAAAAAAAAAGAAAGACCAGGAGCATGAAAAGGTGTGAAAAATGCGAGGAGCAAAAAAAAAAAAGAAAGACCAGGAGCATGAAAAGGTGTGAAAAATGCGAGGAGCAAAAAAAAAAAAAGAAAGACCAGGAGCATGAAAAGGTGTGAAAAACGCGAGGAGCAAAAAAAAAAAAAGAAAGACCAGGAGCATGAAAAGGTGTGAAAAATGCGAGGAGCAAAAAAAAAAAAAAAAAAAGAAAGACCAGGAGCATGAAAAGGTGTGAAAAATGCGACGAGCATGAAAAGTTGTGAAAAATGCGAGGAGCATGGAACGGTGTGAAAAATTTGAGGAGCAAAAAAAAAAAAAAAACCAGGAGCATGAAAAGGTGTGAAAAATGCGAGGACCAAAAAAAAAAAAAAGAAAGACCAGGAGCATGAAAAGGTGTGAAAAATGCGAGGAGCATGAAGAGGTGTGAAAAATGCGAGGAGCATGAAAAGGTGTGAAAAATTCGAGGAGCAACAAAAAAAAAGACCAGGAGCATGAAAAGGTGTGAAAAATGCGAAGAGCATGAAAAGTTGTGAAAAATGCGAGGAGCATGAAGAGGTGTGAAAAATGCGAGGAGCATGAAAAGGTGTGAAAAATTCGAGGAGCAAAAAAAAAAAAAAGACCAGGAGCATGAAAAGGTGTGAAAAATGCGAGGAAAAAAAAAAAAAAGACCAGGAACATGAAAAGGTGTGAAAAATGCGAGGAGCAAAAAAAAAAAAAAAAAGAAAGAAAGAAAGACCAGGAGCATGACAAGGTGTGAAAAATGCGAGGAGCAAAAAAAAAAAAAAAAAAAAAGAAAGACCAGGAGCATGAAAAGGTGTGAAAAATGCGAGGAGTAAAAAAAAAAAAAAAAAAAAAGACCAGGAACATGAAAAGGTGTGAAAAATGCGAGGAGCAAAAAAAATAAAAAAAAGAAAGAAAGAAAGACCAGGAGCATGAAAAGGTGTGAAAAATGCGAGGAGCAAAAAAAAAAAAAAAAAAAGAAAAACCAGGAGCATGAAAAGGTGTGAAAAATGCGAGGAAAAAAAAAAAAAAAAAAAAAAAAGACCAGCAGCAAGAAAAGGTGTGAAAAAGGCGAGGAGCAAAAAAAAAAAAAAAAAAAAACAAAGACCAGGAGCATGAAAAGGTGTGAAAAATGCGAGGAGCAAAAAAAAAAAAAGAAAGACCAGGAGCATGAAAAGGTGTGAAAAATGCGAGGAGCAAAAAAAAAAAAAAAAAAAAGAAAGACCAGGAGCATGAAAAGGTGTGAAAAATGCGACGAGCATGAAAAGTTGTGAAAAATGCGAGGAGCATGGAACGGTGTGAAAAATTTGAGGAGCAAAAAAAAAAAAAAACCAGGAGCATGAAAAGGTGTGAAAAATGCGAGGACCAAAAAAAAAAAAAAGAAAGACCAGGAGCATGAAAAGGTGTGAAAAATGCGAGGAGCAAAAAAAAAAAAGACCAGGAGCAGGAAAAGGTGTGAAAAATGCGAGGAGAAAAAAAAAAAAAAGAAAGACCAGGAGCATGAAAAGGTGTGAAAAATGCGAGGAGCAAAAAAAAAAAAAGAAAGACCAGGAGCATGAAAAGGTGTGAAAAATGCGGGGAGCAAAAAAAAAAAAAAGAAAGACCAGGAGCATGAAAAGGTGTGAAAAATGCGAGGAGCAAAAAAAAAAAAAGAAAGACCAGGAGCATGAAAAGGTGTGAAAAATGCGACGAGCATGAAAAGTTGTGAAAAATGCGAGGAGCATGAAGAGGTGTGAAAAATGCGAGGAGCATGAAAAGGTGTGAAAAATTCGAGGAGCAAAAAAAAAAAAAAAAAACCAGGAGAAAAAAAAGGTGGGAAAAATGCGAGGACAAAAAAAAAAAAAAAAAAAAAAAGACCAGGAACATGAAAAGATGTGAAAAATGCGAGGAGCAAAAAAAAAAAAAGAAAGACCAGGAGCATGAAAAGTGTGAAAAATGCGAGGAGCAAAAAAAAAAAAAAAAAAAGAAAGACCAGGAGCATGAAAAGGTGTGAAAAATGCGACGAGCATGAAAAGTTGTGAAAAATGCGAGGAGCAGGAAGATGTGTGAAAAATGCGAGGAGCATGAAAAGGTGTGAAAAATTCGAGGAGCAAAAAAAAAAAAAAGACCAGGAGCATGAAAAGGTGTGAAAAATGCGAGGAAAAAAAAAAAAAAAAAAAAAAAAAAGACCAGGAACATGAAAAGGTGTGAAAAATGCGAGGAGCAAAAAAAAAAAAAAAAGAAAGAAAGAAAGACCAGGAGCAAGACAAGGTGTGAAAAATGCGAGGAGCAAAAAAAAAAAAAAAAAAAAGAAAGACCAGGAGCATGAAAAGGTGTGAAAAATGCGAGGAGTAAAAAAAAAAAAAAAAAAAAAAGACCAGGAACATGAAAATGTGTGAAAAATGCGAGGAACAAAAAAAATAAAAAAAAGAAAGAAAGAAAGACCAGGAGCATGAAAATGTGTGAAAAATGCGAGGAGCAAAAAAAATAAAAAAAAAAAGAAAGAAAGACCAGGAGCATGAAAAGGTGTGAAAAATGCGTGGAGCAAAAAAAAAAAAAAAAAAAAAAAAAAGACCAGGAACATGAAAAGGTGTGAAAAATGCGAGGAGCAAAAAAAAAAAAGAAAGACCAGGAGCATGAAAAGGTGTGAAAAATGGAAGGAGCATGAAAAGGTGTGAAAAATGCGCGGAGCATGAAAAGTTGTGAAAAATGCAAGGAGCATGAAAAGGTGTGAAAAATGCGAGGAGCAAAAAAAAAAAAAAAAGAAAGAAAAAAAAACCAGGAGAAAGAAAAGGTGTGAAAAATGCGAGGAGCAAAAAAAAAAAAAAAAAAAGAAAGACCAGGAGCATGAAAAGGTGTGAAAAATGCGGGGAGCAAAAAAAAAAAAAAAGAAAGACCAGGAGCATGAAAAGGTGTGAAAAATGCGAGGAGCAAAAAAAAAAAAAGAAAGACCAGGAGCATGAAAAGGTGTGAAAAATGCGACGAGCATGAAAAGTTGTGAAAAATGCGAGGAGCATGAAGAGGTGTGAAAAATGCGAGGAGCATGAAAAGGTGTGAAAAATTCGAGGAGCAAAAAAAAAAAAAAAAAACCAGGAGAATGAAAAGGTGTGAAAAATGCGAGGACAAAAAAAAAAAAAAAAAAAAAAAAAGACCAGGAACATGAAAAGGTGTGAAAAATGCGAGGAGCAAAAAAAAAAAAAAAGACCAGGGACATGAAAAGGTGTGAAAAATGCGAGGAGCAAAAAAAAAAAAAGAAAGACCAGGAGCATGAAAAGGTGTGAAAAATGCGAGGAGCAAAAAAAAAAAAAAAAAAAGAAAGACCAGGAGCATGAAAAGGTGTGAAAAATGCGACGAGCATGAAAAGTTGTGAAAAATGCGAGGAGCATGGAACGGTGTGAAAAATTTGAGGAGCAAAAAAAAAAAAAAAACCAGGAGCATGAAAAGGTGTGAAAAATGCGAGGACCAAAAAAAAAAAAAAGAAAGACCAGGAGCATGAAAAGGTGTGAAAAATGCGAGGAGCAAAAAAAAAAAAGACCAGGAGCATGAAAAGGTGTGAAAAATGCGAGGAGAAAAAAAAAAAAAGACCAGGAATATGAAAAGGTGTGAAAAATGCGAGGAGCAAAAAAAAAAAAAAAAAAAGAAAGACCAGGAGCATGAAAAGGTGTGAAAAATGCGAGGAGCAAAAAAAAAAAAGAAAGACCAGGAGCATGAAAAGGTGTGAAAAATGCGAGGAGCAAAAAAAAAAAAGACCAGGAGCATGAAAAGGTGTGAAAAATGCGAGGAGAAAAAAAAAAAAAGACCAGGAATATGAAAAGGTGTGAAAAATGCGAGGAGCAAAAAAAAAAAAAAAAAAAAGAAAGACCAGGAGCATGAAAAGGTGTGAAAAATGCGAGGAGCAAAAAAAAAAAAGAAAGACCAGGAGCATGAAAAGGTGTGAAAAATGCGAGGAGCAAAAAAAAAAAAAGAAAGACCAGGAGCATGAAAAGGTGTGAAAAATGCGAGGAGCAAAAAAAAAAAAAGAAAGACCAGGAGCATGAAAAGGTGTGAAAAATGCGAGGAGCAAAAAAAAAAAAAAAAAAAGAAAGACCAGGAGCATGAAAAGGTGTGAAAAATGCGACGAGCATGAAAAGTTGTGAAAAATGCGAGGAGCATGGAACGGTGTGAAAAATTTGAGGAGCAAAAAAAAAAAAAAAACCAGGAGCATGAAAAGGTGTGAAAAATGCGAGGACCAAAGAAAAAAAAAAGAAAGACCAGGAGCATGAAAAGGTGTGAAAAATGCGAGGAGCATGAAGAGGTGTGAAAAATGCGAGGAGCATGAAAAGGTGTGAAAAATTCGAGGAGCAAAAAAAAAAAAAAAAAAAAGACCAGGAGCATGAAAAGGTGTGAAAAATTCGAGGAGCAACAAAAAAAAAGACCAGGAGCATGAAAAGGTGTGAAAAATGCGAGGAGCATGAAGAGGTGTGAAAAATGCGAGGAGCATGAAAAGGTGTGAAAAACGCGAGGAGCAAAAAAAAAAAAAAAAAAAAAAGACCAGGAGCATGAAAAGGTGTGAAAAATTCGAGGAGCAACAAAAAAAAAGACCAGGAGCATGAAAAGGTGTGAAAAATGCGAGGAGAAAAAAAAAAAAAGACCAGGAATATGAAAAGGTGTGAAAAATGCGAGGAGCAAAAAAAAAAAAAAAAAAAAAAAAGACCAGGAGCATGAAAAGGTGTGAAAAATGCGAAGAGCATGAAAAGTTGTGAAAAATGCGAGGAGCATGAAGAGGTGGGAAAAATGCGAGGAGCATGAAAAGGTGTGAAAAATTCGAGGAGCAAAAAAAAAAAAAAGACCAGGAGCATGAAAAGGTGTGAAAAATGCGAGGAAAAAAAAAAAAAAGTCCAGGAACATGAAAAGGTGTGAAAAATGCGAGGAGCAAAAAAAAAAAAAAAAAGAAAGAAAGAAAGACCAGGAGCATGACAAGGTGTGAAAAATGCGAGGAGCAAAAAAAAAAAAAAAAAAAAAGAAAGACCAGGAGCATGAAAAGGTGTGAAAAATGCGAGGAGTAAAAAAAAAAAAAAAAAAAAAGACCAGGAACATGAAAAGGTGTGAAAAATGCGAGGAGCAAAAAAAATAAAAAAAAGAAAGAAAGAAAGACCAGGAGCATGAAAAGGTGTGAAAAATGCGAGGAGCAAAAAAAAAAAAAAAAAAAAGAAAGACCAGGAGCATGAAAAGGTGTGAAAAATGCGAGGAAAAAAAAAAAAAAAAAAGACCAGCAGCATGAAAAGGTGTGAAAAATGCGAGGACCAAAAAAAAAAAAAAGAAAGACCAGGAGCATGAAAAGGTGTGAAAAATGCGAGGAGCAAAAAAAAAAAAGACCAGGAGCATGAAAAGGTGTGAAAAATGCGAGGAGCAAAAAAAAAAAAAGAAAGACCAGGAGCATGAAAAGGTGTGAAAAATGCGAGGAGCAAAAAAAAAAAAAGAAAGACCAGGAGCATGAAAAGGTGTGAAAAATGCGGGGAGCAAAAAAAAAAAAAAGAAAGACCAGGAGCATGAAAAGGTGTGAAAAATGCGAGGAGCAAAAAAAAAAAAAGAAAGACCAGGAGCATGAAAAGGTGTGAAAAATGCGACGAGCATGAAAAGTTGTGAAAAATGCGAGGAGCATGAAGAGGTGTGAAAAATGCGAGGAGCATGAAAAGGTGTGAAAAATTCGAGGAGCAAAAAAAAAAAAAAAAAAACCAGGAGAATGAAAAGGTGTGAAAAATGCGAGGACAAAAAAAAAAAAAAAAAAAAAAAAGACCAGGAACATGAAAAGGTGTGAAAAATGCGAGGAGCAAAAAAAAAAAAAGAAAGACCAGGAGCATGAAAAGGTGTGAAAAATGCGAGGAGCAAAAAAAAAAAAAAAAAAAAGAAAGACCAGGAGCATGAAAAGGTGTGAAAAATGCGAGGAGCATGAAAAGTTGTGAAAAATGCGAGGAGCATGAAGATGTGTGAAAAATGCGAGGAGCATGAAAAGGTGTGAAAAATTCGAGGAGCAAAAAAAAAAAAAAGACCAGGAGCAAGAAAAGGTGTGAAAAATGCGAGGAAAAAAAAAAAAAAAAAAAAAAAAAGACCAGGAACATGAAAAGGTGTGAAAAATGCGAGGAGCAAAAAAAAAAAAGAAAGAAAGAAAGAAAGACCAGGAGCATGACAAGGTGTGAAAAATGCGAGGAGCAAAAAAAAAAAAAAAAAAAAAGAAAGACCAGGAGCATGAAAAGGTGTGAAAAATGCGAGGAGCAAAAAAAAAAAAAAAAAAAAAAGACCAGGAACATGAAAAAGTGGGAAAAAAGCGAGGAACAAAAAAAATAAAAAAAAGAAAGAAAGAAAGACCAGGAGCATGAAAATGTGTGAAAAATGCGAGGAGCAAAAAAAATAAAAAAAAAAAGAAAGAAAGACCAGGAGCATGAAAAGGTGTGAAAAATGCGAGGAGCAAAAAAAAAAAAAAAAAAAAAAAAAGACCAGGAACATGAAAAGTTGTGAAAAATGCGAGGAGCAAAAAAAAAAAAAGAAAGACCAGGAGCATGAAAAGGTGTGAAAAATGGAAGGAGCATGAAAAGGTGTAAAAAATGCGCGGAGCAAAAAAAAAAAAAAAAAAAGAAAGACCAGGAGCATGAAAAGGTGTGAAAAATGCGAGGAGCAAAAAAAAAAAAAAAAAAGAAAGACCAGGAGCATGAAAAGGTGTGAAAAATGCGAGGAGCAAAAGAAAAAAAAAAGACCAGGAGCATGAAAAGGTGTGAAAAATGCGAGGAGCATGAAAAGGTGTGAAAAATGCGAGGAGCAAAGAAAAAAAAAAGGAAAAGACGAAGCGCATGAAAAGGTGTGAAAAATGCGAGGAGCATGAAAAAGTGTGAAAAATGCGAGGAATAGGAAAAGGTGTGAAAAATATGAGGAGCATTAAAAGGTGTGAAAAATGCGAGGAACATGAAAAGGTGTGAAAAATGCGAGGAGCATGAAAAGGTGTGAAAATTTCAAGGAGCATGAAAAGGTGTGAAAAATGCGAGGAGCATGAAAAGGTGTGAAAAATGCGAGGAGCTTGAAAAGGTGTGAAAACTGCGAGGAGCATGAAAAGTTGAGAAAAATGTGAGGAGCATGAAAAGGTGTGAAAATGTAAGGAGCATGAAAAGTTTTGAAAAATGCGAGGAGCAAAAAAGAAATACAAGGAGCATGAAAAAGTGTAAAAATGCGAGGAGAATGAAAAGGTGTGAAAAATGCGAGGAGGAAAAAAAAAAAAAAAGACCAGGATCATGAAAAGGTGTGAAAAATGCGAGGAGCAAAAAAAAAAAAAGACCAGGAGCATGAAAAGGTGGGAAAAATGCGGGGAGCAAAAAAAAAAAAAGAAAGACCAGGAGCATGAAAAGGTGTGAAAAATGCGAGGAGCAAAAAAAAAAAAAGAAAGACCAGGAGCATGAAAAGGTGTGAAAAATGCGACGAGCATGAAAAGTTGTGAAAAATGCGAGGAGCATGAAGAGGTGTGAAAAATGCGAGGAGCATGAAAAGGTGTGAAAAATTCGAGGAGCAAAAAAAAAAAAAAAAAAACCAGGAGCAAGAAAAGGAGTGAAAAAAGCGAGGAGAAAAAAAAAAAAAAAAAAAAAAGACCAGGAACATGAAAAGGTGTGAAAAATGCGAGGAGCAAAAAAAAAAAAAGAAAGACCAGGAGCATGAAAAGGTGTGAAAAATGCGAGGAGCAAAAAAAAAAAAAAAAAAAGAAAGACCAGGAGCATGAAAAGGTGTGAAAAATGCGACGAACATGAAAAGTTGTGAAAAATGCGAGGAGCATGAAGAGGTGTGAAAAATGCGAGGAGCATGAAAAGGTGTGAAAAATTCGAGGAGCAAAAAAAAAAAAAAGACCAGGAGCATGAAAAGGTGTGAAAAATGCGAGGAGCAAAAAAAAAAAAAGAAAGACCAGCAGCATGAAAAGGTGTGAAAAATGCGACGAGCATGAAAAGTTGTGAAAAATGCGAGGAGCATGAAGAGGTGTGAAAAATGCGAGGAGCATGAAAAGGTGTGAAAAATTCGAGGAGCAAAAAAAAAAAAAAAAAAACCAGGAGAATGAAAAGGTGTGAAAAATGCAAGAAAAAAAAAAAAAAAAAAAGACCAGGAACATGAAAAGGTGTGAAAAATGCGAGGAGCAAAAAAAAAAAAAGAAAGACCAGGAGCATGAAAAGGTGTGAAAAATGCGAGGAGCAAAAAAAAAAAAAAAAAAGAAAGACCAGGAGCATGAAAAGGTGTGAAAAATGCGACGAGCATGAAAAGTTGTGAAAAATGCGAGGAGCATGAAGAGGTGTGAAAAATGCGAGGAGCATGAAAAGGTGTGAAAAATTCGAGGAGCAAAAAAAAAAAAAAGACCAGGAGCATGAAAAGGTGTGAAAAATGCGAGGAAAAAAAAAAAAAAAAAAAAGACCAGGAACATGAAAAGGTGTGAAAAATGCGAGGAGCAAAAAAAAAAAAAAAAGAAAGAAAGAAAGACCAGGAGCATGACAAGGTGTGAAAAATGCGAGAAGCAAAAAAAAAAAAAAAAAAGAAAGACCAGGAGCATGAAAAGGTGTGAAAAATGCGACGAGCATGAAAAGTTGTGAAAAATGCGAGGAGCATGAAGAGGTGTGAAAAATGCGAGGAGCATGAAAAGGTGTGAAAAATTCGAGGAGCAAAAAAAAAAAAAAGACCAGGAGCATGAAAAGGTGTGAAAAATGCGAGGAAAAAAAAAAAAAAAAAAAGACCAGGAACATGAAAAGGTGTGAAAAATGCGAGGAGCAAAAAAAAAAAAAAAAGAAAGAAAGAAAGACCAGGAGCATGACAAGGTGTGAAAAATGCGAGAAGCAAAAAAAAAAAAAAAAAAAAAGAAAGACCAGAAGCATAAAAAGGTGTGAAAAATGCGAGGAGAAAAAAAAAAAAAAAAAAAAAAAGACCAGGAACATGAAAATGTGTGAAAAATGCGAGGAGCAAAAAAAATAAAAAAAAGAAAGAAAGAAAGACCAGGAGCATGAAAAGGTGTGAAAAATGCGAGGAGCAAAAAAAAAAAAAAAAAAAAAAAATACCAGGAACATGAAAAGGTGTGAAAAATGCGAGGAGCAAAAAAAAAAAAAAAGAAAAATACTAGGAGCATGAAAAGGTGTGAAAAATGCGAGGAGCAAAAAAAAAAAAGACGAGGAACATGAAACGGTGTGAAAAATGCGAGGAGCATGAAAACGTTTGAAAAATGCAAGGAGCATGAAAAGGTGTGGAAAATGCGAGGAGCAAAAAAAAAATACAAGGAGCATGAAAAGGTGTGAAAAATGCGAGGTGCATGAAAAGGTGTGAAAAATGCAACGAGCATGAAAAGGTGTGAAAAATGCGAGGAGCTTCAAAAGGTTTGAAAAATGCAAGGAGCATGAAAAGGTGTGAAAAATGCGAGGAGCAAAAAAATAATACAAGGAGCATGAAAAGTTGTGAAAAATGCAAGGAGCATGAAAAGGTGTGAAAAATGCGAGGATCATGAGAAGGTGTGAAAAATGCGAGGAGCATGAAAAGGTGTGAAAAATGGGAGGAGCATGAAAAGGTGTGAAAAATGCGAGGAGCATGAAAAGGTGTGAAAAATGCGAGGAGCAAAAAAAAAAAAGACGAGTAGCATGAAAATGTGTGTAAAATGCGAGGAGCATGAAAAGGTGCGAAAAATGCGAGGACCACGAAAAGGTGTGAAAAATGCGAGGAGCATGAAAAGGTGTGAAAAATGTGAGGAGCATGAAAAGGTGTGAAAAATGTGAGGAGCAAAAAAAAAAAAGACGACGAGCATGAAAAGGTGTGAAAAATTCGAGGAGCATGAAAAGGTGTGAAAAATGCGAGGAGCAGAAAAAAAAAAGACGAGGAGCATGAAAAGGTGTGTAAAATGCAAGGAGCATGAAAAGGTGTGAAAAATGTGACGAGAAAAAAAAAAAAGAAAAAGACGAGGAGCATGAAAGGGTGTGAAAAATGCAAGGAGCATGAAAAGGTGTGAAAAATGCGAGGAGCAAAAAAACAAGAAAGGAGAATGAAAAGGTGTGAAAAATGCGAGGAGAAAAAAAAAAGAAAAAGATGAGGAGCATGAAAAGGTGTGAAAAATGCAAGGAGCATGAAAAGGTGTGAAAAATGCGAGGAGCAAAAAAACAAGAAAGACGAGGAGCATGAAAAGGTGTGAAAAATGCGAGGAGAAAAAAAAAAAGAAAAAGACGAGGAGCATGAAAAGGTGTGAAAAATGCAAGGAGCATGAAAAGGTGTGAAAAATGCGAGGAGCAAAAAAAAAAAAAAGAAAAATACGAGGAGCATGAAAAGTTGTGAAAAATGCGAGGAGCATGAAAAGGTGTAAAAAATGCGAGGAGCATGAAAAGGTATAAAAAATGCGAGGAGCAAAAAAAAAAAAAGAAAAATGCGAGGAGCATGAAAAGGTGTGAAAAATTCGAGGAACATGAAACGGTGTGAAAAATACGAGGAGCATGAAAACGTGTGAAAATTTCGAGGAGCATGAAAAGGTGTGAAAAATGCAAGGAGCTTGAAAAGGTGTGAAAAATGTGAAGGCTCTTGGTCTCGGGTGGTGATTGCATTACTATCCTTTCAGGCACTCCCCAGGTCCGAGCCTCCCTCCCTGGGGTCCACTGTGAGCAGACACCACGACCATCTTCTTGGGGGTGGCGGTGGGGGATTCAAGGCCCAGAGAGGCCACCCCAGCTCCACCTCCACTGCACTCTGACATGTAAACATGGATGGGCTCCTGCAGGAAAAATCAGATGTGACCATGGAATTCTTTGAGTCTAGAGAGTGCTGTGGGCTGTGGAGATCATGGCAGCATGCTGGGCCCCTGGAACTTATTTCTGATTTTGCCAAGTGCTGGTGAGAAATGAAGAGACCAGCTCCTGCCCACTACTGCCGGGGGGCAAGTATATGTGGGGGACATACCCCAGCCTCTGCCCCTGAAACCTGAGTAGGCCAGATGGGTGCAAGGGTCCAGTGAAGCCGGACATTAACACGAATCAGCCATGGATTTACATGTATTCCGCATCCCGATCCCCCCTCCCACCTCCCTCTCTACCTGTCCCACTCCTTGTGTCCCCATGGACTGAAGCTCACCAAGCTCCTCTGCCCGTGGGATTCTCCAGGCAAGAATATTGGAGTGGGTTGAGATTGTTTTTATTTTTTCTTACTGATTTTTTAAGTTGCTAGTTCTCAGTTTGCTGTATGTTGGTTGCTTCTTATTGAAGCAACATCTTTTCTCTGTTGGTTACTTTTCTTATTGAATTGTTTTTGAAGCATAACACCACATAGTGACAGCATAGCTCAAATGTGTAGCTCCATGAATTCTCCAGAGTGCCTACGTCGGTGTCACCCACCCAGGTCAGAGCACTGCTGGGTCCTAAAGTCCCTTTGCACCCCTCCAAACACTGTCCACCATCTGACCAATTAAAGAGTGGACTCTGTTAATACCCTTTCTACCAGTGTATTGCCTTGCTTACCAGAGGGATGGGCCTCCTGGTTGTGGCATATTATTTTATTTGCTAATAATTTAAGGTTTTTTTGCATCTGTCTTCATAGAGGAGAGTGGTCTATGGTCTGGTGATCTCCATTGTTTTTTTTGCTGTTTATTGAGTTATGGTATTCATGTTGGGCTGGCTCTGTAACTACCTTTCAAATATGACTTTGTATTGATAATTAATCCCAGAAGCTGTGTTAGGGATAAGAAAAAGCAGCAAAGAAATGCCCGTTTAACTCTGGGCATCGAGTGAAGGATCCATCCCATAAGCAGAAGCCTGCAGCCTAGGGCAGGTCAGGCTAGGAGCTCAGGGACTAGGGATGTCCGAGAACAGAGTGACAGATGCATCCTGCCCATTGGCTCATGCACTGACTCGTCCCCAGGCAGAGGCCCAGAGCTTGGCCCATGGGATGGAACCTGTGATTCTGACTTCATCACTACGTCTGTGGTCCACTGGTCCAGCTGGGTAGGGCTCTGGAGGGATGGTGACCTGGTTACTGGACCCTTTTTCATCCCACCTCCCAGCAGGGCCTAGGGGAGGGGCAGGTAATGCATAGCCCCTCCCTGGAGCAGAATAGCCTAGAGACTCAGAGAGGCAGGGGACTGGCCCTGTCCCCAGCCCTGCCATCACAGGAGGTGTCACAGAGGAGGCTCACCTGGGGACATAGAAGGGACAGTGCTGATGGTGCCTAGGGCCTGGGTACATGTGAGGCTCAGAGAATGGGGTGCCCCGGAATTGCAATGGGAGGGGCCAGGGTCATGGGTTGGCCAGTGGGTAGGGACTTTGTGTGGCATGATGGGGTGGCCTCCCCAGGGTCTTCATCCTGCCTGTGTGATGACAGTCCTTCTGTGCAGGAGCACTGGGCCTCAGAGGTGGTGGGAAGCACAAGGCCTCTGTCCAATGCTCTGTGGTGCAAGAGGAGGAGGATTCAGAGGCTGGTGCTAGTCTATGGCCCAGGCTTTCCCTCAAGGAGTCCCACCAAGCAGAAGGCATGGCCAGGCAGCCTCAGTTTGGCAGCTGGGTTGTCTCATGCTCTGAGGGGATATGCCCAGGTCATGGGAAACATGGGGTACTAGGTGCAGTGTTCTCCAGCTTCCATCCCCTTAGATGGCATATGCACGTGAAGAGCTAGAACAATCCATGATCAGGGAAAGCCAGCTTGGACAGATGCCAGAAAACACAGGAAAAACCCAGCCCAACTCCGGAGGAGGAGAGCACAGAGGTAACCCCGTGCTGGCACCGCGAATCAGAGGGGAAACTGAGTTAGAGGGCAAGGCTCCGGGGCTGCCCACTGGGCACAGATTGCAGTGCTGCAGGCTGAATTTCTGGTTGGCTACACACAAAGGAATAAACTGTTCATCATCTCATTACAGGGAGGCATTCAGCTCAGCCCAGAGCCAGGGGAGTTAGCAGAACTAGGACATGGAGGGTAAAATAACAACCTGTGCTGGCTTGTGTTCATTATTTTTATTACTTCCATCCTTTCACACAGCACTGTCACTTGGACTTCAGGTGGCCCTGGAGCAGGCAGGGCAGACCAGCTCCCATGACATGGCTGAGGCCTGGGAGGTACAGGGGGCTTCCCCCACCCAAAGGTCCCCACCCTGGGTGGCTGGAGAGCGTTTTCTGACACTGCTCTTGTTTTTTGTTTGTTTAATAGAGTGTAATTGATTTACAATGTTTTGTTAGTTTTGGGTATACAGCAAAGTTATATAAACAATCAGTTATATGTATCTTTGTTTTAGACTTTTTTTCCCACGTAGATCATTACAGAGTGTTGAGTGGACTTCCCTGTGTTATATAGGAGTTCCTTATTAGTTATCTATGTTATATATAGTTGATTGGGATTGGTCTTCCCTGGTGGCTCAGATGGTAAAGAAACCGCTTACAATGCAGGAGACCTGGATTCGATCCCTGGGTTGGGAAGGTCCCCTGAAGGAGGGAATGGCAACCCACTCCAATATTCTTGGGGAATTCTATGGACAGAGGAGCCTGGCGAGCTATAGTCCGTGGGGCAGCAAAGAATTGGACATGACTGAATGATTAACACAAAGATGCAGATTGGGATTAACTGCTCTTGTTTTTAATCCTCTCCACATCCCAAATCTGGCTGCTGAAGGAGAGCACCTTGGAGAGCAACATGGACCCTGAACCTCCAGAGGACTTGCCCTGGAGGCCTGAGACAAGAGGTGACAGGAGGTGAATCCTACGAGAAGGAGGGTGTGTGGCCTCAGCTACCCCATCTCTGCCCCAACAGCCCCAGAAAACCCACAAACCTGGCTGGAGGAGTGGGTGCACCCTCCCTGTGTGGTAGAGCACAGGTGCTGAAGCTTCTTGCCCCTTGCCAGCTTCCACGGAACCCCTGGGAATCCCCAAGGGCTGGCACTCTTCATCTTCCCAGGCTGGAAGATCTCAGGAGGCTCCAGAGGAAAAAGCAGAGTCCCCAAATAGGCCCACACCCAGCAGTGGAGGCCTGAACAGAGCTCAGATTTCAGTCATGAGCGTGACGGTCTCTCTAGCTCCTGTCACCCGGGCCGGCTTTCTTGGGCCTATATCCTCTCATGGACCTTCCCAGCTACCTCCTGAGTAGTCAGGAACAAGGTCGCCTTTGAGGTTCCCGGCTTCCCCAAGGTCCTGCCACTAAGTGTGCTGGACCCCAAGGTCTCCCTCCCGCCCCACCCCAGTCCTCTCCATGACACTTCCCAGCACCTACTCGGGGTGGGACGGGCCTTCAGCACTTGTCCTGCATTTTCATCCTCATGGTGAGCCTGAGGGTGAGGTAGAACTGTTGCCCTGTTTTATAGATAAGTATACTGAGACCCTTGAGAGGTTGAAAGGGGTGGAGCATCAGGAAGTGTGGCCTCTGAGATTCCAAAGCCTTTAGACATCCCATGACACTATCTCTTTAAAAAGCAGACCCAACTGTGCTACCTCTCCACCCCAGACCTCTCAGTCCCCGAGGAGCGACTCTACACACTCACATGCACATGCATACATGCATGCACACACACACACACATACACACAGGCGCACGTGCCCGCACACACGTACCTGCAGGGAAGCCCACCTTCTGCCCACCTGCAGCCGACCACTCCCCAGGCTCTGGGGAGCTAATTACGTCACAGGGAATTGCAGTGTGAGTCTCACATCACCAGGGGTGTCCCCAGTGCAGGGTCTGAGACAGAACACATGTGGCAGAGCTGCAGGCCAGGCCCAGCTGCAGCAGATGTCCGCTGCAGCTGGAGGGCCACCAGGCGTTGGGCCATGTGTGGCTGGTCAGGGTCAGGGCCTCGCCTGAGGGTCAGCACAGGCCTTCCAGCCAGTGCTGGCCCAGCTGCCGCTCTGCTCACTGGGGAGCGCCCCTCCAGGGCACGGGGTATGGGAGGCAGTGTTTCCTCGTCTGTACAGAGGGAAGAAGATCAGCACCATGACCCAGTGAACGGAGCCCATGCAGGTCAGGGCATCACACCGTGTACCCGGCTTGGAGGCAGAAGGAGTACTGCCCTCAGTAAGCTGACAGCCTGCGGGGCAGAGGGGGGCACTCTTGTGCCTGAAGCAGCAACCATTCAGAGCATGGGCCAGAGAGGTGAGTCCCCTACTTCTGTTAGCAGAGAGAAGGCCAACAGGTCAATAAGGAACATGCTTGCCAACTCTGACCAGCAGGTCCGTGAAGGGGGCAGATGGGCCAAGGGGACAGGGTTTGCTGGGAGGTGATTCACGCAGGATGGCTGGGAGTGCTCAGGAAGGACCTCTCCTGAGAAACGACAGTTGAGCTTGAGAGAGACAAAAAGCCAGACAGGTGAGGAGACAGGGAGCCCAACAGAAATATAAATGCAGGGACCTGAGGCTGGAAGGATGGATAGGTGGCAGCGTGGTCCCAGGGAAGTAAGTGGCTGAAGAAGGAGAGGAGTCAAGAGGCCATGAAGGGCCCTGAGGGCCATCAGAAAGGATGTGGAATTTATTCTGCTGGCAACAGGAAGCTGCTGGGAGGTTTGCATGAAGGAGTTTCAGGGTCTGACTGTCATTTGGAAAGCTCACTCTGGCTAATGCTTGTGTGAAGGAGGGTGTTGGGGGACCCGAGGGGAGCAGGGAGGCCAGTGAGAGGCGTCTGCTCTGGTCTAGGACCCAGATGCTGCTGCTATCCCCTCCCCCCTTTCCCCTGCCCTCTTCCCTCTGTGTCCCCTCCCTTTCCCTTTCTTCCCCCTCCCAACCCACCCCTCCCCGCAACTCACCACCCCCTGTGAGGAGGCCCAGGCCTGACCCCTCAGATAGGCTCTCAGCATCCGGGACTCTGCTCACCCCTATATGCTGACAAGACTAATACTTGACCCACAGGGGCTTCCTGGCAGGTGGGATCATCCACACCTCCAGTAAGTAGAATCTGGGCTCCCCCACCCCCACTCCCACCTGCTCAGCCCCACCCACTGGGCCACTCTAGGCCTGGCGGCTCAGTCTCCTCTCAGGAGGAAGGCAGTTGTACTCTCCTAATCCACAGATGTGCAGCCCTTTCATGATGAATTAGGCCAAGGATCCCTAATTGTCGGTAGTTGATTTTGGTTAAAATGGAAACACCTCCTGTGGTTTGCAGGCGGGAGCTGAAGTGGAGGTTGTGGGGTTGTTTGCATAGACATGGAAGGTTGATGCTTGAAATGGGTCCATGGGCGTGATAGCAATTTATAACTATGAGCTGGGCTGAGGGTGATTTAATTAAGGCCAAACCAGCCCCGTGTCACTGGAAGACAGTGCCGAGCCTGTCCTTCTTCTCTTTTCTCCAGGACAGGTAAGAACACAGTGTTGGAGTGCACCAGTGTTCCATCTGCTTGCAAAGCCAGGTTCCAGGACCTCATACCTAGACTGCATTCCAGCCATGGTGAGGGAGACGGGGACCCCCAGGGTGCTGCCCTGGGGAAGGTCCAGCATGCACAGCAAGCACCCAAGGGCCCCCCACGGGGCTGCTCAGCAGGCCCTCATTGGCAGCTGTGCAGGGCTGGGACTCACACCCCAGTCAGTGTGACTGTGACACCTTTGTCTGGTGCTGGGGGAGAGGCAACACCCTAGTTCGGCCACCTCAGAAGTGCTTGGGTGATGGCTGATGGGGAAGGAGATTCCTCTGGCCACAGGTGCCCCTGGCACCTTGAGACAGATCCCACAGAATAACTAGGATTGTTAGCTCAGAATGAAGGCTGCCAGCAGTTAACTCAGCCCTTTGACTGCGGGGGAACCCCTAGCAGATGCTGATAACAAAGACACAAAGGAGAGCAAAGGGCACAGTACACAAGATCCAGAAACAGACTAATACAGGGCACAACTGATGGAGCTGGCCGGGAGTCCCCAGTGGGGTCATTGACCACAGTCCCACCGAGAAGGAAGCCATGGTCTTGCCTGGTCTCTTTCTGTCCTGCCCCTCAGAGCATGGGGCCAAGCAGAGATTGGAAGGATCCCTGCACCTGTGTGTGGCTGCCTACCACCCCTCCTTTCTCAGGGAAGAAGGGTGGGGGAGAGGCTGGCCGCCTTACCCGCTCCTGGGCGCTGGGGACCAGAGGCGGAGGGTATAAGCTGTGTGCAAACATCCCGCCTTCTCCCCAGGATATTTTCTTTAATAAAATACCATGGAAATGTCAGCTAGTCTAAACAAATAGCCAGGCTTTACAGAGGACGAACAGCCTGCATAAAGCACCCCCAGGGCCCGCTTTCCGGGGTGGCTTTGCAAAACTGTGTGCCAGGAAGGAAGCTCAGAAGCCTTCGTGGTGGGGCAAGCCTTTAGGGCCCAGACAGGTGAGGTTTACAGGGTTCCCGGGGAGGAAGGGGCAGCCGGACTGGGGCCTGGTGTGGGGGTGACTGTCCCAGGTGGTCCTGAGGACCTGGGCTCCCATCAGACCAGGGATCCCTCCTGAGGACCCTCAGGCAAGGCTGCACCCTGTGGGCAAGGAGGTGGAGGAAGGGACTGACGGCAGAAGACCCTCAGGTTCAGTTCCTCCTCTCCCCCTACAGGAAGCCCCATCTTCCTGGCCCATTACACAGATCTCTTAGATGTTAGGGGAGGCACCCATGGAGTCTGATCCTGAGGGGCCTCCCAGGATGAGGTGAGCCTCCCTGCATCCACTGGACTAGGGGACCAGGAGGCCCAGAATGGAGGAGAGAACTTACAACAGAGCAGTTAAGTGATGGAGCCACCAGATCCCCACTCCTCATCTGTGGAGCAGGGCAGTGATTTCCACTGCATGTGCCATGAAGAGGAGGCAGACACAGGGCAGGGCACTCAGTCAGTGGAGGTTTGTTCCCCCCTCATGATCCCTCCACAGTGGGCACCAAGATGGGTGCTTCTCAAGGCCGAGGACACCATCCTCAGGCCTCCAGGAAGGGATCCAATGTAGCAGGTGATATTTTCCAAAACTGGCCACAAAAGTGCTCTTGTTCCACATGCTCTCTCAGAAATCTGCCACTCCCCTGCCAACAGGGAGTCCATTTCCTCTCCCTTTGAACTTGAGTTGGGTGCTGAGCATAGGAGGCTGGGCACCCACATTACCTGATCCACCTCTGGTCAGACAAAACCCGGCAGAGCCCTTGCCTGTTGGCGAGGCCTGACTCAGAAGACCAGGCCCCCTGACCGTTCTGTCCCTCCTACCCTTGGCCCCAGGACAAGACTGAACTTGAATTCCTTGGCCTAGAATTCCTTGACAGTCAGGAATACAGCCCCACCTGTCATGAACCCTTAGAGCCATGCCACTCACCATCCAAGTTCTGCTTCATTTAGTCCACGAAAGAATACCATGTTATCAGCCCTGTTGTTTTTCACATGAGAAAATGGAGGCTCCAAGATCGACTGACTCCCTTGTCTAATATGTCCCAGTTTGACCTTGGGAGAGGCACACTGGGGAGTGATTCAAAAGTCCCCACTTAGGATCACTTCCCGGTGCCCCCATGCCAGCCACCGCCCCACACTGCTGGGGAGAAGCAGCCACTTTCGGCCCCTGGTGCCCCCATCAATCAATATTTTTAATTACTTACATGATTGACTAATAAAATTCTCCACCAACTAATTGATTTTGTGGTCAAGCAAGAGCCTCTGTTTTTATTAAAAAGCTACTTAGATGAATTTTTTCCCCCACTGAAATGGGAGGCTGTATTTCTTTTGGTCATTTTGGAAGAAGAAAAATGGGAGGGGACAGCGACAGGAGGAGACCCAGAGGCCAGGAAGACTCCAGGCCCAAACCAAGAGGCCTTGGGATCCATGAATCGGCAACTGGCTCACTTCTGTGTCCTGCCAAACACCCAGAGGCTCCGCAGTGGGTCAGGTGCTGGCCAGAAGACCCCTCAGGCGCCTACTTTACCCAACTCAACTTGGCCAGAGCCATTTCTATTGTTTTTATAAGTAAACTATAAACTTTCCTCTGAATCTTAATGGAAGCATTGGCTTTTCAGTTATAAAGGTAACTCACGCTTGGTGCACAGATCAGAAAAGACAGGCTAATCTAGCAAAACAACAAAGTGATGAGAAGGCTCTCACCCTGGAGACTCAGCTGAAAAGGAAGTTGATGGAGATGCTGTGAGAAGAACTGAAGCACTGATCCCCACATTTCCAGGGGTCCAAAGCCCCAAGGAACCATCACCATAGAAACCACCCAGAGCCCAGGGTCCAGAGAAAGCTGCTTATGGTTACTGCATTAGCAGACTTCTGGTTTTTGATTTTTTGTTTTACTGCATTGATTTTCGACTGGCTTGGAGTTGTCCTGTGATGTGTTTATAAATGACTCCAGTGTGGCCTGTCCTGTAGAGGAGCCACTGCCTGTGACCTGTCCCTGTGGTACAGGCCAAGGTCACCATTCCTGGGCAGCATGCCAGGTGGGGCCAGGGGCTCAGCATGGGCAGCTAGGGTGAGTGAGCATGGAATGTTTTGTGAAGGAGTGGCAGTGAGTGGGCTGAGGCTGGGAGAAGGGCACTCACTCACGACGCTGGGCAGCACTTTCTGCCCCAGTCCTCAGACTCCTCGCCTGGTGTGGGGCTGCTTCTGCAAAGGGCTCCCAGGCCTGGCCACTGTCAGTTCTCCACTAGGAGAGGCACTGCAGACTGGGCTGTAGCAGCAGCTCAGCTCAGGCCCTTGGGCCTGCCTCTGCTCATTGCATCCACAGTCACAGTCATCCTCCTGTTCCTGACCTTTGTTGTTTTTGTTCAGTCACTCAGTCATGTCCCACTCTTTGCAACCCCATAGACTGCAGCATGCCAGGCCTCTCTGTCCTTCACTTTCTCCTGAGTTTGCTCAGACTCATGTCCATTGAGTCAATGATGCCATACAACAAGAGGATGAGATGGTTAGATGGTCCCTGACCTTACTCTGACTGCATCTTCCCTTAACTGCTACATACCTAGCAACCAGAATGGTGGATGGCACAGAGTGGGTGCTCAGTTACCACGTAACAGGTGAATGCTGAATAAATCTATTTTAACCATGGATACTTGTGATGGCAGTCAGATGGCCCTGCTGAGCTGGCCTTGGAGCCAGGAGACAATGACCTCCATGCCTGCCCTCTGAGGAAGGTCATGGCAGACAAACAGCATGGCAGGCAGTGTTGCCCCTCTGCCCCTTGCCAACCCAGTGTGCAGAGGCCACTTTTCCGTCCTCATGGACAGAAGCAGCAGCACCACAGAGGGGACAAGAGACTCTACACAGGCTGTCTGAAATGGGAGTCTGGTTCTCTCCAGGGGAAGCTGCTCGGGATCACCTAGAAGTCCAGCCCCACTGAACCAAAACCCAGGTGAACTGTCCTCCCCTGGGTGTAAAGTCCCGAGACGCACTTGGTAGCCATGAGGTTATCACTAGCCCACCACTGTACCTAAAGGATCTAGATTATGTCTGGAACCTAACTTACTTTTTTTTGGCTATGGACACTGAATTTGAAAAAATAAAAAGCAGTATTTGTGATACACAGTACAGCAAAGGATGCTGAAAGGAGGTATGTCTGTATTTAGGTCCTTTGCCCATTTTAAATCAAATTTCTTTCATTTTTTCTTTTTTTTTTTTTTTGCTTTTGAGTTGTAAAAGTTTGTTGTATATTTTGGTTATTAACCCTGTAGCTGATACATAATTTACAAATATCCTAACTTACCTTTAAATTAAATAAGATACACTGGTTTTTCTTACACAAAAAAATAACATCTGCTCAAAGTAGAAAACAGATTTTTAAAAAGTCATAAAGGAGAAAAGCTCAGTTGTCCTCCTCCAGAGTGCTAATGACATATCAGAGATGCAGCAGCTCCAGAGGCAGCTGACCCCTCCTTCCTGAATCTCGGGATGTCTGAGGGATGCGCTCGCATCCAAGCTGTCATGCCCTCCACACTGCTGTCTGCCCTTGACGGGGTGAGTCACTCCCTCCTGGCAGCACTCCTCTCCCTGGCTGGGACCCGCAGAGCAGCAGCAGAATCCCGGCTCACACAGCTGGCTTGGAGTCTCACCTCACCTGCCACCCACCCTCCTTGGTTCCCTGGCTGGCCTCACCCTCTTGTCCTGATGTGTGGATTTTGGAATGTCCCAGGAGCCTCCATTCTTGGTAGCCTCCTCTCTTCCCCACTCCTTCCATGGTGAGCTCATTCAGGCAATGGCTTCATGCATCTGTGCACTGATGTCACCCACAAAGGTCACTCTGACGCTCTGGAAGGCACCTCCAGGGTAACTAGCAGCACTTGCACAGCTCTGCCTGGAACTCTCCCGCATAGCAGCAGGTGGCAACCTCGTCCTTCCAGTGCTCCATTCCAAAGCCTGGGAGCAGAGCCACCATGACTGTGCTGTTGTCCCCCATGGTCTATCAGCAAACCCGCCAGTCCCAGCCACAGTGGCCCTCAACTCAACCGTGGCAGATGCTCCTGACTGGTCTCCCCAAGCTGCATGGACACCCTGGGGCTCAGCAGCCCACCAAGCAGGTTGCCTTGGTCCCCACCAAAGCAGGGCCTGAGATAGGACTTGGGGTGGGAGTTGGTTGGGGAGGTGATGGCAGGAGGCAGGAGTAAGAGAGGAGAAAGTCCAATAGAAGGGTGGTCATCATGGGGACCGGGGGCTGCTGGGCCCCCCGAGAAGCTTTCAGAATCATCCACTAGGAGGATGTAAAGTTGGAACTCTGTCTATCCTCCCCTCCCCTGTAAGGACTACTATAACTTTATCTCCCAGACCCCCACTCTGCCTTGGGAAGGCCCCAAGTTACTACTTTTCCTTTTGTAATCAACAAGTTCATCTGCTGCTGATCCTCGTCTGTATCAGTTATCATTACAATTGTTGCCAAATGATAATTTTTCTAAGTTCTATCTATACTTCTTAGCTGACATTCTACTGTGAAGGCTAGCCTTTCCTTTTTTCTTTACTAGGCTTCTCAGGTGGCTCAGATGGTAAAGAATCTGCATGTCATTGCAGGAGATGCAGGTTCAATCTCTGGATTGGAAAGCTCCCCTGAAAAAGGAAATGGCAATCCACTTCAGTATTTTTGCCTGGAGAATCCCATGGACAGAGGAGCCTAGCAAGCTACATAGGGTTGCAAAGAGTGGAACATGACTGAGCAAGCATGCAATCTCATAGGATGCATGGAGTTTTTTAATTCTAGTGGTTATAATTCATTTTTGTAATTACTTATTTTGATGCTCAAAATATCCCAGTTGGGTCAATGGGAGCCTTCAAGTTGGCTCCTGTGTCCCTTTGACACACCCCATCATAGTTTGATTACTTTCTTACCTTCTGTCACAGCAAGCTATTCTAAGCCCATTTAAAAAATTATGTATTTATCTGGCCATGCTGGGTCTTAGTTGTGGCATATGGGATCTAGTTCCCTGATCAGGGCTCAAACCCTGGCCCCCTGCATTGAGAGCACAGAGTCTTAGCCACTGGACCACCAGGGAAGTCCATCTAAGCCCATTTTTAAGTTCCCTGCCCCAACCCTGGAATCAATCATTTCTCCAAGGAGCCTTGGTTCCTGGTTCCTTTTAGTAGGGGCTGTATTTAGAAACCAAGATCAGGGAACTGCATGTTGTGATGGGGTGTTTGCAACATTTTTAAGTATTGAAAGTATCTACGATTAGCAAGGCATGGATGAGGAGCACTCTTGTCCTCAGTCAGTGGAAGAGGGCCTGGGACAGGAGTGAGAAAGGGCACTTGGCCATGCCTGTCATACCTGTTTGATGGTGATAGGTGTGCACATGCACACAAGTGTGCCATTTATAGGAACCCCTTTAACCCAAACTAGCACACAAGTACACGAAAGCAACACATTGGAAACAATCAGTGTCCATGGACACAAAGTTAACTAAGGAAATTGTAGTACTTCCTTCCTAAAATGAACCAAATTTAAGTCCATGAATTATTTTTGGAGAAGCAGAAATTTACAAAATGCCATGTATAGTCTGATTTTTTTAAAATTTAAGATAAGAGATGTGCATCTTACAAAGGTGACTGTGTTTCTGTAGAGAAAACTAAAAGGACACACTCCAATCTCATAGGCAACATTATCCTTCTGAGTTATGGGGAAAGACCCTGGAGGTTGAAAACATAGGAGCAGAAAATCATACTTTGCATTTCACACACTTCTGAACTATGTTAAGGGTTTATAGCAGCCATGTATTTCCTTCACAATTGAAAAAAAAGCTGTAAGGACTTCCCTTCCCTGGTGGTACAGTGGATAAGGCAGGTAGATACCTGCCAATGCAGGAGTTCAATCCCTAGCCCAGGAAGATTCTGTATGCCTAGGAGCAACTAAGTCCATGCACCACAACTGTTGAACCAGTGTGCCTAGAGCCTGTGCTCAGCAACAAGAGAAGCCACCGAACTGAGAAGCCTTCACACCTCAACAAAGAGTAGCCTTGGTTTACTGAGACTAGAGAAAGCCCACACAGCAACAAAGCACATTAAAATAAGTAAATGAATAAAGAGAAAAATGCTCTAAGTGATAATAGGTGAAGAAGAGACAGCCAGCTCCCCATCCTATAAGACTCACCAGTATTACTGAATACTGCTGCTGCTGCTGCTGCTGCTGCTGCTAAGTCGCTTCAGTCATGTCCGACTCTGTGTGACCCCATAGACATCATCCCACCAGGCTTCTCTGTCCCTGGTATTCTCCAGGCAAGAACACTGGAATGGGTTGCCATTTCCTTCTCCAATGCTTGAAAGTGAAAAGTGAAAGTGAAGTCACTCAGTCCTGTCCAACTCTTAGCGACCCCATGGACTGCAGCCCACCAGGCTCCTCTGTCCATAGGATTTTCCAGGCAAGAGTACTGGACTGGGGTGCCATTGCCTTCACCATTACTGAATACTAAAGTAGCTTTAAAAATAAATGAAAAAGATGTTCATCAGAAGTGGGGTTAATCAACTTGGGAAATGGGAGAAGGAAGAGAAAAAATATTGACAGTGTTCACTCATACATGCCCTGGAGCAGAGGAGGGGTCTTGTCTGTCTGTGAAGTAGCCCCAAAGGCTGCCCCAGCCCGAGGCTGTCAAACATTTCAGATCGCAGTTCCTCCAGCTCTGATCCTGGCTCTCCACCCTCCTTTAGCAGGTAGCTGGCTTCCCCGGAGAAGTGCATGAAAGGAAGGAATGAGGCAGCCATGAAGCTCAGGACAAGAAGCCTCGATCAGGGCTATGCTGGTCTCCCCTGACTCTTAATTGTAGAGAGAGAGAGGGTGAGTATCACATGTGACTGTGAGGATGGATCCTGGAGCCAGACTTTCTGAATTCACATCTTGGCTCACTGCTTACTAACTTGAGCAAGTTCCCTCAACCTCTCTGTGCCTTAGTTTTGACACCTGTAAAACGTTCCCCACGGGATTGTTGGAAGATCAGATGAGCCAATATGCTAACTGCTTAGGATAGTTGTTGGCATGTAATGAATACTCAGAAATGTTATTTGTATTGTTATCATTCTTGGTGGTTACAGCGAACACACCCCTATCTCAAAATGTAGTGGGAATGCAGGTAGGGTTTCACTGTCACCTGTGATGCTGGCTGATACTTTGTCATAGTGGTGTGCATTAGCCAGCAGTGCTTTCAGCTGCAGAAATTCCAAACACAACAGCTTAGACAAATAAAGCTTGGTTTTACCTCAGATTACAAGAGGCCTGTGAGTTGACAGCTGCTGGCCTAGGTTCAACAGCTCAGCCATGTCAAGCCCTGTCTCCATAAGGACTTTGCCTCTTTTTCATGTGTTCTGCCTCAGTGTTACAACATGACTGCCACAACTCCTGGTGTCATATCCACCTGCAAGGCAGGAAAAAGGGAAATGGAGAGAAAATTAGAAATACCAGCCACCTATGGCTCTTTAATCAAGAAAACAAGTCTGCCCAGAACCCCCCAGCTGACTGCCAATTATATCTCATTTACTAGAACTGTATTATTTGACCACACTTAGTTCAAGACAGGCTGGGAATTTAATTAGCTTTCCAGCCGCAATTAGTGCAGATCATAAGGGAAAGGAAGGTAAGAATGACCTTGCCGAGTCTGCCACTATTTTCTTTATCCCATGAAAGGAATATCCGTGACCATGTTCAGTGAATCAGGAGTGGGTAGTGAAGTTCACCAAACGTTTTCTCAGCAGCAGAACCCTCTTCCGCTCTTGGGTTCCATCTAAATAGAGGCCCACCTGTTGTGAAACAAGAGGCAAATATTGAGCCATGGGGACCACCTGGGAGCCCACATTTTCTTGAGACAGCAAAGCTGAGAACCATGCAGACCAGGATCCGAGGCTTCCAAAGAACTCCTTTCCAACTTTCAAACCCAGACATCCTTCTGCCAGAAATGGCCATCACTACCAGCCTCAGGCCGGTGAGGAAGCCAGAAGCAATCGGGTTGCTGAACCAAGCCCTTGGCAGCAAAGGCATCTCTGCTCATTTCCTCCCGGACTTGTTAACCTGTTTTCCATCTTCCGGGCTCTCAGGAGCACTGGGCAGGCCAGCTGGAGAGTAGGCGACTCCCATGTGTGACTGCCCTAGTTTTCCTTCATGTCCTCTGAGCAGGCCAGGCTGATGCTATCTAGTTCCTGAGACCCTGCAGTGAACTCAGCCCTCAGATACCGCCTCTTGATAACAGTTTCACCTTTTCCATCTCTTTTAACAAATACCAACTCCTGGCCAAAGCCCAAACTCCTGGCTGAAGACCAACTGCTGGCTGACAGCTCCTTGCTCCTTCCCAGAAGCAAACCTGGTCTGAGACGGCCTGGAGGGTGGGGCAGGGAGAAGCAGGCCAGGTGCCCAGGACTCCCTGCCTGCCCCAGGCAGCTCAGTGCCTTCTCTGGGCCCTGGTTCCCCACAGCAAAAGGAGTATATTAGATGCTTCCTGGGGTTGCTGCTCTCTGCATGCCTTCTGCAGGCTCCCCTGGCTCACCCATCATGGCACCTGGACTCTGCCGCTGTGCCAGCCACAGATTCTGTGACCAGCCACGGGCCACCTTCAGCAAAAGGGTCCTTGCCATGGTCCCAGGCCTCAGCGGAAAGGCAGCTCGTTATTTCTGAGTCTGTGGAAAGTGCACTTTGAACACATTTGCATCAATGCAGGACACAATATCTCCCCCAGGAGGCCAGAAAAGAAGGAAAATTCAATTTGTCAAGACATCCAGCCCTCGCATCCTGCTCTTCCTACCTGCTTTCTTGGCCCCTGAGAGGCAGCAAATCCTCTTGGGCCCAGACAAAGAGGAAGGGAAGCAGATGCTGTTTCAGACGGCATTTTTCCTCAGTTCAGTGGTAGGTTTATACTTTCACAGATACGATTTTGCACCACCCTCCCACCCATCACACAGAGCAACACTTCGACTTTCCAGGGCACTCTCCCCACCCCCCACCACTGGTGCCACCTGAGTCCCTCTCCCAGAAGGACACAAGGTCCCTCCCTGCCCACCTCCTGCTCCTGCTCTACAGCCTGTGAGGTGGTGTTCCCAGGCACGCCATTTGTCTGATGGAGAAACAGGCTTGGGAAGTCCAGCCCCACAGCGGGTGTCTGACCGGGGCTGGTCTTGCAGCCTGGCACACTCGGCATCCCCTGGCTGCACCCTCAGCTCAGACCCATGCCCCCTGAGTCTCTGTCCTTCCCCTCACTGGCACCTTGGAGCTCACTCAAAACGTCTTGGGTTGGTCTCTCCTCCCCTCTGTGAAGCTTATCAGCCCTTTTCTTTTTTTTCCCCAGCTTCTCACAAACCACATGAGACAAGGCTATAGATACAACATGAGATTAAAGGCTGAACCTCATCCAGGTCAGGAAATTCCGAAGGCAGTTGCCCAGTTTATCTCCAGCCCTGCTGATACCCCCAGGGTAACTAGTCTGCTAGTGAGGTGGGGGGCCGGGGGCAGGCATGAACTGCAGGGGCACCCGGGTCCTTGGAATTTCCCGAGGACCAGATGCCCTGACTCCCCACCAGCTCCCAGGGCTGTTGCCCTCTCCCTGTCTTGGGCCTGGTTCCCACTCCCTCCCTTGATGTTGTGTCCTGAGTGTGTCCCTCTGCAGACACACTGTGTCTGTTCCCACCAGATCCAAATATGCTTACTTCCTCGTCCTTCAGACAGGCCTCTGTTGGACTCACTCTACACTGACCGTCCCAGTTGCTAAGTCAGTGCTCAGCCTCAACTCTCGGTAACCCAGCACTTTGGTCCCATGCTGTCCTTGGCTGGACTACAAACTCCCTGCCTCACTCCCACCCCTTGGTCCTCTCCTCACCTACCCCCACGCTCACTCCTGTCCTGTGGCCTTAAATACTGTACACACTGCCTGACCCAACTGCCTGCTCAGCCCTCCGCCTCAAGGTCGGACAGGCATCTTGGGCCTGTGAACCCCAACCGCCAGGTTTCCCCAAACCTGCCCCCTACACCCCACCCCTTAGATGTAGGAACTCTTCCCTCACACCCTACGTCTATTATTATGGTCACCTTTCATGTAAACTGGGGACCTGACACCTCTGGCCATCTCCCTGCTACCCTCCACCTTCCCTTAAACCTATCACCCACCTGGACCCTGTTGAAATGTGCATTTGCTCAAAGTCTTAAAATCCCCCTTTGCCCAAGTTCAGGGTCAAAAAAAAAATGCTAGCGTGACATCCTTCCATCCATCTTTTTCCTGCCCCTGCCTCTTGCCCCTCTCACTCTATTCCAGCCACCCTTGTAACTGCCATCCAAAATCCAACTCTGCCCCTGGAATCCCAAGGCTCAGTCTCCCCCTTCTTCAAGTCTTCTCAAATAATTCCTTCCCTCCTATCCTATTTTAAACTGCATCACCTCCCTGGCACTCTCTATTCCCCTTTGTGTGAGTTAGCTATTGCTGAGTAACAAGTTAGCCCAAAACGTAGAAGCTTAAAGACAGTATTTGCATGTTTATCTTACAGTTTCTATGGGTCAGGAATATGGGTGTGGTCTTGTTATTCCTCTGGGTCTCTCATAACTTCAGGCAAGCTAGGTTGGGGTCCTTTCAGGGCTGGGTCTGCATAAGGCTGTCTTATGAGGCTGTGGGCAGTAATTGTCTCTTCCCAGGCTGCCCTCAGTCCCTGGCACATGGGCCCTCCTGTGCTGCTCAAAACATCAATGTGAGCAAGGGGAAAGGGAGGGCGTGCCAGTGAGACAGACTCACAGACGTTTGTTTGTTTTTTAATTAAGTAATTTGGCTGTGCCAAATCTTTAGTTGCAGCATGTGGGATCTAGTTCCAAAATCAGGGATTGAACCTGAGCCCCTTGCATTGGGAGTGCAGAGTCTTGGCCACTGGACTGCCAGGGAAGTCCCCTCACAGGCATTTGTAACCTAGTCTTGGTAGTGCCAGCCCATCACTCTGCCTTTCCTAGTCATTAAAAGAAAGTCCCAGGTCCAGTTCAAACTTGGAGGGAGGGAGCTGCACAAGAGTGTGAGAACTCAGAGGTGTGAAGACCTGAAGCCCTGTCTGAAACTGGCAGTCATACGGTTTCTGCTGGTTTGGCTTTCTCATATCCTTCCTTCCCATCTGACGTACTCTCCTGTTCATTATCTGTCTCCTTGAATGCCCTGCAAGCTCTTTGAAGGCCAAGCTTTTCTGGGTTGTTGAAGGCTGTGTCCACACTGTTGCAGCACATAGCCAGCATTGAATAGATCCTTATTGGGTTGGTGCTTCAGGAAGTTCCTGACAATACAGAATAATAACAGCCCTCCACTCTCAGTGACTGTCCTTAAATTTTCCCAAAGTCAGCCAGTGACAGGCACTGAAGGCTGATTTCTGTAAGGGTGAAAGAGGCTAGGGTGTGGGACCCCAGGGCTGGAGTGTGTTGACTACCATGGCCATGGCCAAGGAATGACAGTCCCTATGCCCTCCCTGAGACTCAGTCTCACCCTTGTGAAATGACACTCAGTCGCAGAGCCTGATCTCAGTTTCAAGAGCTCTTTAAAGGAGTGAGGCTAATTCATTCTTTGACATATGGATTTTCAAATATTTTAAAAATTCAAAAATCATAATTTGGTAAAAAATATTTTTGGGTGACAATTTAGGATTATCTACCAAAGCTTTAAATGCACACACTCCTTGATCCAGCAAGTGCAGAGCCTGTAATTGTTGATTTTTCACTATATTCACACATAAATGCAAAGATGGGTGTACAAAGATGTGCAATGAAACTTTGTTTATTGTAGCAAAAGAATAAGAATGATAAATGTCCTCAAGTGAGGGGCCAGATAATTAAACCTGAGCATGTCCACCTGTGGAATAGCACACAGCTATTGGGAAGGCCCAGGAACCCACATGTCCTGATGTGGATGCAACATCATCTCATTTACTGAGTTATCAACAGCTATTTGAGCATCTACTATGTTCCAAGTATTATTCTAGGCACTAGGGACACAAAAGAGCAAACTCCCTGTTCTTGGAAGCTTACATTCATGTAAACCCATACATGCACGTGCAAAGCACACCAACAAATATAACCATGCAAACATAACAGGATTCTAAAGAAAGCCCAGTGGAGCAGGGAGAGCATGGGAGACTGCTTCTTAGAGCATGGCCACTGAGGAACATCTGAGCCAACATCTGGGCAAAGTGAAGGAGAGGTCAAGGGCAAGCATCTCCCAGATAGAAGGGACAGCCAGTGCAGAGTCCCCAGTACCAACAGGCTTGCTATATTTAAAGAAGAGCAGTCGTGGGGTGGGCGGGGCACTTCCCAAGTGGCTCAGTGGTAAAGACTCCGTCTGCCAATGCAGGAAACAAGGGATACAAGGGCTCTATCCCTAAGAGGCGACGAGCCCCTGGAGGAGGAAATGGCAACCAACTCAAGAATTCTGGCCTGAAGAATCCCCATGAACAAAGGAGCCTGGTGGGCTGCAGTCCATGGGGTCGCAAAGAGTTGGACACGACTGAGCAATTGAGCACACACCTACAACAGGCTGGAGAAGCCCAAGTGGAGTGAGAAGGAGGAGAAGAGGGAGGGGAGGAGGAGGCAGGGGGAGGCTGAGGTCAGGGAGGTGGGGTGAGCAGAGGTTGGTGGGTGAGCATCAGATGGGTGACAGCCACCCATCTGAGCTGGCTGTGGACTACTTACCCTTCAGGATGCAGGCTCAGGGGCAGGTGATCTGGTGCAGCTGCTGAGATTCCACCCTGGTGGGGTTGGGACCTCAGCTGCCTGCTCCATGCAACGGGCTGAGTTTTTCCCCAGCACCCCTCTGGGACTGTGGGAAGGGGATGAAACAATGGTGGGAGCCTGAGAAGGAGGCCACTGTGACAGCCTGGAGAGGACAGCAGCTTGGACCAACGCAGACGGATGAGATTCTGAGTATGTTCTGGAGACCCAGCAGAACATGCCGTTGGGTCAGATTCAAGGTATGAAAGAGAGAAGGGAATCACTTGTAACTCTTTGGTCTTTGTCCTGAGAAACTGAGTGAATATGAACCCTTTTACTAAGATGGGAATAAGTGAAGGACAAGCAAGATTTGGGGATGGGAAAAGTGGAAATTAAGAGTTTGTTTTTGGGAATTCCCTGGTAGTCTAGTGGTTAAGACACCATACTTTCAATGCTGAGGTCACTGGTTCAATCCCAGTTTGGGGAACTAAGATCCTGCAAACCACATGACACAGCCACAAAAAAAAAAAAAAAAAGTTTACTTTTGATGCATTAAACCTGAGATGCCCTCTGGGGGCCATGCAGAGAGTCCATGGAGGGCAGGCAGCTTAGTGAGTGGACTTCAGTGGGGAGGAGAGGCTGGGAATAGATGGGGGATGGAGGAGAGTGTTGGGGGTGGGGTGGACTGGGTTTCAAGCTGGGTCTGGATGCGGTCACTGAGGAGTCAGTGTGGGCTAAACTGACGGCCCAGGTTGGGGATCTTTTGTGAACACATCCATGTTTAGTAATGGAGACAAGGAAGGCACACAGATGAAGAAGAGGAGGAGGTGTATCCAGGAAGCCAAGTGAGGAGAGGCCTGGGGATGGGGGCGGAGGAGGGGGTGCGGGTGTGCAGGCAGGTGGAGGAGCAGTCCAGTGCTGCCAGGAGCTGAGTGTACGTGGACAGCAGAGGGTCACTTCTGGCCCATTGGGTGGAGGTCCTTCAGCTTTCAGGCTTAGACAAAGCCAGAGTCAGGGCAGGGCGGGGCCCACAGGGGTTGCAGGGGGCTGCAGGGACCACAGGGGCCAGAAAAGGAGGTGGTTACAAAGATAACACCTGTCAAGAGAGCCGAGGGAATTCCCTGGCAGTCCAGTGGTTCAAACTCCATGCTTCTACTGCAGGAGATACAGGTTCGATCTCTGGTTGGAGAACAAAGATCCTGCGAGCAATGAGGCCCCTCCTCCCCCCAGAAAAAGAGCCAAGGAATAAGGGATAGGCACAAGGTCTTGGAGTTTGGGTTTGAAGATGAGGAGCATTCCAGCATGTTCTGACAGGGAGTGATCCAGGAAGCCTGAGAAGTGGGTTCAAGCTGCAGCAAGACGATGCACAAGGCTCAGGAGCTGTGACTGAGTGGGTGGTGCAGACGGACTGGAAAAGGCTGAGTAGGTCCTTCTAAGAGATCTGGAGGCCCAGGGAGGTGGCTGTGAGGGCTGCGGAGGCACAGAAGACAGGGAGCGAGCAACCAGGGTGGCTGAGACCACTGTTGTGGAGAGAGGGTCCTGAACACAGACAGCTTCCCTCACCTCCTCCAGCCAGGCGAGGACTCGGGGGAGGCAGAAAACTGGGCCACCCAAGGTCGAGCTTTGCCGGGTGAATAGGAACATTTGGGGGGCAGTGTTGGGAAGAGGAAGAGAGATGTCCGTGGATTGTCCTTATCACACTCAGTTCCCAGAGCCCTCGCCCATACCCTGCTCTGTTTCACCCCCACCCTGGGGCAGGCACCACTTTGAACCCTTTCTGCACTGATGACAGGGGGTTTGCAGCTGAGGAAGGGCTCAGTAATTGGACAGAATCTCTGGGAGGGGCCATGGGGATTAGTGACAAGGAGAGAAATGCGGGGGTCAGACCAGGAGTGGAAGAGGCTCCAAGGAGCCCAGGACCCTCACTTTCTGAGGACTCAAGTGCTCCCTTTTCTTCCATTGACCTTGGAGATGGCTGCAGTCCCTTCTGAGTCTCAGATCCAATAGTTTGATCCAGAATTTGGAGGGAACTCCAACCAGGGGTAGGAACACACCCACCCCAGCCCTCTGGGGTCCTCATAGCAGCCCTGCCTAGCATCACAGCCACAGCCCACTCTGCCCCGTCTCAGAGACCCTGAGGTCCATGTCTTCCTTGACCTGTTCTGAGAATGAGCAGGAGGCCACAGGACCCTGTGTGTGCCCAGCACTGTGCTAGGCCTCATGGGGAAAGCAAGGGAAGGAGGAGAGGGTGTGCCCCTGGCATCCAGCACTCCTGAAGCTGAGCCCTTTGCTGCCTGTCGCTGCCAGGTGAGTGTCACCTGTGAACAGGTGCACAGGCCTCAGGTGGTGGTGCACACTCACCCATACCAGGCAGTGGAAGACCAGGGCATGGGCCTGGGTGCTGGGTGCAGACAGCTGTCTTTGCAGCCTGGCCAGCTCCTCCCTTGTGTTGGGGTCCAGGGGAGCCCAGCTCAGGGTTGTTTTGTCTCACACAGGTGTCACAAATGTAGAGTGCAAGCTTGAGCCTGCAACCTCCACTCTATGATTTGGCTGGGAGGAGCTGAGCACCCAGGGTCCCCCTCAGGTAGGTGGGAGGAAGCAGCCATGGTACAGGCCACCGGTCCCCCCCATGTGCCCTCGATCCAAGCATCTGCCCTGGCAGCATCATCTCATGCCGGCTGTTTTTCCTAATGGAATCACAGCTTGCCAGACAAAGCAACAACATTCATAAAATGCCCCAGGCATAACAAATCTTCCCTTTGAATGGGTCATTTGCTGAAGGAGATGCCACTGATGACTCATTCCATAGATCAGAGAGTCCTGGCATTACAGACAGCTGAAGCTGAGGAGTCTTGAGAGAGGATTATTGCTGGTCTTTGTGCCGATGGGCCTACGGAGCCAAAGGGGACACAGGTGTGGCCTGTTCAGTGTTAGCTCAGACTCACTTCAGGAGCAGTAGGGAGGCATTTTTGGACTCTGTCCCTAACTCCTGATGGTGGACCACATTGGGAACCTGCCCCCTTGACCCAGACTCCCCAGTGTGACCTCTGGACCAGGATGTCGCAGGCTGCAAATGACCACAGCAATATTTCTGTCCTGCCGGCTCTTCCAGAATCCTGCCACCACCACCCCCATCCAGAGATGGATTCTGTTTCCCCTCTCCTAGAAATTGGGCTGGACTTTGTGACTGCTATGATAAATAGAATGTGACGGAGGGATGCAGGGGGACTTTGGAGACAAGGATACAGAAGGTGATACGACTTTGACCGCCGTATTCTAAGGAAGCCCAGCTCCTACAGGGCTGTATGTCTGTGCCCTGGTGGACAGTTCCAGTGAAGGCAGAGGGTCTGGGCTAGCAACCAGCACCACACACAGTCATGTGAGGAAGTCCATGTGATTCTACATGACACAAGTCATGTGATTCCAGTCCTGCTGTGAGCCACCCTAAGCTAAGCGGAGTGCAGCAGAGACAAGATATGCCTGCTGAGGACTGCCCATGTTATAGACTCGTGAGCAAAAGAAATAACGGTGTTGTTTTAAGACAGTTTGGGGATGGCTTGTTATTGAGTAATAGACAGTGAGAATGCTGCCCTTGATGATCTCTTGGACTTCCCTGAATTTCTCTGACCCAGGGATGCAGCACCTGCTCTGTGGATGACCGACTGAGAATATGGGTGGACACAGAGTTCCTTGTCCTGGGGGAGCTCTAGTACATTTGGGTCAGTGAGAGCTACTCCAGAGGGTCTGCCATATGTGGGAGAGGAAGTGTCTCATTCCTGGAAGTGGTTTCTATTTATATTTTTTTTAAGATTTTTTGATGTGGACCATTTAAAAAGTCTTTACTGAATTTGTTACAGCATTGAAAGTGGAAGTGTTAATCACTCAGTTGTGTCTGACTCTTTGCGACCCCATGGTGTAGCCTGCCAGGCTCCTCTGTCCATGGAATTCTCCAGGCAAGAATACTGGGGTGGGTTGCCGTTTCCTTCTACAGGGGATCTTCCCAACCCAGGGATCAAACCCAGGTCTCCTGCACTGCAGGCAAGTCCTTTACTGTCTGGAGCCACCACGAAAGTTCATATTTACAACATTGCTTCTGTTTTATTTACTTATTTTGCTTCAAGGCATGTGGGAATCTTAACTCCCCGACCAGGGAGCAAACCCACACTCCTTACATTGGAAGGTGAATTTGTAACCACTGGACAACCAGGGAAGTCCCTGGGGGTTTCTGTTTAATGGGAAATGTCTTCTTGGTAGCAAAATGTTTGGTATTAGTTTTGATATTTGGTCATTTTCCCAAAGGTTGTGAGGTCTGTGAATCCCTCCTGTGATCTTAGAGCTGTGGCCTGCAGAGAAATTGCTTTTTTTAAGCCTCCACTGAAACCCAGTAGTGACAGAGCTGCTGTGAGAGCAAAAATGCACTAAGCAGTGTGAGTCAACAGGGTGTCAAACAATACACTGAAATTCCCTGGAATAAGTTTCACCAAATGGGGGTCTGTGATTTTGTTTAGAATTCATATTGTGTGATTACGCCTACAGCAGTAATGCCCACAAAGTCCTTTTCACTAGAACAACACTGACCTGTTTTTATGTGAAGGGACAAGCAAGCACTCAGTAGCCCATTGCTTCCATCTCTTTGGCTGGATGGAGGTGCCCTGTATGGGTCACCATGGGGTTCCTGATCAAGGTCACTGCCATCAGTGTGGACAGAAAACATCACTAAGACAGCGGGAAATGTGGGCTATAGTGTCCTCATCCATTTCACACTTCAGTGGCCCACACACATATCCAGCAATTCTCTGCCCTCTATCCCAGCAACCTGGGAACCCACATCCCAGGAGGGCCTCAGCTCCTGGAATGCACTGAGCAGACTTCCCCATCAGCATCCTCTCCTGAGTCTCTGACCGTTGATAAATACACCCCAGTTTGTGAATTCATAATGAAAACTAAAAGCATACAAATAATTGGAACTGGAGAAGGAAATGGCAACCCACTCCGGTATGATTGCCTGGAAAATCCCATGGACAGAACAGCCTGCAAGCTACTGTCCATGGGGTCACAAAGGGTCAGACACGACTAGTGACTAAACAACAGCAAAATCTGAAACACCAAAAGCACCCCCCCAAAAAAAGTAAAATTAATAGTGCTCTATGTTCATTACCAGGACCTTCTTTCCAGTCTGCATCAGTTTCCGGTGACTGCATGGCTTGTTATTATCTCACGGTTCTGGAGTCGGAAGTCTGAAATCATGGCTGGTTCCTTTGAGGGCTGTGATGGGAGGATCTTTCGACGGGCTCTCTCCTCAGCTTATGTCTCTTCACCTCACCTTCCCTCTGGGCCTGACTCTGTCCAAATTCCTTCTTTTTATAAGGACACCAGTGATATTGGATTGGGGCCCACCCCAGTGACCTCATTTTAACCTGATTACATCTGTAAAGACCCTGTTTCTGAATCAGATCACATTCTAAGCTAACAGAGTCAGGACTCTAATATATGGATCTGGGGGGACACCATTCAACTCCTGATACAATGAAAATCGTATTTGAGTTTATGTTTCTCCCTTTAGTAGGACTGAGGATGACTGCACAGTAGCCTAGACCAGCATCAGGGTGATTTGGCAGGCAGAGGGCAGAGGGCACTGCCCTCAGGCCAGGAGGCCAGCTTTACCCTGTGGCCTTGGCCAGTCTCAGTGGAACCTCAGTCTTTCTGTGATAAGGCTTAGACCGAGTGGTCCCTTTGGGCCTTTCTGTCCCTGAGATTGCTCAGGGTCACTTGTCCCTGGCTTTAGTTCACATGAGGCATGGAGGCCTGTGCTGGGCCCACTCAGTGTGGGTGTGAACAGAAGTGTGGCGGACACCGGGGCACTCAGCCAGGCTGCTCAGGGTGGATGTGCTAAGGAGACACCAGTAGGCCTCCCGGGGAAGGGCCAGGTTCTTGTGGGATCAAGAACAAGGAACCCTAGTTTCTCTTTCCCGCAGACTTTCCTCACTGCCAGCCCTACAGGAATTTCCCTTGAGGGCTGGATGGTCAGAGAAGAAGATGACACTCCTGAAGGGCAATGACTAGGCTTAATGCTAGAGCAGAGGGCTGGGCAGTGCATGATGAGAGGCTGGTGCCCCTTCCCCCAACAGCTGCTGCAACTCCAGAGTAGAGAGTGTGGCTGAGGGACCATGGGAGGCTTGGCAGGGAGGGGCTGAGGAGTAAGTAAACACTTTGTCTTCCTTGCTTTCGCCTCTTCCGGGGCCTCAACATCAAGGGCCAGATGACAGGATATTCCTCTGCCCCCCACTCCACCCCCCAGGGGCAGCCTGGCTGGCCCTGACACCGGCTGGTCCAACCCACTGCCCAGCCCCCGCCAAGTGTGGCTGGTGCACACTGGGGCAAAACTGAGCAGGCATAGCCCTCACCGTGGAGGAGTGGGGATGATGCACATCTCACCTAGCACAGCAGGGAAGCCAGCCCTGTAGCTGCAGTGAGGCCCATCTGTTTCCGGGCACGAGCCCCAGCCTGGAGCTCCCTCAGGGAAGCACCCCAGGAATGCCCAACAAGGGCTTAAATCCAACAGCAGATCCTAAGTCTGGGACAGTGGGAATAAATAGTTGCTTAGGCAAGTTTCACCCTAAACCAAGACTTGGGGACAGTAATTCTTGCAGAGCAAAGATGGCTGTGTGATTGCTTACTGTCAGGAGGTTTGCCCAGGCTTCCAGGGTTGGGGTGCGGGTCCCACTGCTCTGGTCTTGGCAGCACCTGGCTCAGCCTGCCCTGCCCTCCTCTCCCTAGGCCGCCTCCTGTAGGCCTGGAGGAGCTGGGCATAGGGGTGAGGACCAGTGGGACCATGGCCCAGGCTTCCAGAAACACATGGGCCACGGGTCTGGAGCTCACCAGTGAGGCAGAGGAAGGGGAAGAAAGGACAGACAGCTCAAGTGGGTTGTTGCTCCTAGCAGCCTGCAGGGCTGCCCTGTGCCCCCTCAGTTCCCCTCCCCAGCCCTGCAGGCAAGCATGGCCGGGTGGCCCCATTTCTCACCCCTATCGATTATGCTGGCAGAGCCCTGCAGCACAGGATGTAAATCATCATCCTTGGGGTATTTAACCCAGGGAGGGTTAGCTGGAGGTGGCATCCCTTATAAATCCTGCATCTGATATTTTTATATTAATTCCTAGAGTAGCCAGATTACTTTTTATTCCACTGACTATTTATTCCACTGACTTCTTCATTGACTAGGAGACATTTCTGAACAGTGCGTATCTTGTGGAGCATCAGTCATTTAGTGGGGTGCTTCCTCTGGTTGCAAGTTTTTTCATTAATGTAAAAGGAATGAAAATTCCTTTGCTTCAAAGACTCGGTCTTTGGAAATAACAATGCACAGGCCAGCCAGAGTCACTGCTGCCAGCACCACCACTGCCATGTATATGCGCTGTCTGGAGGGGCCTGTGAGCCTCTGACTAAGGGGCAGAGTCCCCTGGCATCCTCTCTTTCCTCTTTTTCCCCAGTCCCCCTTGGCCATGCACAGGACCTGAATTAGCCTCTGTCAAGGGACCATGGCTTGGCAGAGACCAGGTCCCCGAGAGCCAAACACGTGGTCATCAGGATGATGGCAATAACCGTCTTGCTCTGAGGACCCAGTTGAAGACATGGGTGTTAGGGGAAGAAAGCTGTCTGCAAATACAGGTGTGTCCCTGCAGAGGAATGGAGCAGGCATGTTCTGGGTGATGGTGACAGCCCACTTGCTTTGCAGATGAGAGAATCATGTTTGCTGGAGACTCTCTGAAGCTCCACCCCATGCAAGAGTTGGATGGCAGTAGAATCCAGCCAAAACAAAGAGATGACCACCCTTTACCTGCACAGTGAGTGTGCTGGATCACCCAGTGGACTCAGTCGGGTCTGAGTCTCCCATGAGGGACCCAGCTGAAAAAAACGGGTGTTAGGAGGAGACAGCTGTCTGCAAACACAGGTGGGTCCCTGAAGAGGAGCAGAGAAGGTGAGTTCTGGGTGGGCTCCCAGCAAAGCCAGGGCCATGGGCATCAGCCAGGGGCAGATGGAGGCTGCAGAAAGGGAGGAGACACAGAGGAGGGGAGGCTCACTGGGAACAGGGCGTGCGAGCAGCAGAGTGAAGCAGGCACCTTCCATTTTGAGATCCTCACCTGTGTCTCTCCCATTGCACCATGCTCTGGGCAGCTGATCCCCACCCAGTGGGCCGGGTACCAGCGGCATCAGCAGCCCCAGGGATCTAGTCCCGAGGACAATGTGTCACCCTACCCCCACACCCAGAGTTAGAACCTGGGGGGCAGGCTCACAGTGTGTTTGACCAGCCTTGCACTAGAATTTGGAAACCAACAGTGAAGTGAGGGCAAGAAGCCCAGAGAAGGAACAGCTGGGTTTGCACCTCAGCAATCTGCCTGGAAAATGGGGCACTGCTCCCACCCAGGCGGGTGTTGTGACCCTGAATGAGTTAGAAGCTCCAGTCCAGGGCTGCCCCCATGTAGGTTCTCCACAGCCATGAGCCATTCCCACTGTGCTCACTCAAGGCCGGCCTCCTCTTCTAGGAGAGATGATTCAGGCCTCAGAGCTTTGCCTCCCAGGGAAACCTCACTCAGCTTTTCTTCCAGGGGTCAGACATGCATAATTCAACCTTTAGGATTTTGAGATTGCTGATAAATTACAGATACAAATGGGTAACCAGGCAAAGCCCCTCTGCAGCCTGGGTATCCACCTGGGAAATAAAACAGAGGTCACTCCCTCCTGCCCCCCACCATAGGCAAGGTCGCAGGAGCCCCCAAAGACGAAGGCTGCTTGCATTTGTGGGCAGCTGCTTCCAAGACAACCGTGAAGAAAACAAAAAAAGGTTGTGAATGGTGTTAGAGAATCAGCTGTATCCAAGCGTCTGGATCCTGTAAGGAAACAATTATGAGGCAGGAGCGAAGCTTTAGAAGATCATAGGTGCTTCATCCAAACTCTTCTCTTCCATCCCTGAGGTGGACTCCTGATGAGGGTCTGGGCAAGTCCCAGGAGCGAAGGAGGTAAGCTCGGGGCCCCGGGGCGGGGGTAGGGAGGAGAGCAGGCACCCAGGTGCCTGCTCAGTCCCGGCCTCTCTGCATCAGTCTCCCTGTTCATTCATTGCCTGACACAGCCATGGATGAAATGACTAGGACAGGGAGTGATCTGGCCATTTAGATAAATACATCTTGTAGACCAGCCATCAGGTTCCTGTGGGTAGGAGGGGGTGGGGGTTGGGGAGGGGAAGGAGAGTTGCTGTGAGTGAGGAGGATGCTTCTAAGCTTCTGAATCAGCTTTCCACGAGACCCCAGGGATCTGGGGCAAAGAGAGGGTCTGAGACAGGCCTCTGAGGGCCATTGCTAGGGGGTGGGAGATGGAGGGGCGGAGTGGGAGGGCAGAATTATCCACAGACGTGGAAAAGCCGAGGTTCAGTTTCTCAGTTACAGCAGTTTCTCAGTTATAGGAGTGGTTGAAAATGTGGTTCCGGGTGTCCTCAGAAGTCACCTAAGGGAAACGAGGGGCCCTCCCTGAAATCAGTGTGGAGTCTTGGTGTATTGATTGATTAGAACCTTTCTCCTGCCCCCGGGAGATGTCCTGTGTGGAGAACAGCACAGACACAGTGGTCCCTTCTCTCCCATCCCCCACCACCTGAGTGCTCATCTCACAGCTGTACTAGGAGGTGGACTGCTGTGCCCACAAAGTTCACATGGGCTTCCTTTCAGTTCCATCCATGTGGTTTCCGTGAGCCAGGTCCTAGGCCTTCCTGTGTGCCCCCAGCCCACCCACACCCACGTGTGGTGGAAAGACAAGCCCAAGTTCTGCCTGGCTCAGCCAGGGGGCCTCCCTGTGTGTCTGAGTCACAGCACAGACAATCTGTGGTGAGTTCTTCCATGGTAGCCTCATTCAAGGACAGGTTACAATTCGCAGAGGTTGCAACTGCATCCACCCCTCACAATGCAGCCCCTGTCTTGGGGGGCAGGGCAAGGGCTGAGCAGCACACACAGGGTAGTAGAAGCAGCCCCACCAGTGGCTACTTGGTGTCCGGGCTGGAGCTGGGCAGAGAGCAGCCGCAGGGCTCCCTGGAGGTCCTGGGACAGAGCCCGGGATGGGCAGGTAGGGGCCTGTCTCTAAGCCAGAAGGGAGAAGCTTCCAGACATGATTGCATCTGACCTTCTCCTCATGTCTCCTTTCTCTGGCGTAGGGCCTGCAGTGAGCCCAGCTCCTTCGTATTCCTGGGCTTCAGCGTGGGGGAACTTTGTAAAGTTTCCAACCCACAGAAAATTGCCAACCTCTGTAGGCTTGAGGGGGACCCACGATCTCCACACAGAGCCCTTCTCATTCCTGTGGACCTCTGTGGAGAGAGGAATTGGGGGTGGGGAGTGGGAGAGCTGCTCTGAGTGAGGAGGGTGCTTCTATGCTTCTAAATCAGCTTCCTGAGAGACCCTCACCCCCAACCCTGCTGGCCTGGAGCACTGAGGTCTTCAGAACCTTCCAGAACCTTCCTCAGTTGAGCAATCCCAGCCCAGGGCCAATCCCCAGGGAACCTGGAGAAAGAGAAGCTCCCCTTGTTGAGGATCCCTGTATCCTTCTGTTTAAAGGGCCAGAGGGAGGAGAAGGATTCTGAGCTTTTAAGAGAAGGTCTCTCAACAAAACACTTCCTGATGCTCATCTGACACTAAAAACCTATTCAAGTCATAAACTTCTCCTGTGGAACACGTCTCAAGAATGTATTTATCTAAAGGGCATCTGTGTTTGGTCTCAAACTCAAATGCTCCAAATGTCAGGCCCTGAATGATTTATTTGGGGCCTCCTGTTCCCTCCCTGTGAATTGTCTTCCGGCTCCAGCCCTGCTCCTGTCACCCTTTCCACTGATGTTTACAGACTCAACAGGCTTCTGTTCACACCAAGGAGGCAGCCCAGAGGGAGTTGGGGGCAGAGGGGTGTGAGTGTGCACCGGTAAGGACTGATGCTGTCACAGCAGATGGCCCTGCCCTACCTCCTGCCTCCTGAATGCACCTTGTGCCTCTGCCCAGGCTGTCTTCTTAGCTTCCAGGGCCATTCCTCACAGCAGGTCATCCAACTAGCACCCTGAGTCCTCATCATGTCCCCATGGAGAGGGCCGGGAGATAAATCCAGCACAGTTAAACCAGGAAGCAGGACTTCCCTGGCTGTGCAGTGGTTAAGACTCCATGCTCCCGATGTAGGGGATATGGGTTTGATCCCTAGTTGGGGAACTAAGCTCGCACATGCTGCAGGGCATGGCCAAAACAACAACAAAAACAAAAACAAAACAGGAAGCACACTGCGTGTGTGTGTGTGTGTGTGCTCAGTTGCTTCAGTCGGGTACAACTCTTTGCGACCCCATGGACTGTAGCCTGCCAGTCTGCTCTGTCTGTGAGATTCTCCAGGCAAGGTTGCTGGGGTGGGTTGCCATATCCTCCTCCAAAGATCTTCCCAACCCAGGGATCAAACCCACGTCTCCTGCGACTGCTGCAACGCAGGCAGATTCTTTACCACTGAGCCACCAGGGAAACCCAGGAAGCATACTGGGTTCCCTTCAAATTGTTTAGATGGAGCATCTGAGTATTGGCTAGGGAGAGTGGTATCTTGGAGCCCAGACTTCTGAGTGACAATTAAGAGTTGAACAACAGAGGGGGCCAGAGGCAGGCAGGAAGACAGAAGGAACAGCCAGTGGAGGTCAGTGGCCACAGAACACGTAGGGAGTCTGAGACCATTGGAGGCAGGGTGGCTCGGGAGCAGAGGGAGGTAGGCCCTGGAGAGGGGCTAGATGCTGAGCTCCCAGCCCCAGCAAGCAAGCCCTTGGGTCTCAGGCTGCTGCACAGAGTCCCCTGACAGCCCTTCATCACAACATATTAACATGCATGAGCTCATCAGCCCCTTTCCAAAGAGGCCCCTGAGAACAGGGCCCTCCAACGCCCACTCTGCCTACAGGAGGCAGGGGTTTCAGTAGATGTGGTCAGGCTTGGTGCTGGGTCTGCAGGGGAACAGAAGATTCCCCAGGACGAGAGAGAGTGTGCCCAGGGGGAACCCCAGCAAGACTGCTGCTGTTGAGGGTGGGGGTGGGGGCTCTGGCACTTTCAATCCACCAGGAAACAGAGTGGAAGCTGCTGGATCAGACAGCCCACTGGGACTCAGCAGGCTCTGGTTTCTCTGCTCTCCCCACAGCGGGGGAGGTTTGGGCTAGGAGCCTGCCCAGCCCCCCAGGAGCCCCAGGGTAAAGCCGGGAAGGTGTTTCTTAGAGCATCAATGCCCAATAAGTACATAGCCATGTATGACTACTTAATTTTACATTATTGTAAATTCAGTTCCTGAGTCGCACCATCCATATCTCAAGTGCTCCACAGCCACACTTGGCTAGTGGCCCTCACATTGGATGGAACAGAGGAGGAAGTTACCACCATCACAGAACATTCTGTGGACAGCACTGGGGATGAAGGCCAGGCTGGCCAGCTTCTCAGCAAACAGGGGTGCTGAGGGGTGCCCACCTGGGCTGGGTGAGGTGTCTACAGCAGAGCTGGGAGCTACCTCCCAACCATGCACCTAGGTTCAGATAGCCACCTTTAGGGAGGTGTTAGAGAGGAAGCAATGGTGGCACCCTAGATCTACCCGAGACAGCACTCCCCACCTCCCCTGGCCACCTGGGGCTGCTGCCATCACTGAACAAGGTCTTTAGGAGCACTTCCTGGATTGGGGTGGGGAGAACGGGGGTCAGTCAGTGCCCTGCTGCTCGCGGGCTTGTCTGTAAGCACAGGTGGCTGGGGGAGCCACACAGGTTATGCCCTCCCACAGGCAGGTGGCCAGCCCCCCTCCCCCTCCTTTCCAGGGATGGCGGCACCCCCACACACACACTGCCTCAGCACCCGCAGGCCTGAGATGGATGTAGAAGCAGCACACCGTGCCTGGAGCTGCACCCACCCCATCCTGGGCAAGGAGGCCTCAGAAGCCATTACAGGACATTAAGTCAATGGACTTCCTATTTGTCAGCACACCAAGAACACAGCAGACATTTTCCACTCCTAAAGATTGCCTGGGTCAGAGCATTCACTCTGCCAATCCTGCAGGCTGTAACCCTCTCAGAGACCAGAACTGCACCTTCTAGAGGGGTGAGGTGAGGCTGCCAAGGAGGTGCTTCATGGGGAGACAAAGACCCCTTATCCCTGCTGGGGCAACAGAGGAAACCCCAAGGCCCACCCTGTCACTTCCCCCACTCCCTGTGGGCAGCACCATCCCCAGAGCTCTGTCTTCTTTGCCCAAAGTCAACTCCCCGGGACATCCGCCCTGACAGACACCCTGCCCCATGCCCCTCCCCATCTGGGGTCACTTGTGAATGCTCTGTGTGTCTGTACCTTATGTGTTGGTGATTGTCCTTGAGAAGCACCCCAAAGGAAGGGTCTTGGCTTAGCTCACTGTAGTTTGAAAAGGGTGCTGGGAAAATAGTGCCCAGCAAGTATTTATTAAATAGATGAACTTTTCAAGAAGAGTAAATGGTAAATGTGCAGATCAGGTGAAATACAGACTCGGATGTGAATTTTTGAGCAAAAACAAGGCTCAACTTCATGCTTGTTGATCATTTTAGGTTACATGACCAGGGAGGGACATTCAAGGCCCCTCCTTGTAGACCCTGGCTAAGCAACCCTGCCACAAGGCAGACCTCCCTGGCTTTGTGATTCTGCCCACCTGAACATGACAGGTAGCATATGCTACCTGTCACCAGTTTTGTTTTGTTTTTCCACTGTGGGCCACAGAACAAATCGAGAGGCATCATCCATCTTACCTGAAGGTTTTGTCATTTCAGTCTGGAAACTGGAGAATTCATAAATAGGTTTTGTGATGGTAAAGGTAAGCTTAATTTTTCATTCACCTCTAGCTAATAACTGATGGAGAGGTTCGCCTTTGCTTCTAGAAGCAAAAGGGAAAAGAAAAGGCTTCCCAGTGACAGGATAATTTGTCAGAAAGTTATGAATGAGCACAAGCAGGACTGTATAGGAAGTGTGTATTGAATGATATGACATACTGGCTTCTAATTGCTGCTGCCTTTCTGATCAATAATACATGTTTTCAAAAAACCTTCTGTTTGCATTTACACAATGGGCTGTAACTACTGCAAAGGATCCATTAAGACCTATTTTAAAAAGTGCATTCGTAAAAACTTGTCTAAATCTGCATTACAAGGCAGATTATGAAACTGCCCTGGGAGATGTTTTTTCTAAAGAGCATTCAGGTCATACCTGTTGGACTGGCCAATTCGAGCTCCCTGTTACTGCTATGGCTTGCTTGTAAGCTAGGTCAGTCCTTCTCTTTGGTGTCCTTGAGGCAAGAGGCAGGCACTGCCAGGCCTGAGGCCCCATTAGGTTCCAGTGGTCTCCAGCCAGTGGTACCCTTGGGCTGGGGACTTGATGTGAGCAAAGCCCCCAAAGCCTGGGTGAGGTATGAGCAGAAATCAACCCACCACTCCCGAATGTGTAATTACATGCTCAGATAAGTGCTGCGGTGGCAAAGAGGACTCTGGGGTTCTAGGGCTCTCTCTCCTTCCACTGAGAAAGCTGTAGGTCCTGTGGGGAGGGCTGGAGACAGGCATTGGCTCCTGCAGGCTGGTATCATTGGCTGCCAGCCCCATGCAGGTGTGACTTGTTACCTGTGCAGGTGGGAAGCCAGAGCTGGGGCAGCAGACAGCCCGTTTTAGGGGTCACCTGTGTTCTGTGCTACCTGAGCTAGGTCCACCGACCACTCTTGCCTCAGCTCAGCTTCCACAGCTGACGGGAACCAGTGATAACAAGGACAGCTCCTGCCCATTGCCTCGGATTCACCTGTCCTCAGGCACCTAAAGGGAGAGAGCTCTGCTTTCCTGAGGCCCAGAGATGTTGCAAACATGCTGAGGTCACACAGACCAGAGAGAGATGGCTTCGATACAACTCAGAGCCTACCTGCAACCTTCACACCAGGTCACTGCCCCCAGCCTAACATCCAGACAGCACCTTGGACTTTAGAGGACCCCTGGAAGAAGAGCCAAAAAAAAAAAAAAAGCTCATTTTCTAGACAACCAGAAACAGTGCTGATTCTGTCAAAGCTTCATTTGGGTTCAGCCTCACAGCACTGCCAGGTAGTTACTGTATTATTACTCCCATGTTCTAGTACATGATGAAGACCCCAAGGCCCCAGTGATGCAGCTAGCCTGGTTCTTGTGCTGTGGGGAGGAATGGAGAAGAGATTCTTCCAGAGAAGAGGGAGGGAAGCAGGCGAGGGAGGAAAAGGAAGAACAGAGGAAGGAAGGGAAAAGAGCAAGGTGGGGCCAGAAATTCAGAGGAGAAAAACAACTCCATTGGGGTGGCCCATGGAAGGGTGACTGGGGCAAAGAGTTGATGTCAGGCCTCCTGGTGGAGATGGGCCTTGTCTGGGACTCATGGGGGTCTCATAGATATGCAGGACCCAAGGCCAGAAAGCCCAACGCTTCACCTCTGCCCTCTCCTAGATGATTATCTGGTCAGGTCTCTGGGCATACACATGGGGGCGAGTGTACATCCGTGTCCTGCACATGACACAGGTATATGCTCATGCATACATGTGTACATACACAGACGGGGATAAAACTACACATAGGAGGCTCCCTGGACTTTTTTCTAAGAAGAAGGCAATACCCCCACCATAGTCTTAGATGTCCTCTCAAGACCCCCAAGGGTGGTGGTGGGGAAGGAGTGGAAGGGCCTGAGGGGATCAGGCAGGAGCACAGTGTCCAATGGGCCCTTGAGGTGGTCACCCAGAGCACGACTGGACATCCGGCCTGACCAGTGTCAGCCAAGGCTTGGCTGGGGCAGTTCCACAAGGGTGGGGCCAGTTGGAAAGAATGCACCAGGCCACCCCCCTTCATTCTGCATCCTCCTGTCACAGAAGTCTGTGTGTAACAAAGAAGTCTCTCTTGGGATCTCCCTTCCTAACTCAGGTCCCTTCGCTGTGCACAGGCCTGAGCAGCTCAGCCTTGGTGGTTACTATTAGCACCAGAGGTAGCTCGCCCACACCCAGGGGAATCCCCCACAGCCAACTCCAGCCCCAGATGTCCAAGAGCCTGAAGCCCTGGGAGGGTGAGGCAGGCAACATAAGGTCTGGTGGCCGCAGGGTGGCTCTCCTGAGCTGATAGCACTGTGCCCTGGCCTTCTGCCAACAGGCTGGCTTGGACATCTCAGGGGGCAGAGCCCCCAGCCAGCCTGTCTCGGCAGCTCCTCCTCCTCATGGCGAGTGACTTCACTTTGACTTCATATCTGCAGTGATGTGCACAGCTCTTACTCAGCTCTGAGCTCAGCCAGGCAGGAGGGCGCAGCTCTGTGCACAGCAGGAAGAAAAGACCCTGAAATAGGGGCACCTCAGGCCTAGGGACCTGGGATCCTCCCACCCCAAGCTCCCAAGTGCATCCCATTCCTCTGTGCCCTGGTGGGGGCCAGACCTCAAAAGGCAGCTGGGAGGTGGGAGGAGAACAGTGGACTTTTCCCACAGGAGCCTAGTACTCACCTCCCCCCTCACCCCAGGACCTCCCATGTTAGGGACCCAGAGTCTTCCCTCTTTAGTATCAGATGTGTTTATAGGCATCATTTCTTGGTGCAAAAATTAAATTCTTTTGGGCTCCAGTTCCTTCTTGTTACTTGCTCTGCTACCCTGTCAGCCCCACATCCTAAGAACTCTAATGTGTGGTGGGGGGGAAAGGGTATTACCCTCCAAGCATTCCGTTAACGCTGGCTCCAGGTCTCTTTGAAAGGTGTGCCCGGTCAGATCCCTGTTTTCATTGGCTGGACCAGTCCTAAAGAGGGGTTCACAAACTAACGCTAGGACACCCCCAGAGGGACTACAGAAGCCACTCACCAGGCGCACCCCTGGAGTGCACAGAAGGCGCCGGCTCAGGGTCCCTCGCGGGGGCTCTTCCCCTCCTCCCACCTTCGGCCGCCAGAGAGGCCGCGCACCCACCGCACCTCCCCCCTCCGCGAAATGGCGGAGGATGCGCCCGTGCCCGGAGCCTGGAGGCGGGGCACCTGCCTGGTCTTCAGGTCCCTTCCGGCTCACTCCCAGCCAGTCCGCCCAGAATCCGCATCCCCGCCTGGTTTCCCTGCCCTCTCTGGGCGGCAGGGAAGGTCGAAGCGCAGAGACAGCGAGAGGGCGCACAGGCTGAGGAAGAGTGACTGTGCGTGCGGAGGTGCACGGCTTGGGGCTGCGGCTGCCAGGCCGGTACCCGGACCCCGCACCTCGCCCCTACTCGTGCCCCGCCCGGCCTGCACCCCGCGTCCGGCTCTGGTCTACTAACCCTCGCCCTGGGGTAAGCGCACCAGGGATCGCCTGGGGAGGTACCCGGCGCCCCGCCTTTACTTCCGCACCCTGGCCCCGCCCCCCCGCCACTCCGCCCCCCCCCCACCACGCCGCCCTCACTGCCCCGCCCCGCCCCTGCTCTCGCCTCGTGCGCAGCCCGCGCCCTCCCCTCCTCAGTCATGTGCTCCGAGCCCCGAGCACAGCTGCGGAGAGTGCCGTGGAGCCCGCGCCCCGACGCTCGGTGCCCGCAGTGTTCACTGCGTCCTCCGCTCCAGGACGGGCGGTGCTGAGCGCCGCACCCCGCTGCTGAGCCCCCCAGCCCAAGGAAGCGTCCCTCTCGCCGCAGCCGCAGCGTGCATCGGCGATGGCGAAGGCGACGGCCAGCGCCGTGGGGCTGAGGTTGCTGCTTCTGCTGCTGCCCCTGCTCGGGGAAGGTGAGTTCTGTCGAGGACTGGTGCCCGCAGCGGCCGGGGTGAAGTTGGAGCCGTGCGGTGGAGTGGACGCGTTTGAAAATGCCTTTCTGTTCACGGCGGGCAGCGGGCCAGGCAGTTACTGGCCACTTGGGCTCCACTGGGAGTGGGGTGGTGTGGCGGGCAGCGCGCCTCGGGCCCCAGGCTGGGTGGGTCTCGGCCGGAGCCGGACACGGGCCAGGCGCCTGTGCCCAGGGCCCGAGTCGCAGCCACGCTCGCCTGCCTGGTTGCGCCTCGGGCCACAGCAGCGTCTCGGGGCGAACCAAGCGGATCTTGTTGGCGTTTTGGTGCAGGTAGGGGAGGACGGGTAAGGTAGCCCTAAAAAGCCTGCCACTGGGGCAGGAGGAGTTGTGTTTCTGTAAACGATTGCTCCATTTTGGTTTCCTTGTCACACTCCACGTCGGTGCGTTTCTCCTCCAGCTCTGATATCCTCTCTCAGGTGAGAGCGGAGGGGATCTGATCTTTTTAAAACGGTTGCTTTTCCTTGTGAGTTTTTGCCACCCTACTTCTTAAAAATCCCCCAAGCCTGTGGTTTTTAGGGAGGCTGCCCTCGAGGGCCCGCTCAGGCTGGCCCAGCGCCACCGGCCCTGGCTCCAGTCCCACCCACTTCTTTAGAGTCCCCTGTTGCTGCCCCACAGGGGTACCTGAAGGTGCAGCCTTTGGCACCGTTTGACGGTTCGGGGCCAACATGCACCAAGCGCTTTTACCATCCTGGAGTGGAGTAGGGCTGTGTGTTGTCAGCATCAGTGCTGGGAGGATTCGAAGTGGCTTTGCAGAGGCTGGTCACTGCCCCCACCTCCAAAACTCTCAACAGATGAATGAACCCCAAGGCTGTGGAATCTGCTTCTTACCCCCTGCCCCCTGTGGCCACGAATTTTAGTTTCTCTCAAATTGTCCCTGATTTCTTTTTCTTAAATACTTATGTGTATGTACTAAATTTCCCTCTGAGAGTAGCCCCCACCACCCTTCCCCACCTTTCCCTTCAGCCTTTGGGAATACAAGAGGCAGTGAGTGGTTCCCTGCTTCTGGCCCTGGGTCCTGCACAGACGGTGGGTTCACAGGCCTGCCCAAGGTTTCATTTGTATGACTGGATCCTAAACTCAAGAGTCAGATACTTACACTAGGATGGGCCCCCAGCCCATCACAGGAAAGGCAGGGGAGAAATCCTTCCCATGCCCCGGGGAAGAATGGGGGAAGCATTGGGAGTCTGGGGTCAGGGTGCTGTGAGGCGGAAACAGACAGAAGAAGGATGAAGACTCCGCAGAAGTAAACACAGACAAGGCCTTCAGAAGATCTCTTGTAACTCTGCGTTGCAACTTTGTAGTAATGGGCGGGTGATCAGGTGAGAGGCCGAAGCCAGGGTGGACTTGGTGGCCTCAGAACCTAGAAGAGGACTTCCCATGCCTCTCCTGTGCTTAGCCAAGGTGTCCAGCTGAGGCTAGGAGGACTGGACTGGGAGCGGGGCTGCTAGCATGGACCTGTGACACTTGGTAGGAATGCAAGTGGCTTTTTCACAGCCTGGACTTAAGGAGTTGGGTGGTGGGAGAAAGGCCCTCCAATCCAGGGAAAGCAGGTCTCCTGCCCCACCCACTCTTCCAACAGGATGAGTAAGAAACTGATTGACGACACTGAGAGTGGAGAGGTGGCCCCGCGGTACTCAGGAGGAGACAGCTGGGCGTTTGGAGAGGCCTGCGGGCACACTACTCAGAGTGGCAGTTCTGGAGCTCTCTCAGTGTGGCGCTCCAGACTGCCGCAAGTGAGCCAGGGCCACTGCTCCGGGACTCACCCAGGCTGGGAGTAGCCCGGCCTCAGGGCGGCCCCTTGTGGATGCAGCCCTTCAGTGGCCGTGCCTCTTACCTGGGGTATGGGCTGGGTCTCTAGGGGATGAAAGCCCTCCCTGCTGGCCTAGACCTACCTCCCCCAGACCGGAAGCTCTCTTCTGTGCTGGATGACTAATGAGAGGCAGGGTAGGGAGGCAACCAGATGGAGCGGCAGTGGCCTGGACCCCAGTGTTGGGGAAGGAAAGCACTGCCTCAGGGCTGGCAGGGATGGGCTAGAGGGCTCAGGGGTGCTCAGACCAAGGTCATAGGACATCACCAGACCCCTAGTGTGTGCCCCTCTCCATGTGTACACACTCTCATTGTGTAAGAATTCACACGCCTTCAGAAAAAGGCGCCATCCCAGACACAGACTCCCAGAGTAGGGCAGTACTCCTCACCCACACTCTGGTATCTGTGTGAGGGCACACATGGGCACACACACACACTCTTGAATCCATGCTCACACACTCTCATGCTCACTCTTGGTGATCACCGAGACACCACTGCCCTTTCTCAAGGATATGTGATCATGAGGCCTGTGGACACACTCACACCCATGCTCGGCCCCTCACACTACACCCTTATCTGGGAAACCCAGCCCCCCTCCCTGCTACTCCCACACATTGCGACCCCTGCGTGTATACACAGGGACACCTGCTCCTCCCTATTCACACTCAGGGGGCACAGCCTGTCCACCTGGGGCATCCTGGACCCATCTAGAAGTTGTTCTCAGAAGAGTGTGTGGCGTTTTACTGCTCCAGTGCAGGTACAGATGTCCCCGTGGCATGGATGAAGAGACTGATTCCCAGCTTCCAGGGCTCTCCCTGAATGTCTCAGGCTGACTGCTCACCCAGCACCTTCTCCCTGCTCTTCCTCATGAGGCCTCGCACCTCCCATCTTCCTGGCCTGGCTTCTGGGTTCCTGTTTTGCTCAGTACCTCTGCCCACAAGGAGAGACCTGCCCCCTGTGCCTGCACGCCCCTGGGGCCTCTCACTCCCAGTACTGGCCATGACTTCCAGCCTGCTCTCCAGGCTGTGGGCCCTGCCCCTCTGCAGTTGGACCTGGGTGTGCCACTTTTGCTGGGACCAGCAGGTGCCAGCGCAGCCCCTCAGCCAGGAAGACTGCTCTGCCGACCTCTTTGTTTCTCTTTCTGCCCCTTCCCTCTCTGGCCAGGGACGAGTGGTGGTGTGCTTCATCAGGCTCACCTGGGTCCCCCTAAGCCCTTCTGGCCTCTGAGAGCTGCCTGCGCTCCACACTGACTGTCCTGGGCCCTAGCAGAGTCCAGCCTTCTGAGGGAGCAAGGGGCTGGGTCAGCTGGTAGGCTCCTAAGAGTAGGGTCTGCAAGCAGAGAGCAAATGGGGAAGTTTATTGAGACCATTGCAAAATTGCCTTTATTCTGCAGAATTGCATTAAGGATGGCTAAGTAAATCACTGTTTCCTTGGTGGTGTGAAGAAAATGGGATTCTTTTACCTAATGGGGTGCTAATGGCCTTTTAGCCAGGGGAGGAGAAAACAAATGAAAAATTATGGGATCTGTTAACCTGAAGTATGGGGTGCCAAGCGGAAGTGGGGGGGGGCAGGAAACTGCTGCCTTGCCTGAGGGCTTCTCCCCCTGTGACCCAAAAGAGGTGCCCTCTGCCTATTGGTCTTAACTGGATAAGGTGATGCCAGCAACAGCCACCCCAGGGGGCCCACAGCATGCTGATCCTGTGCTCAGCACCGCCTGTCTGCTACTCACTGTATCCTCCTGAAACCCTGAGGGATGTGGCCTTGTATTCCCATTTCATAGGTAAGAAAACTGAGGCTCCCACAGCCCGTGTACCTGAGCCCGTGAAGAGGACTTCATGACTCTGTGGCCCTGGTCCTCTGGTTTTCAGCAAGCCCCTCCTCTGGGCCAGCGGTGGTGGGGACCTGCAACAGGGCTCAGGAGGAGTCCGGGGATGGGTGTGGGGAAGGTGGCCCTGAGTCTGCTCACCCACTGGTCACCCTCTGGTGGGGTGCTCCAGGGGCCCGAGGGACAGCCTGGCCTGGGTCTGGGACGGAAGTGTGCTGCCATGCTCCCCAACACCTGAGTCAGGAGCCCGCAGGACTCTGGCTGATTCTCAGATGGGACTGCTACTGTAGCTGATGTCTGGGAGTCCTACAGGTCCAGGAACTGCCTCCAGGTGGGATCCTGTCATAACTGGCCCCAGGGGAGGGAGCGTGCTAGTGGTGTAGGCTGAGAGTGTGACCCTTGTACCCGCCTCTGCCTGGGGACCTAGAACCTGACAGAAGCCACTGTGCTGAGGAGTGGGGGAGGGCAGGGGCTGGGCTTCAGGGCACATGGGTATGACTGTGTCTCCTTACCTGGACTCCAGGACATTCTGGGAGAAGAAAGTGCCCACTGGGCTCCCCAGGAAAGAGGCAGAGCTGGAGAAGTGCCCCCCAACAGCGGTATTGCTTCCTTCTATCCTGAAGAAGTGGCTAGTCTCCACTCTGGAGACCCACCCCCTTCCTGTGGATGTGGGGGAGGACACTTCCTCCTGTGGGGGTTGTGTTCAGGCTCCAGTCCCTCATCTTCTCCTCTTCATTTCTTTCTCTTCTTCCTCCTGGTTTCTGCAATTGTTTTTCTGAGAGAGTGACTTAATAGTAACAATAACAGTACTGGTGAGCAGCCCACATACACGCTCCGAGGGACCACCTGCCACCCAGGCAGCTTCTCCAGGACTAGGGGTGCACCCGGGGAGAATGCAGAAGGTGACTTTGACCTCAGAGCTATCTCCATGTAGGAGAAATGGGCAGTAAAGGAAGCGCCAAGCTGTCATTTATCTCAAATGTGTGTGTGTGATATCAAATGGAAGTGCATGGCAGAAGGCAGGCTGTGGGGCCGGGTGGAAGCAGGGATGGTGGGCTGCCAGGCAGGAAAGGGGCCCTTCTGGGCTTGGGCCACAGGGTGTGAAGGCGGTGGAGGACATCCCCCTCCCTCCCTCCCTCCTGCCTTCTCACTTGCTTCCCCTGGGTCTTCAAGGGCAGAGTGCTATGCTTTATGGGTGGGCATGCTTCAGCTCCTGGAAGACTGGGGGGTTGGTGTGACTCAGAGAGATCACCCAGGGCCATGACCTGGGTAGTCTCAGAGGGGCTTGAAGGGGTATGAAGACTCAGGCCTCCAGAGCCCACATGGCTTTCCCTCCCTACCCCAGAGCAGCGGACTGGCAGCGCAGGTCCCCCTCCCTGACCCCCGTGTTCCCATGCTCAAGGGAGGCTGTGGCTCCCAAGACAGAGCTCCGCCATACCTGAGAGGACCTGAGGGTATTGTCCTCTTTGGGCTGAAGCCCTGGGAGCCCCTGTGGACGGGGCCCACTTCCTGCCTGGCTTCACCTCCCAATCCTCCCACCATCCGCCTTCCCAAGCTCTGGACCAGACGAGACCTGGGCTTCCATCAAGCTCTGGCCTCACAGCTGGGTAATTGTGGGAGCCCCTGGCACCTGTCCCTGAGGCTGGAGCCTGAAAGCCAGTGGCCCTATCAGCTGTCCACTGCAAGACCCTGGGCAAGGTAGGGTGGGGCGAGAGAGAGCAGGGAGGTAGAACTGATACCCCCTAGAAAGTGTGGTTGTGGGTGTGATGACGCCAGCAGGAGCTTGGGGAAGGCAGATCAGGCACCACCTGGGCCCTCAAGGAGAGCAGGTGGCCAGCCCTGAGCAAACACCTCTGTTTGCTTTTGCCTGGTGAGTGGCTCCACAGAGTATAGCAGCCAAGGCACCACTGTAGAAAGGTCACCTGTGCACCTGGACAGGTGTGTGCCCACCTGTTGGTCCGGCCGATGCAGGCTCTCCATGACATCAAGGATACCTAGTGGGACTGGGGGCCTCTGTGGCAGGCAGGGATCAGTTCTGGGACCCACTCAGGGAAGACACCCCTGCCCCTGCAGACCCACGTCCTGGGGGCCCCAGCCCACTGCCCCCAGATTCAGGTACTGGGACTTTACTTTATCCCCATCTTAAGCCTTCACTCTTCTGACCTGGGAGCTACTGTCTGGGTTCCACAGGGCCCTGGGCTCCAGAGAAGTATCTAAGGGGCAGGGTGGCCGGGAGAGGGAGGCAGAGCTCCAAGCTGTGCCCTGATTACCAGCTCTGACTGCCCTGTGATTGAAGAAACAATTTGGCTTCTGAAACAGTCAGAACCTCTCTGGTGAGATAATGGACATCAGAACTGGTTCTAGTCCCCCATTCCTGCCTATGGGATTGCCAGAAAACTCCAGTGGTTCTTAGTCTTAGCAAAAGGGGGAAAGAAACCATGTAAGTTCCTAAGCTTTAATTAACAAAAAAAAAAAAAAGGAAAAGAAAAACTATAAGTTCCTAAGCTTTAACTAACAGCCTGGAAAATGCTTGGGAAGATATATGTTCTGTGTGCCAGAACCTGAGAGTGAGACAGGTGTGGGGGTGGGGGGCGATCTGGGGTGCACAGCGTGGTGGTGGGAGTCCGAGTGGAGGGAAAGAGTTTATGGAGTTTCTTTCTCAAGTTTTTCTACCCCTGAAACAGTCAAAGACACAGATACGGTGAAACAGGGAAAGACCCAGAAGCTGGGGGGCTGGTTCAGAGTGTGCTTTCTCCTTCCCTCCTCCCCTATCCTGCCTTTCCAGCATTGCCCATGGTGCATCTGATGCTCTTTTTTTTTCTTTCTGGGAAGGAGAAAGGATGGAATCAGCACTCCATTCCGCCACCTCTTGGCCATGACATGGGTGCAAGGTGACCGTGTACTCTGTGCTGTGAGCACATGCTTTGCCACTGGGTTGAGCCTCCTCATCAGATTGGCACCTGCAGGGGATCTTTACAGGAGATCACACATGTGACTCCACAGAGCCTTGAGAAGTTTCCGCTGGGACCCTCTTGAATCTTCTTCTGCAGCCACCTATCCCCTGTACCTATGTGAGCAGGAAAGACTATGAACTTGGGGGTGACAGAAACCCCCAGTCTCAACGTCTCAACACTGTTCATTTGTCTCCTGCTCCCCGCCCCCTGCCCTTGGCAGCCACTCCACACCTGACTGTGTGCACAAGAGGGGCCCAGAGCTCTGAGGAGTCGGGTTTCTAGGGCCCTGGGCTCTTTGCCCATTTCCACAGGCTGGAATCCCATCACAGGGTCCTTTTCTCTGCAAGAGAAGCCAGTGTGCAGAGGAGAGCATGGTGGTTTGGTGGGATGCACACTGGGGCACCTGTGCAGGCTCCTGGGGTCCGCTCTGGACTTGTGCCCCTGCCTCTTCCAGGGTGGTCTCTCCTGCGGAGATGGGGGGAAGAACAGGGTGGTAAACAATTAAAATTCACTTCTTTTGAGGTATGAAATTCACATAACAAAATTAGAGTGAACAGTTGAGTGGGATTTAGTACATTCACAGCATTGCATATTCATCACCCCTGTGTAGTTCCAGAACATTATTGTTAACCCCCCAAAGAAAACCCCATACCCATTAGGCAGTGCGCCTAGTCCCCCCACACTAGCCCCTGGTAACTGCCACTCTGCACCTGTCTCTATGGGCTTGTCTATTTTGGATATTTAAAATAAATTGACCTTTCATTTGTATCAGGCTCCTTTTACTTGGTTGGAGGTATATCCGTGTTGTAGCATGTATTGGTATTTCATTCCTTTTTAAGGGTGAGTAATATTACATTGCATGTATTGGGTTGGCCAGGAAGTTTGTTTGGGTTTATGAACTTTAGGGCCAATGCAACATGTATCACATTTATTTATTCATTCATCTCTTGGTGGACATTTGGGTTGTTTACATCTTTTGACTTTTGTGAATAATGCTGCTGTGGATATTTTTGTGTGAGTATCTGTTTGAATCCCTGTTTTCAGTTCTCTTAGGTGTTTATTTTGGAGTAGAATTGCTGGGTCATGTGATAATTTCAACTTTTCTGAGGAACTGCCAAGCTCTTTTCTGAGGAACTGCCAAGCTATTTTCTGATAACAACTGAAACATTTTACAATTTTACCAGCTGTGTGTGAGAGTTCTAGTTTTACCACATCCTCACCAACACATGTTAGTTTCTGTTTATATTTTTAAATTGTATCAATTTTCTTGGATACAAGCAGTGTCCTCACCTATGGTTTTGATTTGCTTTTTCTTAATTATCAGTGATGCTGAGAGTCTTTTTACTTCCTTCTCGGCCATTTGTATCTTTTTTGGGGAAGCAACTATTTTGCCCCTGTTTCAATTGGGTGGACCTTCTTTTGTTGTTGAGTTTACTTTGCTTTATCAAATTTCCACCAGGTGTTCCCACCTGCTCAGGGTGGGAAGATCTTGACTAGGGGGTTATCAGGAAGCCTTTGTGGGCCCAAGGAGGTCTCATTCAGGAGTCAGGGAGGAGGCGGCTCCTTGCCAGGCTGTCCTGTGGATGCTTCTGGGACTTTGTATGCTTCCCTTTTTCTTCCTCTTCCCACACAGTATCTGGAAGATTTTTGCTCTTTATTCGGACTCCTGGTTATTTATTGCGGGTTGGCAAGTGCTTGGTTTGGAAATGAAGGGTAAGGCTGGAAAGGAGGAAGCAGGTTGGAGACATGGTCTTCCTGACCTTCCAGAGTCAGTCAGCATCCTCTCTCCCTGCCTTCTGGGACCTTCTTGGTTTTCCAGAAGGTCCTGGCTGGGGGAGCTCTGAGCTCTGTGGTAGAACTGAGTGTAAGGGAGAACTAGTGTGTAAAGACACCACACCAGTATGAGGCAGAAACACACATCCTCCCCGCAGCCTGGGTCACCCTTGTACCAGAACTCGTCTGCTGGTGGTCAGCCCCTGCGTGATCCCTTCACAGCCCGAGGCTGGGGCCGCAGCCTGTGACCCAGCAGACACTGACCAGGACCCCAGTGCATTCCCTCTCGCCTGTCCCTCTGCCCTCCTCTTTCCTGGGACCATCCTGCATCACTGCATCTGATTTGCCTCAGTGGCAGACCTGGGTCCAGTGTCCTCTCCTTGACTTTGTGATGAAGGTCAAAAGAGCACAGGGACCATACCCAGGTTAGACTGAACTCCTCCAAAGGGAAGAATTACCCTTGGCAATTTCCACGCCCCCACCCCCCGGCAAGACTCTCAAGGGAGGTGCCAAGAGACCCCGAGACTCCAAGGCTTCCTCCTTGGGAAGCTGCCCCTAGGACTCTGGACACTGGGCTGAATGAATTCAGTTAGTCTCACTCTAAGGGTCAGAATGTTAGTCTGCTTTTATTTTTTCATTTGTTTTGTTCGTTGAATAAATGCTGCTGACGACAAGTTGTCTTTAATAAACCACAAGTTCTTTGCAAAAAAAAAAAGAGAGGGAGAAAAGAGGAGAAGTGGCTCTGGCTCCCACCAGTAGGTGCTTGGTCCCAGCAGCCCTTCCAGGGAGGGTCCCTGTCCCTGTTCACAGCTGGGAACAGACGCAGAGAGGCTGAGCACTGAGTGGGCCATGCAGGAAGACAGAGAAGGAGCGTGGCCTGGGCCTGGCTCTGCACTTGTCTCTCTGCTTTCACGAGTCACACTGAAATCTCTCCTTTGTATCTAGACTCACTTCTGAAGGTGAAATGTGTGTGTGTACGTGCATGCATGTGCACGTGTGCACGCACACATGCTCAGTTGTATCCTACTCTTTGCAACCACATGGACTCTAGCCCTCCAGGCTCCTCTGTCCATGGGATTCTCCAGGCAAGAATACTGGCGTGGGTTGCCATTTCCTCCTCCAGGGGATCTTCCCAACCCAGGTATCGAATAGTAGGATCTAACAGCAGCAAAGAAAAGGACCCCTCAAGGCTCAGTCCTGTGTCCAGGGGGCATGGGCACATCAGGCCCCCAGCATCCCCAGGTACCTGCACACTCAGCAGCCTTGACCATGTCTGTCCCTGTTGGACAGCGCTGGCCGAGCAAACTCCCCCCTGTTCATGCCTTCCTGGGCCTTTGCTCTGTTTCACTGAGATATGAAAGAGCAAATTTCCACGAGGAGACTTTTAAGGGCACCTGCATTTTTGAGGAGACTGAAGAAGACTATGGAGGATTATTTAGGTTGCATTTTCCACCTGGTCAGCAAGCAGGTGGATGGGTGGCCTGGAGTCCCAGGTCATGGTGCCCTGGCTTTTCCACATGTGTGTGCATAGCCGTCACCGAGCAGAGGAGCCTGGTGGCCATGTATACCTAAGAGTAGAACCCTTAAGTCCTGGCTCACTCACTCTGTACAGCCTTGGGCAAGGTAGCCTCTCTCTGCCTTGGTTTCCTTGCTCTAAGACAGGAACCAGAAGTTGTCCTTACCTCTGGCAGTTGTCGTGTCCATTAGTAGGGTGATGCACGTGAAGCATTTGGAATAGAGCCTCTCGGGAAGAATGCATTGGCTTGCCAAAAAGTTCGTTTGGGTTTTTCTGTAATATCATGCATTAAAAACTCAAACGACCTTTTTGGCCAACCCAATAAAGAAGTCTCACTCTTGCTGAGTTAAATCCAACTCTTTGCAACGCCATAGACTGTAGCCCATCAGACTCCTCTGTCCATGGGATTCTCCAGGCAAGAATACTGGAGTAGGTTGCCATTTCCTCCTCCAGGGGATCTTCCCGAGCCAAGGATCGAACCTGTGTCTCCTGCATCGCAGGCAGATTCTTTACCTGATGAACCTTCGGGGAAGCCCTTGCTGGTTAATGGTAAACCTGGGCTGGGCGAGACCGGTGCTGGGGGGAGGGGCAGAAAGGGGCAGGACCATGGCTGTTCAAGGAGGTCCAATGAGGTGACACATTTGTTGAGATCTGAGTCATAGTGCCCTGCTGGGTGAGAGGGGGACAGTTGCTGGGCAGCAGCAGCAGAGTCAAAGCCTGGGATGTCCTGGCCAGTCGCCAGGGCTGACCTGACCAGGCCGGGGCTGATACACCTGCCGTTGGCTGGGGTTACAAAGCACAGGAACCCCAGAGCCAAGGGAGCCTGGTGACCTGCAGAACAGTCATCATCAGGCCACTTGGGTGGCCAGTCTTTTTCCAGTCAGGCTTTGCCCTGGGTAAAGAAATTAATTGTAACCTAATTCGCAGTTTCCTTTGCATAGAAGCTGGAAGGAACTGCTAGTGAGGCTGGTGAGTAACTCAGTGGCAGCTGGGAAATCACATTTGGGCATGAGTGTCCATCATCTGAGCGAAGCTGTTGCAGCTGGTCCGGGTGGTTGGGGATGTGGGTGGTGGCCACGGGTGCCTGCTAGGTGCAGCCTGGCCCTCAGGCCTCTGGGAACAGAAGGTTGGGGCCTGGGCACAAGGGAGGAATTTGGGCTGCTGGCTCCATGCAGCTGGGCTGCAGATCTCGTCTGCACACCTCACTACCCCAAACTTCAGCCACACCCTGACCCCTTCCTGCCCATCAGCAGAGGACTACGTAGATGGCATGGCAGAGGAGGGGGTTGTCAGGAGACCTAGGCCTGGTTGCAGTTCCATTCTGAGAGCAAGAAGTGAATTCTCTTCCTCAGAATTGGGAAACAGACGGGGAGACTGAGGTCTACAGTAAGAGCTCGGGTAAGGTGGGCAAGTCAGAGCTTTTCACGTGTGGAGGAATGTACCTGTACGTACAGGTCTGTGGTGCCTCTGAGGCAAGGCCTGGTCCTCGGGTTTCTCCTCCTCTCTCCAGGCCACCAGCCACCCTGTCCAGGCAGGGCCCACGCAGACAGGTGTGTGGGGAGACACAGTACCCCTGCATGTGATCGCCTGCCCTGCCCACCGTGGACCACACGATGAGGCTCAGTCTGAAGGGATGATGGAGGGAAAGCCTGCAGAGCTGGGCTATGTGTGAAGTCCCTGACCAGACAGGCAGGCAGGTGCCTGGGCTCTGCACTAGACAGAATCCTCAGGAGCGTGGAGAGCCCCAGGCATCCAGGGTGTGCCAGGGTGGCTGCTCACTCCTCCTTGTGTGCCAGGCCTTTGTGCCAGCTGGCCTTTGTTGTGTGCCCAGTCCGGGCCAGGAAGGCCACTCAGCCTTGTGGCCACAGTGGCACACAGGCTGTCCACTGAGGGCTGCTGGCAGCATTTGGGAAGAGGGAATTTAAGACTGGAATTGAGGCTGCTCTCATGGTGATTAGTGTCCTCACTGGGCACCAAGTAAAGTAGCTAGCCCTGGCTTGTATTCACCACCCATGTATGCACTTAGCTGTTCAGCTTTGGGTACACCTGCACAGGCCAGAGTTTTCTTGATGATTTTGTAGAGAGGCTTCAGTTCCCAGCATGAGGACTGGGGCAAGCTGTCATATTCCCTGCAAGGAGGCACTGGCTTGTGACATCTAAGCTGAGCCCAGGACCCGTGAACAGAGGTGGCTGGCTCTCAAAGGGCCACCCAGGCCTTCCCTTCTCGCCTGCTCTGTGCCAGGCATCAGGCAAGGTTCTGGGAATGCAGCAGTGAACAGGACAGGCCCGGGCTGGCTTTGTGGGTCTTTCCAGTCCAGCTTTCTTCCCACATCTTATGTGGGTCAAACCTGGCAAAGCTGCTTCATTTGGAAGCCTCTGGATGCCTAGCAGAGTGATGATGGTGGCGATGGTTGGAGGGTGGAGTGATGGTGGGTGGTGATGGTGTAGGCATGGTCAGCAGTAGTGGTGAAGCTGGTGGGTGAAGGTGTGAGGTGATGGTTGTGGGGAGGGTGGTGATGGTGTCAGTAGTGGTTAGGGTGTGGGGATGATAATATAGTGGGGGGCTGGAGTTCAGGTGAAGTTAGTGATGGTGGTGGTGATGCTGTGTAGGTGAGGGGGGTGAAGGTGATGGTGCTTGTGGGGAGAGTGGTGATCATGGTAGTGGTAATGGTGTAGCTGGGGGTGGTGATTGTGGTTGGGTAATGGTGGTGATGGTGGTGATGGTTTTATGGCCACACACAGGAGGTACTGAGCATACCATCAGCCCCATTTATGGCCAAAGTGGGGCTGGCCTGCAGGGCCCTCTCTGCGCTCATAGGCACTGGTTCTCCTGACCTGTGCTTTTTTCCTAAAAAGCCAAAATTACATTACAATCCCTTGCAAAACCAGCCTCCATCTGGGACAAAAAATGGAGATCGTGGGGTGTGTGGAGCATCCTACAGGGTGACCCTGCCTGAGAGTGCACATGTGTGTGTGTGCATGTGTATGTCATTCTGCCTAATGTCTCCCAGTTGGCAGTGTTCCTCAGTTACCAGGCCATCATTTCCTGAGCCGTGGTCAGTGATTTTGTTCTTAGGTGTCCTCAGGGTTTCTTTGCTCAATGCCAACTCTGGCCTCACCCAGGCAGGTCGTGCACTAGAGAGTGCTGTGTGCCCCACGTGAGCCTCATGGGGTGGGGAGGGGCATCCGTGAGGCTCCATTGCACTCATCCTGCCACTGGCCACCCACCTGTGGCTCCCTGTGCCTGTCAGACCAAGCCAGGGGGTCTTGACCAAGGTGATATCACCCATCTCTCTGATACCCTGCCCCCTCTCCTATCCCAAAGTCTCACTGTTTTCCAAATGTGCCCAGCTGTTAACCTCCCGCCCACCTTCCCCCCGCCACTCTGTGCTTAAAACCATTTATGTATTAGTTTGTTCCTTCCTGGATTCCTTTGTTGTTTCACTCACTAGTTTGTTGTTTCAGACAGATTGTGACATGATCTGACTGACCCTGGCTGCTCTGGGGCAAGTGGCCTATGGGGTCAAGAGTGGTCTCAAGGAGGGACTTCCCTGGTGGTCCAGTGACTAAGACTCTGTGCTCCCAAAGCAGGGGGCCTGGCTTCAGTCCTGGTCCAGGAACTTAAATCTTGCATGCCACAACTAAGATCCAGTACAGCCAAAAAAAAAAAAAAGAGTGGGCTCAGGGAGGCTAGGTGGTCCTCTAAGCTGAACTGAGATGAGGGAGAGGATGGAGCGAGTTGGTACGGATGTCTCTGGTACTTGGGTGGAGGTCAGGGCTGGTGAACGTGGCATTCCTTGGCCCAGAGGCAGCCATTCGAGCTGTGGGACTGGCTGCCATTTGCTTAAGGATGCTCTGGAGAGAACACCTAGAAGATAAGCTGAGACGGAGGAAACCCACATGGGGGTGAGCAGGCTGGCTCATCAGAATGAAATAGGAAAGCACCAAACACAGGAGGTCCTGAAGCAACCAGAGAGAAGAGAGAACCAAGAAGGGAATCATCAGAATTGAGTACAGACCTCTCAGAAGCAGGACAGCAGAATCACGCTTTTGAAGGACAGAATAACTGTCCTGTAGAAGTCTCAGGGCTTCCCAAGTGGGCTTCCCAGTTGGCACAGTTGATAAAGGGTCTGCTTGCCAATGCAGGAGATGCAGATTCAATCCCTGGGTCGGGAAAATCCCCTGGAGGAGAAAATGGCAACTCCCTCCAGATATTCTTGCCTGGAAAATTCCATGGACAGAGGAGCCTGTCAGGCTACAGTCCATGGGGTCACAAAAGAGTTGGACATGACTGAACACTCACACACACAGAATTCTCTGCCCAGCAGAAGTGCCTTTCAAGAATAAGGTAAAAGTGTTTTAAAAAGAGGGGCAAGGGAAACAAAGACCCAGATTCATGTTTCTGTGAGTGTATGAGGTGGAAGGGGCGTGTGGGAGGGGCAGCACTGTTGCTAAACGTCCAGTTAAGTTGGCCACAGGTTCATGAGTGTTTGTTGCAGAACACTATTTTGACATAAATGTTCTGCAAAATATACTGCTTGTACATGTCAAATATTCAACTAGAATAAAGAGAAAATGTGAACAGGATATGAGAGGAGGGGCATGGGGTGGACGAGGAGAGGATAATGGTGCCAAAAGTTGCTGTCTGGGCGGTGGGGCTAGGGGGACCCTCCACAGGGACAGCTGGCCCTCAGGGAGAGGGGCAGTCCCTGGGGAGGAGTCCATGAGGTCTGCTTCCTGTTCCTGCAGAAGTGATGGCATTAGGAAACCACCGTCTGTTAAGGAGATTGTGCTGGGCCATAATAAAGCTGTCATCTGCAGGATCTGGTGCTCGTCACAGGCAGGAGCAGGGCTGCCCGGTGAGTGGATTCTGCGGGAAGGTACTGCCTTGCACACACATGTGGGCACTATTGTCACCCCACTCAGTTCTTAGATCAGACCATCTTGCCATGTGTTTTTTTCTTGAGAGCCCCAAATTCTGGCTTTTACATTGCAGTCCTAGGACATTGGTTGTCTGGGGCCTTGTGTGGGATGACCACGGTGACTGCCACTCACTCTAGTCAAGGGTGCCCAGTTAGGAAGCACCTGCCTGGATCTGGGTTGGTATGGTCAGACTGGCAGCACATCCTCGGTCGAGGGTAGCAAGGAGGTCAAAGGAACCTCAGGGGAGTTGTGCATGGCCTCTCATGGCCAGGGCTGACCAGGGGGCACTGGTGAGGTGAGCCTGCAGTTAGGACTGGGTAGGCTCGGTATGTCTCACTAAATGAGCAAGAAGATGGGGGAGGTGGGGGTGGGTCTGCAACAGTGTGAGAGAATGTGCATGTGACATGCTAAGTGTAAGAGAGATGTGTGTATCAGTCTGGGTCCAATCCAGAGACACCCACACAGCGACTGGACCAGAGGAGGTTAACATAAGAGTTGATCGGCAGTGATGAGTGTAAGAGAGCTGTGGGCCACCCTGAGGCAGAGGGCAGGAGCTTGGGGAAGGGGCTCCCTCCCCAGAGTGGGGTCACAGCTCACTGCATATTGAGAAGTTGGCTGGGTTGCAGGGGCCAGGACTGGTCTGCAGCCTCGGGGGCCAGCGGGAGGTGACCCTCCAGTACACGGGGGAGCTGAGGCTGGTGCACAAAGGCTGGTGATGGGTGCATCTGGGGGCTATGGGAGGTGATCGCGGGGCAAGGGCGTGGGCTACATTGGCGCCAAGGGGCTGCGTGCATTTGGCATGGACTGAGGCAGAGCATGCAGGATGTCCCCACAATGTGCTGCAGAAGTGAGGGATGACAACCAGAAACCCTCGTCCACCTGCGTGGTTCTCCACCGCACAGGAGGGCACTCACAGCTTCTGTGTGGGTCTGAGAATGTGTACGAGTATGACCAGTGTTCATGTGTGAGTGTTCACACAGGGCTGAGCTTGTGGACAGTTGAATGAGTGAAAGTGAAGTAGAGACTTGGGCCTGCTTCTCTCTGCATACAAATGTGAGTAAATGACACATCCAGCCAGGTGTGGAGCATTGAAGACTGCCTTTCCAGGATACAAAAAGGCTGGTGACTGCGTGTGCCGAATGAGACCATCCATGCCTGGTGGCTCTGCTTGTAAAGATGCTGGAGGAGGCCCTCCTTGGAACAGGACAGCCCGCTGTCCCCACTGAGTGTTAGTTGCACATCTTCTCCTGCAGGGGTGGGGCAGGGTGGGAGCATATGGGGCCTTGGGCCCACATGCCTGTCTCTGTTTCCATCTGCTGCATACCTGTGCATACACATTCATGCATATACACACACATGCCATGAAGGGGGCCTGGGGTCTCTGCAAATGCGAGCAGCAGCCAGGACCTTTGGCAGGTATGTCATGAGCAGTGTGGGACCCATCCCCACTCCTGTGAGAGCAAAGCCCAGCTCCTCACCCTCTGGTGTGATGCCAGGGCAACTTGAGGGGCCAGAACCCCACGTGGTGCTGGCAACATCTGTCGAGGCAGAAACGTGGGACTAGGTGTTGGGGGAGGACCCTGTCACCCAGCAGCATTCGGGGTGGCAGGTGTGGGTGGGGCAGGTTTTACAAGTCCTGCTGTGTCGACCTGCCCCAAGTTCCAGGGGAGACTCTCATCAGAGGTTGGTCAAAAAGCCCTTCCTGGCAAAACGGTGCCAGCAGGGAGGGGTGGTCAGCTGGCAAGGCCTGGGGCTTCCTGGTGGGGCCAGCATCTGCCTGCTCCTGAGTCCCATCGCCGCTTTGTTAGTCATCGTCCAAACCCCAAGATGCCCACCCTCCAGCTGTTTGACCATGGGAAGTCTTCTCACCTCCCAGCCTCCGTGTTCTTACCTATTTAATGGGGCAGTGAAGAGGTTTGCCCAGTGATTATAAATCGGAAGTGTGAACTTCATACCGCGTGTACCTGTGCAAAGGTGAGGCCTATACCAGCTCCTCCTCTCCCCAGCCTGCCCTTCTCTTGTTCACAGTCAGAGAAAGTGAGGCCCAGAGGAGGCTAGAACTTTACAGAGGCTGCACAGCCCCAGGAAACTGGACACCTCTGATGGCCCTTTCCGGGCTCTTCTCCTTCACCCTCTGGGGTTGGCCCCATCATCTGTAGGGCCCACCATAGAATGCAGATTGTTCTAGAATTATGAATTATTTTAGGACAATGACAGGAGAGCATTAAACCAAGTATGGGGAACTGTGGTCTCCCCAGGCTACACCCCCCTGAGGCCAGCCCTGCACCCACACCCTCGTTCCCTACCTTGGACCATGTGTTTTTCCATCTAAACGTGTCTGTGACAAGGAGGAGCATTAAGGCGGCCATGCCCTGAGTAGGGACCACCTGGGAAGCATTTTAAGTGCATTTAAGACTGTTTCTGCTCACAATCATCGCCCAACCCACAAATCACTTTTGGCAGCAACAGACCAGGCCCCACATGGATCCTGTAGGACCTGGCTCGGAGATGAGAGCAGGCAGTGCTCTCATCCTGCACGTGAAGTCTGTGTGGTGGTGACTGGACCAGCTCGGAGGTGGGGGCTCCCTGGAGCTCAAGGCACCTCCCAGCCCCTGGACCATTGAATGTACATGTGCTCAAGGGGGCCCCAGGGGAGGAGCCCTATTCTGGATCTGCTCCTCACTACCTGGTAGGTGGAGTGAGCATCTCGCCCCCGCTTAGAAGACCGATCTGCAAGCCCTACCCCCCATGGGTGGCTCCCAGGGCTGCCAGTTCTTGCACAGCTGACCAAGGCCACAGGGATTATATCCTGAGAGAATAAGAAGGCAAAAGTCGCGATATTCTGCTGATGTGGGTGCAGGCGTCCCACACCATCCTTGACAGTACTCCGGAGACCAGAATGCAGACCTCACTTCTCCACGGAGAGCTCTGGCACACCAAGGAGAGCTGGTGGCCAGGCAGGCTGGCAGACACAGGCTGCCCTTGGCTGTGTGCCATCTGGGGGACCCACCCACACCCACCCTGGGCTTCCCCCCTCCCCACCAACTGAGTCTCCTGCAGCTCTGGGGTTGGGGCCCTGAAGGCAGCATCTCAGATCGCTAGTGGTTGACGCTCACCTTTCTGCCAGGATGAGAAGGAGGCTGGCAGCACAGAGCCCCCTTCCCATCCAGCATGGTGTCACAAGCCTGGACTGCCACCAGGTCACCACCCTGTCAAGCCACTGGGAAATCTCTCATTCTCTTTGTGGCCAGAAAGTCAACCTTCCCGAAAGATGGTGCACCCTCCGGGGCTGCTTTCTACTGCAGGCCAGTGTCCCTGACTTGCGGTCACCGCCCAGGACTTGGGGTGGGGGTGGAGGGTGGGCACAGTAACCGTGGGTTCTGGACCATGTGACATGGGGTTGAGCAGGCCGGTGAGGGCTATGCTGCTGGAAAGACAGCCCTCCAAATCCCAATCCCCTGGCTGGCTGCACATGTGCCCTCGAGCATACAAACAACTTTCTTTCTGTCCTGCCCAGGTGTCTGTTTGCAAAGCAGTGATCCCATCAGCAGCTCCATCTGGGGCTGCGAAGAAAATGCAGGGTCACCATGTGCCACGGGGCCTGGCCTCGTGCTGTGTGAGTCCACCTGGCCGTGCTCACCCCACTCTGCACCTTTGAGAGGCGGGGTGGGTGAATGCGGTGGGCCAGGTCCTCTGGAGAAGGTGGCAGTGGAGGGAAAAGCAAGCCACTCCTCTTGCTGTCCGCAGGGCTGTGAGCATCAGCTTCTGCGCTCCTTCCCCAGCCCCCCACAGCCCACCCCAGAGCTCCCCCTAGACTCTTTGACTTGCAACCTTCATGGAGTGTTGGAGGGAAAGGAAGCTGGGCTGCTGCTTATGAATCAGGCACTTGTTTTGGGGCAGCAGGGCTGTGTCTGGTGTTGACCCCCACTTTGAATCTGCCTTCCCAGACCCGGCCTTACTGGGGCAGGACAGGGGGCCACCGTGGGCTCGGAGCCCTTCTGATTTCTGTGAGGAGTGCAGACCCAGGTTTATTACTCTGCCAGGCAGTGCAGTGGGGCTTCAGTGCACTACAGGTGGGGAGCAGCTGCCCCTTCCCTCTCGTTGGCTGAGGAAACACCACAGGGACCCTCCTGCCTTTGTCACAAGAGCAGTATGAGCAGTGCTGTAGGGTCCTCTTTGGGACCCCGAACTGTGTACTTCTCAGGAAGCGTGAGCCAGTGGAGTGCATCCTAGCTGTGCAGGAGGATCTGTCAGCTGTGGCCTGTCACTCTGCCCAGCTTGCAAAAGGCCTGCTCCGAGCTAGTGCCATTGGCTGCCTTTTCACAGAAGCATCAAGGCCAGTCTTGAGGCCATTTGGGGCTGACACAGTTCTCTGAGCTGCCAGCCATCCCTGCTAGGGTTGGCTACTAAATCCCGAAGAAATGAACACTCTGAGTGTATCTGAGAGGCAGTCCATGTCCTCGTGGCCAGTTGGGAGGCTGTGGGACAGGAGGGTGGCATCCAGCCATGTGTGGGTGGCTCCTGTCGTGGTCTCTACCAGTGAGACCCCCGGCAAGGGAAGTCAGGTCTCAGTGCTCCCTCCCCAGAGTTCCCCAGAGTGACTTCTTCCTAGGGCTCCTGGAGCTGCCACCCCCTTGGATGGCAGGCAGCATGATGCTCTGGGTGGATCCCTTCCCCCAAGAGGTGGCAGGGCAGGAAGGCCACACGCAGAGCCTGACTTGGGCACAGGGCCAGCTCCTTGGAGTTCAGCTGCCCTTCCCAGTACCTCACCTGCAGAGACCCAGTGATTCTGGGTCCCACTCCAGGGACAGCACTCCTAGGGAGCAGTTTTCCGAAGGTCTAATAAGTCAGCTCCGTACCTGCAGCCCCCTCCTTCCATCTCTGTCTTTAGTGCCGGGTGTGCAGTAGCCTTTGACTACTGGCCAGAGCATCTCTCCCCTCCATCCTCTCTGCCTTACTTACCTTTGTCCTTAGCCCCATTTGTCTTTTCCCTCCTTCCCTCTCTCTCCCTCTGTTTCTCTTCCTGTTCCCTCCCTCTCCTGCTGGCTCCGTGGTCCAGCCTGTTTGGCAGGGCAGCACCCACACTGGGTGGGTGGGACCCAATCAATGCACACTTCAAGTTGGCATTCCCAGCCGGGTTGCCTTTGAAGTCATCCTTGGGAAGCCTGGCACAGTGCTGGCAACCTTCCAGTTTTCTTCTGTTTCACCACTTTGGGATCCAAAAGGTCTTCACCAGTTCTCCTCACCTGACTCTAGTTGGCTCTTGATTGTTTCCCACACACAAGTGTGTCTTCAAGGACCCAGGCAGCCCCAGGGTATCTTCCACTGGTGTGGAGTGGACCAACCACTCATCTTGGTGGCTGCAAGAGAAGCAGAATGTAGGTGGAAACAAATTGATTGAAAAGAGAAATCGCTCACACACAAGTACAATGTTTCTCATGTTTGCTTTGTGTGTTAGTATTTTTTATGCTTTGTAGAGAATATTGGCAGGTTTTCAGTTTTTTTTTAAAGCATCACCTGCCCATTTATCCATCTTTTTAAAATTTCTTACTATTTAAAAATAACTGTTTATGATGCAAAATGTTGAACATACACCAAGTCAAGAGAGTAGTAGGATGAGTGCCCCATTGGTTCACCCAGCGTGGCCATGGTCAGCATCCCTCTTCCTCATGGCATTTACAGCTCTACCCACAGCCTCTCAGTGATAAATTTAGGCCACAATTACATACGTTGAAATGCACAAATCTTGGCTGTATGTTGTTGACAAATGGATGTCCCTGTGTGACCCACACCCCATCAAGATATGAAACATGTATGTTTCCCAGAATATGCCCCCTGCTTTTCCAGTCTATTACCTCCCCTACCCCCAGCTGGTACCCAGTTTGATTTCTGTCACCTAAAATCAGTCTGGAATGGTGCCATGTGATTCTTTTGTGCTGCTTCTTCCACTTAGCAGGATGTCTATGAGATGTGTCCAGGCTGTCATGTGTATCAATAGTTTGTGCCCCATCCTAACTGCATAGGGTTCCATGGTGTGATGGACTGAGGTTTGTTATCTGATAACCTGCTGGAACACATCTGGGTTCTTCCCAGTTCTTGGCTCTGTGAATAACCCCAGCATTTGTGAACAAGTCACTTGACGGACATATGTTTTCATTTTTCTCAGATAAATGGAGTGGAATTTTTCGGTACTATGGTAGGAGCATGTTTGACTTTAGATGAAGATTTTGTTACTTACAGGGGCTTCCCAGGTGGAACTAGTGGTAAAGAACCCACCTGCCAATGCAGGAGGTGTAAGTGATGCAGGTTCAATCCTTGAGTCGGTAAGATCTCTTAGAGGAGGGCATGGCAACCCACTCCAGTATTCTTGTCTGGAGGATTCCAAGGACAGAGGAGACTGGAGGGCTATAGTGCATAGGGTTACAAAGAGTTGGACACGACTGAAGTGACTTAGCATGCACGAATGTTGTTACTTATAAAGTGCTCTAGTTCATCTTTGGGGACCCCTGCCTGCTCTGCTTGTCTGGCAGCGTCTTGTACACTTCAAAACTCTGGCTCCAGGTGATTTGCTCAGAAGCTTGGGTGAAAGCCGAGTGGTTTACGTGCTTATCTATCTCAGGTAATCGAGGATGATATTGCAACTGTTTATGCTTCCTCACTTCCTCCTTTTTCTGTTTTAAAGCAGTGTATTTGCAGCTAGTGTTTAGCTATACAGATAACTGTGTGTTGATGTTCTTAGGAATACAGATGAGAAAGACCTAAGTTTTCTTTTTTGGCCCACAAGGAAGCTATTACTAAAATGTGAAGTTAGGCCGCTGGGAAAGGTGATCTGCCTGGGAGGGCTGCTGGGCTCTGCACCGTGGTCGTCCCTCAGTCCCTCCTTCCCTCACGTGTTTCCCTGCCTCCCACAGCCCCGCTGGGACTCTACTTCTCCAGGGATGCTTACTGGGAGAAGCTATACGTGGACCAGCCGGCCGGCACGCCCCTGCTCTATGTCCATGCCCTGCAGGACGTGCCAGAGGAGATGCCCAGCTTCCGCCTGGGCTAGCACCTCTACAGCGCCTACCACACGCGGCTGCACGAGAATGACTGGGTCCGCATCCAGGAGGACACGGGGCTTCTCTACCTTAACCAGAGCCTGGACCACAGCTCCTGGGAGAAGCTCAACATCCGCAGTAAGGGGGCGGCCCTGACCCCACCCCCACATGCCTCATTACCCACCCCGCCCTGCCCTCACCTGGTCCTTCCTTAGAGCCCATCACACAGCTCCTACGACTCCTGCTGTGTAAGAGTGGAGCAAGTGAGATGGGGCTGGCCTGTCCTCTTTGTCCAGCCCGTGAGGGAGCCAGGATGAGCTTGAGGACCACTGATGACCCTCAGGCCTCCTGAGGCTGTTGGGATTTTGGAGAACTTATGTGGAGGACTTGAGGGGCTCTCTCCATGCTGGCTCCAAATGTCTTCCAGTTGGATTAACAGAGATGTGGGGTTGTGAGAGAAGAGTTAAGAAAGGCTAGAGACATCCCAAGATCTTGATTTAGTGGATGATCTGGAACTTGGTGGAGAAGCAGCTGTTTGCACAGAAAGCCCACCTTACCATCAGCAGCAGGCTGCTCTTGGCACCTGGTGAGGACTGGGGCCTGGTGCCGGGGAGGAAAGTGGAGCAGGAGGAAGGCCTGGACGGCTTCTCAGAGCAGGGGTCCAAGCTGGAGTGAAGGCCATGTGTGACCCTGGTACTGGGAGGAGGTTGTTTGTGGAGCAGAGTTCTGCCTTGTGGCACCAAATGGTGATCACAACCCCACCTCTTGCTCTATAGACATGGCCTCCCTGGGCCCTCACGCCAGCTCTGAGCTCCTGTGAGTGCTGAGAGGCAGACACTCTGCTGTGAACAGTACTGCCAGAGTGAAATTTGCCAAGGGTCTGAGTTTCATAGGAGGCCTGTTCTGTTCGTGATTGGAGAGCAGCCTCATGCACCTGCCAGCTCTAGTCAGGAGAGAAATCACAGTAATTAGAACAGAGAAAGTTTATACGGAGAATTATTAACCACAGCAGGGGACTGGAGCAACAGAGGACAGGCTAGTAAGAAGCAGAGAACTGATGAATATGGGAGGAGTAGATGTAGCGGGGGGACACTTACCTAGAGCTAAGATAGAAGGCCCAGGAAGAGCCCCCGCCCCAGCTGAGATCCAGATGGGTTGGACGGGGGTTGCTATGGTGCCTCCATGATGGAATTTGCCAGAAATCCCCTCTCTAGGTGCTGGGGAAGTCTGTGTCTCTGCAGGGGTGGCATGGAATTCCCTGGGGGTCCCGTGGTTAGGACTCTGAGCTTTCATTGTTGAGGTCTTGGGTTCAGTCCCTGGTCAGGGAACTAAGATCCCACAAGCAGCAACACTGGCAAAAATAGAATAGAATAAGTGTTTTATTTATTTTTAATTGAGGGATAATTACAGTATTGTGTTGGCTTCTGCCATACATCACAATGAATCAGCCATAGGTATACATATGTCCCCTCCCTCTTGAACCTCTCTCCCCCCTCCCACCCAATTCCACCCCTGTAGTGTTTTTAAAAGTGAGAAAAGAAAGAAAGTGGTTGGGGTAGTGGGTGAGGGAGGGAAGGGAGGTCACCTGAGGTGCCAAGAGCCTGCCTTGGGGAAGCACTCCATCTTAGACCCAGGGTTCAGCGCACCTCTCTGAGGAAGGGTATTTGAACTGAGATTTGGAATAATCAGAGAGATGGACCTGTGAGGCACCCCCCAGGATGAGGGAGCAGAGCCATAGGGCCCTGAGGCTGCCAGATCCCAAGTCCAGGGCCGTAGGGGGCAAGCAGGAGGTAGGGGGCAGGGCGGGGTTCCCAGCAGAGCCCCGCTAGCCTTGGTGAGGACTAGGCTTTGCACCAGCCCGGAGCTCCTGCCCTCTCCCCATTCAGATCCCAGCTGGGCAGGTGTGGCTGACACCCTGGCGGGGCCTGACTTGTCTCTGCAGAGGGCGGCTTCCCGCTGCTTACCATCTACCTGCGGGTCTTCCTGTCACCCACATCCCTACGTGAGGGCGAGTGCCAGTGGCCAGGCTGTGCCCGAGTGTACTTCTCCATCATCAATGCCTCCTTCCCAGCTTGCGGCGCCCTCAAGCCCCGGGAGCTCTGCTTCCCTGAGTCAGGCCTGTCCTTCCGCATCCGGGAGAACAGGCCCCCTGGCACCTTCCACCAGTTCTGCCTGCTGCCCGTGCAGTTCCTCTGCCCCAACGTCAGTGTGGCCTACAGGCTCCTGGGAGGTGAGTGCCAGCCGCATGGAGCCTTCCTCGATGCCTGCCGAGTGCCAGGCATGGCCCTGCAGTTCCTCTACATGAGCCGTCCAAGTTGACTACACCACCCCATCATCCATTCATTCAGAGGTCCACGTGTATCTCATGTATGCTGGCCACAGGCCAGGCATGGTTCTAGGGACCAGGGATGAAACAGTGAACAAGTTCAGGCCCAAATCCTGCCTGTCTGGACCTTCAATGCCTGGGGCAGGTGGAGACCACACAGGCGCTAAGGACGTTGGGTGGCCTCTGAAGGGACCAGGTGGGAGGTAATGCTGAGAAGGCACGGACTGGTGGAGACCACTGTCCTAAATCAGGTGGCTGGAGCAAGGTAAAGGAGGGTGCCCAGCAAGCAGGGCGAGCTCATTCAAAAGTGCGGAGGGGGAGGTGCGGCTGGAGGGGAGGGCAGAGGCTGCTGAGGGCAGAAAAATGCAAGGGAGGGGTCAGGACTTCCTGATGAGGGGACTAGGGAGCCATAGAAGGTGTTTTCAGGAGTGGGGGGAGGGTGTCATTGACAGGATATAACTTACTTTAAAAGGTTAGTCGGGCTGATGTGTTCGAAATGATTTGGGGCGAGTGGTTTGGAGGAAGCAGGAAAACTATGAAGAGGCAGGAGACATCCTTGAGTGAGAGGATGAGGACTGGGGTTGAGGGTGAAAGCCTTTAGGCCACAAGAAGCAGGCAGATTCTGGGCATGTTTTTGCAGGAAGATCCAGCAAGATTTTCTGGGGAGTTGAATGTGGGGTGTTGAGAGATTCACAAGGGGACCAAGCATGGTTCCAGGATTCCGCCTGAGCCACTGTAAGGACAGTGGACCTTGTCACAAGATAGTCCTACCACACGATGGCCCTGGGGAAGCCACATGGATATGGGGTAGGGGAAGGGCACTGGATCCGAGTGGAGATGAGAGAAGGCAACTGAGCCGCTGTGTGTGAGGTGCCATTGGACAGTTTAAAGGGGACACTTTTATGCTGGATGGCTGGTAAGTGAAGCCTGGATTCCCCCCAGGTTGATGGCACCCACACATGGTCATAACGTTAAAGGAGCACTCAGTAGTGTAAGGAAAGTAGTCACTCACACTTCCACATCCCTTCATTTATCCTGCCACAGGGATGGATGTCTTTGTACAAAATTGTCCCCAAAGCATATGGTTTAGTGTGCTGCCTTTTTCGCTTAAAAAGAAAAGCCATTTTTGTAACCATAAGCAATACAGGGAAATGTGTAGTTCACATGTAATATGTGGCTCTGATGTGATTTTCCACCAAGTGGAGTTGACAGCCCTCCTGAGGTTGGCTATGGGGTGGTCACTGTTGACCTTCAAGCGTTCAGCTTTTCCCCCTTTCTGGGTCCTTTCTGGAGGATGAATTCGAGGACAGGCTTGGGTTGAAGAGTATATTGTTATTACTGGTCCTCCCCTCACCAGGTTGCAGTTAGTCATTGAACTTACAGCAGTGTCTGGCGATGAACACACACAGCATCTCATCTTCTGGGGCTTCCCTGGTGGCTCAGCTGATAGAAAATCTACCTGCAGTGTGGGAGACCTGGGTTCAATCCCTGGGTTGGGAAGACCCCCTTGGAAAAGGGAACGGCTACCCACTCCAATATTCTGGCCTACAGAATTCCATGAACTGTATAGTCCATGGGGTCGCAGAGTCAGACATGACTGAGCAACTCTCACTTCACTTCATCTTCTGGCGAGGAAGCTGAAGAACAGAGACAGAACCATCAGCCTCAGGCCACGCAGCCTGCAGGTGTATAGGGCAGGGATCCAAACCAGGCAGTCAGAAATATTTGTGTGTTAACATGAAATTACACCAGATGTCCCCAATGTTGGTTTTCAAGTGGTGGAATTGTGGCTTTTTTCTCACATTCTCTAAAATGAGCATGTCTTGCTTCCACAGTTAAGAAAATTCCTGACAGTTTTTCAGATACCAGCAAACGCTAGGAGCTGGATCTCTGGGCCTGCAGCGTGACTGGTGCCAGCCCTCGCCACAGAGGAGGCAGGCAGGGTGTGTGAAGGGGTGTGCCCTCCTAGGTGATTGGGTTGAGGACCTGAGGCAGACCTCCTGGTCCCTGCTCTTCCCTATCAGCACCAGTGCAGGCTGCAGGCACAGTGATGCTCAGAGCATAATCTCCACTGCAAACTGTGCTTGGAGGCTGTGCTCCACTGTGGAAGCTGAAGAGGGGCCACGGCCCAGGCCCAGCATGCACCCCAGCTCTGTCTCCTCTTGCACACTGCTCCCTGTGGGGCCCTGAGGAAGGCAGCTCACCCTCCCCTCAGCTCAGGGTCATCCTGGGGTTGCTGGTCTGTTTGGTGCTCAGGTGAGAGTCTGCCTTTCCGCTGCGATCCGGACAGCCTGGAGGTGAGCACGCGCTGGACCCTGGACCATGAGCAGCGGGAGAAGTATGAGCTGGTGGCCGCGTGCACGGTTCGCATGGGCATGCGCGAGGAGGAGGTGATGGTGCCCTTCCCTGTGACCGTGTACGACGAGGACGACTCTGCGCCCACCTTCTTCGGGGGCGTCGACAGTGCCAGCGCGGTGGTGGAGTTCAAGCGGAAGGAGGTGCCTATGCGTTTGTCTGGTGCTTCTCTAGTGTCTGTCATCTCTTTGTTGTGCATCTGGGTCTCTCCATTCGTCATTTGTTCCTCGGTCTATTCAGCTGTCCATCTAGCCATCCAGACATGTGGCTGACCATCACTGTGGTTATTCGTCTTTCATTTGTCCATCAGTCTGTCTGTTGGGGTTTTGTTGGTTTCCAGGACAGCTGAGGAGGAGAGAGGACCAGCCCCGCTGGCCCCGAGCTGACCTCTGCCCTGGGAAGCGGGTGAGGGGAGGGGTTGGGGTGCTGGTGGGGTTGAGGGTAAGGGTGCCCAGCCTCTGACTCAACCATCAGGGCTCGCATCAGAGGGGCACAACTGTGGTACTGCAGAGGCGGGGCACACTGCCCCAAGGAGACGGAGAGGACATCTGCCAGGAGGGTGTTCCCTTCTTCGGGCTGTCAGCCCCTCAAGGGAGGGCCAGTGAGTTCAGGGAGGGTACCCCGGAGTGGAGGAAGACAGGCCAGTGGATCCGGCAGGGGTGTCCCTGCGCCGCCCCTCCCATCGGGGCCCCGCCTTCCTCTTGCCTGTGCAGGCGGAGCGTGACTGCCACCTGCTGGGCCCTGGGCTGTCCTGCAGCCGGCAGGCTGGCGGGAGCAAGGGGAGGGTCGGGGTCGGATATGCTGTGGTTGCCTGCTTCTCTGGACACCCAGGGAGCAGGTTTGGTGGATGGATGGGCAAGAGGAAAGCACATGGAGTAGGGAAATGTCCCATGAGCCTGGCGGGGCAGCTCCATGGTAACACTGTGGAGCTTGGCCAGGAGTGAGAGCAGAGATGACATGTGGCTTTACTCAGAACCCCCCTCATGACCCCATCTAGCCTGGGGTACAGAAGAAGCTGTAGGAGAGCATTCTGGTGGACACTGTGCTTAGGTCCCAGCTCTGTCATCTGTCACTGCATGACATTGAGCTAACTTCTCCACTGTGCGGGGCCCAGCTTCCTGGAAGGAGAGTGGGGGTGCCCACTCTGCACTGTGGGGACCTGAATGAGGTCTTCCACAGAGCACCAGGGCATCTGTTCTAACCCATAATCATGGGAAGTCTGGAGATGCCATTGCACCTGTTGCAGAGGTGAGGTGCAGTGGCCCAGGAAGGGTGACAAGCAGGCTGGCTGGGGGCCCCTTGCAGCTTGAACCCTGGTCAGGCTGTCCCTGGAGCCAGCTCTGACCGCACACACCTGATCCACCTGCAGGGCACATGCCCTCCTATGGGCTCTGGCTTTCGGGGCCCTGACTGGCCCCCGTATTCTTTGCAGGGCACAGTGGTAGCCACGTTACGTGTCTTCGATGCAGACGTGGTGCCAGCCTCTGGGGAGCTCCTGAGACGGTACACGAACACGCTGCTCTCTGGGGATGCCAAGGCCCTCCGGACCTTCCGAGTGGAGCACATGCCCAATGAGACCTTGGCCCAGGCCAACGGCAGCTTTGTGCGGGCAACCGTGCATGACTACAGTAAGAGGGGACCAGTGTGGCCTGACAGGGCCCCCTGGGGAACTGGCGACCTGCTTTCCTTGGGCAGGGCAGCACCCTGCACAAGTAGACACCTGTCCTGGCCCTCTCAGCCCCAGGTGGCCACCCCTTCCAACCCTCTTCCCAGCCTTTGTCTCTGCTGGGCTCACCTTGGCCACCTTGGTGGGTGTTTACAGGCTGTCCTTTCTCGCTGAACTGCCCCAAGGCCAAGGCTGACCCTGGCAGGACCCCCACCACACTACCCTGTGCTGACCACGCCAGGGCTCACCGCAACCTCCTAGGTGCCCAAGTGCCCAGGGATCCTTAACCACCCCCCCCCCAGCAACTCTCCACTAACAGGAGTTGATGTCCAGTAGCAGCTCTGTGCCCTCAAATTGGAGGGTTCTGGGATGACTGTCCTGTCTGACTTCTGAAATGTGCCCACCCTCAGGGCTAAGCACCACGTGCCCCCAGGGCTCACCTGCAGGATTGGGTGTCCTCATCAGTTGCCAAACCTCCCCACCTCCCTCGCCTGCTCTCCTGCCTATGTTTTGTAGGATCACCTTTCAAATATGCCACTTGTGCTTGGATCCTTGTTTGGAGGCCTGCTTCTGGGGAACCCAGGATCACTGGTGCCTTTACCCCTTTCTGCCTGACCTAATCCTATTTCCTGTCTTCTTCCTCACCAAGCTCTGATGACCTCTATTCTGTGCAAGGGAAAATGTCATCCTTGCCCCTGCACACTCACTCTGTATGCCATGTGCACCCAGAGATCCTCGCCTCCTTTGTACTCCACTAAATGGGGATCTTAGCCTTGGCACACGGTGACTGCTCAGGAGTGTGGAAGCTCCTGGGTGCTTGAGGCCTGTGGAATCTGAGGGTCCATAGGAGGCTGGTACTGTTGCGAGAAGTTCTCAGGGGCCAGGACGGTCTTTCTGGGACCTTGCTGGTGGTGGTGGTGGGTCTTTACCTGTGTGTCCTTGCCCTGACATGCATCTTTCTTATACACATGCACACACACACACACCTCACTGAGGTTACCTCCCAGCTGAGGAGGGTCTTCTGGGCTCAGCTCAGCACAGTGACACATTTAAAATATTTCAACCTTAGTGCCTACAGCCAGGTCTGTTGTCTGTGTACCGTGTGGGTAGAAGTACCTGTTGTCACACGTATGCCCATGTGTCCAGGGAATGCTTTGCAGGGGAGATGTGCAGCATCGTGGGGCAGTGGTCTCCACCCTGGGCAGGGCCCCTACCTATCATCACATGCCTCCACCTGCAGGGCTGGTTCTCAACCAGAGCCTCCCCATCTCGGAGAGCTGGGCTGTGCAGCTGGCCGTGCTGGTCAACGACTCAGACTTCCAGGGCCTGGGGGAGGGTGTCGTCCTCCTCCACTTCAATGTGTCCGTGCTGCCCATCAGCCTGAGCCTGCCCAGTGCCTACTCCTTCTCCGTGAGCCGGCGGGCCCACCGCTTTGCCCAGGTGAGCTCCTGGCCTCTTGCCAGCCTGGGGAGGGGAATGGAGGAGCAGGGACTCCCAGGATGGGGTCACATGGGGGACACCACCTCCCTGAGCACACAGAGTGGCCCTGGGGAGCAACAGGCACAAAGCCAAGGAGGCTAAGGCCGTGGGAGAAAGGAGTGGGGCTGGTGGGCTTTGTGGGCCCCTCTTTGCCCTCTCCCTTCTCAGCATGTTTACATTTTTTACTAATGAAAGAGCAGTGCCAGTTAAATCTATGCTGACTTGGAAAGACATTCCTGGTGAATGAAGTGGGAAAAGTAGTTTGCAGAAGTATTGGTCTTAGGTGGCTCCATATGTTCAAAACCAAGTCTTCATTGCCAGAAATTTCCAAGTGTGCAAACATAGGCATTAGTGGAGACCTCTGCAAGGAAAGACAGGAAGTGCTTCTATTTCCTACTTTCCTGCAAGTCTGTTTGCTAGAGCTTATTTTGCATTTGTCATCAGAAAATAGTGATTAGAAGTAGAAAAAAAGGGAAGTGGTAAGAATTCATCAAAAGGATATAAGGGATAGATAAGAGTGATCTCTTTTCCTCATATCAGCCAGTGTTTAACGTTTTGGTGCAATTCTTTCTAGAATGTTTCTCTGAAGCACTTTTTAAAGTTTACTTGCAGTTATGGCAGGCATGACTTAACATACTGCATTCTCCTAATGGCATAGCTGTGGCCATGTGCCCTTTAGAATATCCCATTTAGGGTCATCTCCTAATTAGGACAGTGGCTTTGCCAGTTTCTGTGGTTGGTTCCCATGCCACCTCCGCTCCTGGCAGCCACTTAGGACCCAGCACAAGAAGAGCCACATCCTTGGACGTGGCCAGGCCACCCCACTTGCCACCCCCGCCAGGCCTTTCCTGGAAGCAGAGGGCAAGGCTGGTGAGAGGTGACGAAGCAGGGGGCCCTGAGGGGTGTCCAGGGGGGCTGAGGCAGGCATAGGCATTGCCAGGGGTGTGTCAGCAGAGCCAGGCAGTGGGGAGGGTGATGAGGGCTGAGTGGGAGTGGGGTCTGAGAGGGCGGGCCCTGCCAGCCTCTGCAACACCGCCCACCCCTGACGACTAAGTCTTTCCCTGTGCCTGGACTCACGAGGGTGCAGAGACCCGAGTCTTGGCCCAGCCTTACACACACTGCTGTCTCTCACCAGCCCCCCCTTAGTATTCATGATTATAAATTGAAGGTGGTGATCTCAGGCAATTTTGAGGATCACAGGAGAAAGTGGAAGTGAACCTGCTCTGTACAAGGAAGTGCTCGGAGCCTAGGAGGTGGTTTTGTTGTGGTATGAGGAGTGGGCTTGGTGGAGCCTGGCTCTGCCCTGGGCCTGAGCAAGGCTGAGCAAGGGCCTGGCCTGTGGCTGCAAGCAGGGGGCCCTGTGCCATCACTGCCGCCAGGCCCGCAGCCCTCGACCTTGACTGGTCAGAGCTTCTGATCTCAAGCCCCAGCAGCCCTAACTCCACCTTGGGTGGTGAGGGAGGGAAAAGGAGAGTTCAGGCCCCAGTGACCACTGTGGCCATGAGGCATCCCTGGAGAAGTATCCCTTCTCTCCCAGGGGTTCCGGCCCAAGTCTCAGAGGAGGCTCCAGGACCTGGGTGGGACAGCAACCCTGCTGTGTGAATTATGGCCCGGGTGCTGTGCTCTGGCTGACCAGGCAGGTGACCCAGGCAGGACACTGAGGATGGACCCTAGTGGTGCCCAGAGCACGACGGCCCCTGCCCAGAGGGGAGGGAGGTGTGTGGGAGGCATCCAGGCTGCCTCTGTGCCCAAATGAGGGAGCAAGTGAGGGGTGAGCCGGGCAAGCCAGCAAGCGCCTCCCTGGAGGGCCAGTCCCTAAACCAAAGCCCGGCACCCTGTGTTCTTTTCACCTCCGGCTCCCAGGAGCAGGGATGAAGGGTGGTGTCACGGTCTGCGCAGGGCCAGGCCAGGCCAGGCAGGCAGATGGGTCTGCAGATTCCAGGGGCATGGAGGATGGGGAGATTGGGGGCCACCATCTCTGGGCTGAGTGGGAAACTGTCCTGGGACTCAGCTGGCATGGAGCCCCTCCAGCCACTGTCCCAGGTGGTCTACTCACCTGGCTAAGGGTTCCGTGATCCCATGCCTAGATTGGGAAAGTCTGCGTGGAAAACTGCCAGGAGTTCAGCGGCATCCAAGTGCAGTACAGGCTGCAGCCCTCCAGCGCCAACTGCAGCGCCCTGGGGATGGTCACCTCAGCTGAGGACACCTCGGGGACCCTGTTCGTGAATGACACGGAGGCCTTGCAGCGGCCCGAGTGTTCCCAGCTCCAGTACACAGTGGTGGCCACCGAGAAACCAACCCACCAGCAAGCCCAGGCCCTGCTGCTCGTTACCGTGGAAGGGATGTGTGAGTGCCCGGCTGCGGGAAGGGTCAGGGTGGATGGGGCGTGGCAGAGCCTCGGGCTGTTCCTGCAGAAGGGTGCCGTCCTATACCCCGTCACTGACCAGTGGGCTTTCTTGAGCCTCCTTCTCTGTAAGATGAGAAAACAGCACACAGCTGCACTGGAAGGATGATGGGGGAGGTATGACACAGTTTAGTCCAGTGTGACAGCATTGTGGGTGGCCGCTGCTGCCCATCGCCTCTGTCAGCAGGACCTACCTGTGCACTTGTTTTAGGGCTGCCAGGTACAATATAGGACCCAGGTTGAGTGTGAATTTCAGGTAAACAACAAGCAATTATTGTGGTGTAAGTACATCTCGTGCAGCCTTTGCAGTGAATTAGAAGACAAACTCCCCTATGTCCCTGTGATATTAGGGCCATATTTACACAAAGCAGGTATTCACTGTTCTCTGAAGTTCAAGTTTAATTGGGTGTCCTGCGTGTCCCTGGATGAGTCTGGCCACCTCCCATCCCCACTCCATACTCAGCCCCTTAGCTGCCCCTGCTGTGTGACTATGATGCCACCCCTCCCCCAGCAGCCCCCTCACTACCCTGCGCCCCCAGAGTTTAGTGACTGCCTCCCCTCTGGGCTCAACTCGGGACAGCTCCAGCCAGTGCTGCCTGCACCCATGGGTGCCCATGGCAGGCTGGCCCCCCATGACTGCTTTCTGCCACCCCTAGACATGCCTGAAGAGCCTGGCTGCCCCCTGTCCTGCGTGGTCAGCAAGAGGCAGCCCGAATGTGAGGAATGCGGTGGCCTGGGCTCTCTGACAGGCAGGTGCGAGTGGAGACAGGGAGATGGCAAAGGTAGGCCCTGGGCAGAGCCAGGCGGTGGGGAGTGTGATGGGGGCTGAGGGGGAGTAGGGTCTGTGCATGCAGGCCCTGCCAGCCTCTGTGACACCCCCCACCCCTGCCCATCTAGTCCTCCCCTGCGCTTGGTCCCTGCCGTGGCTCCTGATGCCAGGAGAGGGTGGTCACGAGCGCAGGGAACAGAGAACCTTCCAACTGTTTATCACCGATGGGATCACAGGTGCCTGAGACTGAGCTCGCTCTGGACTTGAGAAGGTCGGGGCCAAAGTTGAGATGTGTGTGTTTTCTTTTTACTTTATTCTAAAATTCTGAATTTCTGTATTGGTGCCTAAACCAGATGGTAATTAACATGTATATATCCATTTCTCTACCCATATACACATAAATACATGTGCAGTTGTGAATGTGAAATTGAAAGTGTTAGTCGCTCACTCGTGTCTGACTCTTTGGGACTCTGTGGACTGTAGCCCACCAGGCTCCTCTGTCCATGGAATTCTCTGACAAGAATACTGGAGTGGTAGCCATTTCCTTCTCCAGGGACTGTCCCAAGCCAGAGATCAAACTCAGGTCTCCAGCATTACAGGCAGACGCTTTACTATCTGAGCCACTATATTCACCCAATGCCTTCTCTTTTTTTTTAACTTTTTATGTTATATTGGAGCATAGTTGATGAACAATGTTGTGTCAGTTTCCAGTGTACAGCATAGTGATTCAGGTATACATATACGTGTATATATTCTTTTTCGAATCCTTTTTCCGTTGAGGTTTTTATAGCATATTGAGCAGAGTTCCATGTGCTATACAGTAGGTTCTGGTTGGTTATTTTAAATATAGTGTGTATACATGTGTATCCCAAACTCCCTGACTATCCCTTCTCCCCACTCTTCCCCCATTCACCCAATGCTTTTAAACACATAGTTCACAGACACTTTTCGAAGATCTCTTGGTAATATTACTGTGCATCCAAGAAGTGGAGGAATTAAGGTAGACTACACTGTTGACATGTCATTTATGGTTGGCTTTACTTCATGAAAACACAAACCTTAAAATAATTCAAAATATCCAAAGTGGTCTTCAGAGAGGCTCTACCCAGGAGTTCCCAGCCCAGGGGACATGGACCCAAATAGGAGGGACCTGAGCAGCCTTGGGTGTGGACAGTAACTGGCTGCCAGCTGGGCCCACCAATCTGAGGGTCCCACCCACAGTGCAGCCTAGAGAGGGTCCCAGCCTCATCTGGTCTCTTCTGGCCTCTCTGATGTGAGCCTGGCACAGCTCTGGGACTGCCTGGCTCCTCTGGCCCCCACCATCCTGGCTGCCCTGTACCTCAGGGATGCCCTGCTGGTAGGGCTCTGTGTGTGGTTCTTCTCTGCTCAGATCTCAGTTTGCTCTTCCTTGCAGGGGATGGGGTGGGGTACAGGGTTGACCTGGAAGGCCCTGGGGTATGACCCTCCTGGCTCTGCAGTCTGAACAGGGCAGCGGCTCCCTTGTGGTCATAACTGCCCACTCTGTGTTGTAGGGATAACCAGGAACTTCTCCACCTGCTCCCCCAGCATCAGGACCTGCCCCGATGGACACTGTGATGCCGTGGAGAGCAGAGACCCCAACATCTGCCCCCAGGACTGCCTCCGTAAGCAGCCCGATGAGCCTGCACCGTGACTCTGAGCGAGCAGGAGCCTGATTGGGTGGGGGGAGTAACAAGCTAAAGGGGCTTGGACTCTCACCTGCATTTCAGCCAGACCAGCCAAGCTTCTGGGTTTTGCGTGCTGAGCCCTTTCCTAACATTTTTTTTTAATAAAGGCGCTCCTCCCCCCAAATTAGAGCTTGCTGGCTTGACCCACACCCTTCCAGTGTTGCCCTAGCCAACTCATGGGGCACGACTCCCTGTCCCCCGTTTTGCTGACTGCCAGCTGCCCCCTCTGCCCCTTTTCTGCTTCTGAAAAGTAACCAAGTGTGGACCTTGACCTGGGCCCAGGGCAGCCTGTGGGTTCCTCCTCTCACCTGCTGCAGCCAGGGAGCTGGTTTGGGGGCTCATCATGCTGCAACTGGGGCTTCCCAGATGGCGCTAGTGGTAAAGAAACCCACCTGCCAATGTAGGAGATGCGCAGGTTTGATCTCTGGATTGGGAAGATCCCCTGAAGAAGGGCCTGGTGACCCACTCCAGTATTTTTGCCTGGAGAATCTCATGGACAGAGGAGCTTGGTGGGCTACAGTCCACAGTGTTGCAAAGAGTCGACCTGACTGAAGCGACTTAGCACACATGCATGCATGCTGAGGCTCTTGCCTGGGGTGACCTAGACTTCTGATCTCACTGTGCTCCCTGGGCGTGAGAGTGCTGACATCAGGTGGGGAGGGGCCTCTCATGATCCTGTCTGGTGGTCCTGGCTGGCCAGGTCCCCCTGGAGGCTGAGAGTGGGCTGCTGAGTGGGTGGTGTCTGTCCTCAGGGGGCGGCAGCATCATTGGTGGGCACGAACCTGGGGAGCGCCGGGGGATTAAAGCTGGCTTCGGTATCTGCAACTGCTTCCCTGAGAAGAAGAAGTGCTTCTGCGAGCCGGAGGATAGCCAAGGTGCATTGGGGGTGGGGGGGTGGGGGGCACAGCTGGCCGGGATCCCCACACCTCCCTGAGCCTCCAGGGAGCAAGGGAGAAGATTGCAGGAAGGAAGAGAAACCTAGGAGATCTTCCTCCTTCCCTGGGGTCTTGGTTCCCCCATGTGTGCAGACAAGGAGCTGGCTCAAGGCTACTAAGACTGCCTTGTGGCCCGAAGTTCCTTTTTTTTTTTTTTTTTGGCAAGGCTTATGGGATCTTAGGTGCCCAACCAGGGATTGAATCTTGGCCACAGCCGTGAAAGCTCCTTGTCCTAACTGCTGGACCACCAAAGAATTCCCTGGCCTCAAGTTCTATAATAAAGATTGGGCTGGAAAACTAGTTATTCCACCAAATAGCTCAGCATCTCCTCAGACTGTGCCTGTGTAGAGCCTTTCCTGGGCCTGTGGCATTGGCCAGCTGGGTCCCCCCTCCCAGCACCCTCCAGGTGCTTCTTCTAGAACAGGGGGGCCCCACTGAACACATGGGGAGCTTTTCTGGCATTTGGGTGGTCATTGCATGGCCCAGATCCTGGGCCACTTGTCTTTCCTCTCCACTATATATTGAACATGAAGAAAATACAGAAGATATTAGGAATGCAGGAGAAGAACTTCTCCCACCCCCCGGGCCCCTGGGCCTCTGGCTTCAGTGCAACGTTCCAGGGTGGGGGAGGTGCAGGGGTGCACAACCTCTGGTGTGTGACCTCAGGCAGGATGTTTATAAATGCTCATTCCTTCCAGAAAAGGGCAATAATAGTCTCTTGTAGCAAAAACATACAGAACAGTACCTGCCATGGGTCAGGAGTGTTGGCAGGCAGCTCACAGTCGGTCACAGCAGCCACTTCCTGGCTGTCACAGGTGTGGCTCTGTTGGGTATTGGGGGTCCCCCTTGTGGGGTGTCTACTCTCACAGCCCCTACTCGCCCGCAGACACCCTGCGTGATGACCTCTGCTGCACAGTGATCACGGCAGCTGTGGTCTTCTCCATCGTATCTGTGCTGCTGTCTGTGCTGCTGTCCACCTTCTGCATCCACCGCTACCGCAAGAATGCCCACAAGCCGCCCATTGCCTCGGCTGAGATGACCTTCTGTCGACCCGCCCAAGCTTTTCCGGTCAGCTACTCCTCATCTGGTGCCTGCCGGCCCTCTCTGGACTCCATGGAGAACCAGGTCTCAGTGGACACCTTCAAGATCCCGGTGAGGTTCTCCATGTGGCAGCAGGGCCAGGGAGGCAGCCCTTCCAGGTAGCCATGTGGGTAGCCTCTGGTCTAGGGCAGCTGGGGAAGGAGGGGGGGACAGAAGGGGCAGGGCCCTTGGGGTTGTTGCATCCTTGCCTGCCAGGAGGACCTCGTGAGCTTCCAGCTGTCTTCTAACCTCCACCGAGATGTCTTTCAGGGAGGGCAGAAGGCAGGGGTGGGGCAGAGAGCGTGAATCAGTGTGGAAAAGGATGGGTGTGGATTTAAATGACTGAGATCTGGGCCATTAGGCTCCAAGGAGAGGGCAGGCCATGCTGTACCCACCTAAGATATCTCCTACGGAGGCCCCAAGTGCTGGAGGATGCAGCCTTGGGGGAGGCCCTGAGGAGGAGTGTGTGGGTTTTATTCTCAGAAGGTAGGACCACCCTAGGGCTGGAGGCTGATGTTCTGCCTTCATTTCCACGGGTCGCTCTGCTGGGGAGTCTGTTGGGTAGGAGCCCCATGATGAAACACTGTCCCCATCCAGGCGAGAGAGACTGGCAGGTGGGGGGCCTGGCCGCAGCCAGGAGGGGATTCTGTCTGTGGCTTGGAGAGTGGGGTTGCTGAGAGGCCTCTCAGGCACCATCAGGGGAGCCTGGCCCCAGGACTCTGTGACTGGCCTGCCAAGAGGGGAGAATCAGCCCAAGCCTCCTCCTCCATGGCATGGTCTGGGCCTGCAGTTAGTGTGGGAGGCTCAAACACCACCTCCTGCCCGGCCAGGCTGCTCCTCCGCCTGTCTGCCCTCCAGTGTTTTTGCTGAGGAGACTGAAATACTATGGGGACTGGGGGCTGGAGACCTCCCACCTGCTGAGTGTTTGGAACCAGCAAAGTCAGGAAGGAGGCCTCTGTGGCCACCACATCTGGGAATGGCCCTCGTGGCCCAGGGACGAGCCATTTGATTCCCTTATATGCCCTGACGGTTTGTGCTGAGACACACAATGAGAGAGGTTCTTCTGTGGGGGGGGGGGGGCACGGACCACTTTCAGCCTCTAGCCCAGAGTGCAGAGAAGCCAGAGCTGGGCCGGAGGCCCAGGACCACACTGACCAGCTCTGAGGTCTTAGACACATTATTCGACCCTTTGGCCTTAGTTCTGTCTTACATAAAGTGGGGAGGACACTTTGGGGTTTTAGTACTTTTAAAGAGAAACAAATGAGAGATATCCCCTCTTAGCCCAGTCTTTATGTGCAGTCAGCTGTTATCCAGTGCAGTGTGGACACCAGGGTGGTGGTGACTCTGTTGTCACCTTTGAGCCTGACTATGGATTCTTGGTAGAGGAGGAAATGGCAACCCACTCCAGTATTCTTGACTGGAGAATCTCATGGACAGAGGAGCCTGGCTACAGTCCATGGGAGTCAGACACGACTGCCTCTTTTGCAACTTAAAGAACAAACAACATGGGTTATTGGGGAAGCTGAGACACCAGGACACCTGGGGAGCTGGCTGGAAGGCGCCCCTGGCCGTGGTGCTTAGAGGAGCCTGCCTCTGCTCCCAGACGTAAGAACACAGGGTTCTGGTCCCTGGGTGGGGGGGGCAGTGGGTCACCAGTGTGTGTCTGTGGGTTAGGCGAGCCTGCCAGGCACATCATAAGCAGCCCCTGGAGCCATGCCCACACCCAGCCACAGCAAGACTTGGGGACCTGGGCATCCAGTGCTGACGGGAAGGCAGGTTCCAGACAGGCTTCAGCATCCCCAGAGTTCAGGTCTTCGAGCCAGTCTTGGGGTCTGGGAAGACCCCACCCCAGAGGGGTCTTCAGTGGGCATGGTGTGTTGGGAAGGCCGGTGTGTGCAAGTTCTGGCCAGTGGCTGGGCTGTGGGAGGAGCAGACTCTTCCACACATTGTCAGGGAGGGATGGGGGGGTACCTGAGGGGCACAGTGGTAACTTTCTAGAGGCTGCCACACCAGGAAGGTGTTCTTGACACCCCATCCTGTAGCTGGGAGTGCAGGGCTGGTAGGCAACTGGGGCCACAGCTGCCACTTGAGTTCTCTTGGAAGTCCTGGAGCCTGGGCCACTGTCAGTGCCTGGTGTCCAAAACAGAGGTGGTGCCATGAGGCTTGGGCCTGAGTCCCAGGGAAGAGGCTGTGGTCCCCCTGTGAGCACCTGTGGGTGCTGAGTAAACCCTGACTCTCTCACTGGAGATACCAGGCCCTGGGCCTGAGGTGGCCCAGGGCATCTATAGTAGATGGAGGCCAGTGAGGGTATGAGCATACGGAGTCCAGCCAGTCTGTGGCAACACCTGCCTTCCTGTGGGGGGACGCATCTTGTCATGGCACCTCAGGGCCTGACTGTGGGGTCTTGCCCTTGGACATGGTGACTGTCACCTGTCACTTCAGGTGACAGTCGGCCGTCTGCACATGGAGCTTGTCCGCCGGCTCTTGCCTTCTTCCTTTCTTCTTACCTTCGCCATCTCTCTTCCCTCTCTTTTTCCTTCAAACCCAATGTAGGAGGATCCCAAGTGGGAATTCCCACGGAAGAACTTGGTGCTTGGAAAAACTCTGGGAGAAGGTGAATTTGGAAAAGTGGTCAAGGCCACAGCCTTTCGGCTGAAAGGCAAAGCAGGGTACACGACTGTGGCTGTGAAGATGCTGAAAGGTACGTGCCCAGGCAGTACACAGGGGGCTCTGCCACTCACACCTGCGGGGGCCCCAGTGGGTGGATGAAGCCCTTATGACAGCCAGGACTCTGGCAATCAGCCTGCTGCCTCCTGAAGAACCAATACGCCTCCCCTGCTCTTCTTGAGTGGCTGCAGTCTAGGGACCTCCACCATGGATGATGTGGGCTGGTGTGGTCCCTGGAGAAGCAGGGTAAGACATTCCTCCCTTGAAAGCTTTCAGAGCCATGTTGCTTGTGTATCAATGTTGGGTAAAGATCCGAGTTTAAATTAAAAGCCCTTAAGTTCAAAACCGACAGCTCTCCCCACCTCAGTCTGCCCCATTAATTTCTTTCGCCAAGCGTCCACTGAGGTCCTGGTGAAGAGACCACCTGTAAGGACTGGCCCCTGTCCCCCAGGTCCCTGCCTTTCCCAGTCCCCATCCCCCCCAGCCCTTAGTGGGCCAGCACTGCCCCAGTCTTAGCACATGCTGGGTATCCTCACTGCTGCTTCTCAGCAGGGACTGGGTAGACAGTCCTCTGCCATGGCTGAGTTCTGCCTCAGCTTGACCAACTGAGGGCCCAGTGGCCATGTGATGGGCACATTTTAGGCTGATGCACTCTGATGTTCAGCAGTCGGGGAGCCATGCAGTGCCGGGTACTTTTGTGTACTTACCCAGGCCCTCAGACTGGGGTTGCCCCTTGTCTATGAGACCCCAGGCCCTAAGAGGGCACAGTGAGACTGGCCCTGGGTCACTCATGTGTGGTCCAAAGGGTTCCAATGCCCCATCTTGCAGCTGTCTTCTCATTTCCAGACAAGTCTACAGCCAGAGGCAGTGGCACAACTGGGCAGTGGGATGTGGGGCCATGACCCAGGAGGACAGTTGGCCAGGAGACCTCCACACCCAAGCTCCTGAGCACAACTATCTCTGCCCTTGGAAAACACACACTCAGCATGGCAAGACGACTTCTGTGAAGTCTCATGGCCTTCACCTTTCTCCAGGGCCTCACCCCCCTTTGCCAAGTGCTTGGTTGGCAGGTGTTTGGGGACACCAGGGAGTCCCTTTACCTCCCCAGAAGGGTTAATGAAGGGTTAACGCCACTGTCTTTGAGAGATGGTGATTGCAGGGAAATAATGCCATTTGCATGCATAGCCCAGCCCAGAAGGCTTTCCATGGAAAGACTCTGCTCACATGGAAGTGCGCTCCTCTGGTTCTTACTCCCTGTAGGCAATTGAGGCCGCTGTTGACCCTCCCATGGGCTGAGAGTAGCTCCAAGCAGTGAGGTCCTGGCAGGCCTCAGTCTGAACCTGAGTAGGATGTCTGGGAAGGAGACAAGTCTGTGTAGACCCCTCGTTTGCGCCTGTGACCCAGCATGGTGGTAGCAGGGACTTTGTGACCTGCTTTGTTTCTGTGCATTTCAGAGAATGCCTCCCCAAGCGAGCTGTGGGACCTGCTATCAGAGTTCAACCTCCTGAAGCAGGTCAACCACCCGCAAGTCATCAAGCTGTACGGGGCCTGCAGCCAGGATGGTAAGACCAGCCGGGGACTAGCAGCTGCTGGGCACAAGCCAGGGGCTCTGGGCTGCTCCATTCTGCATTCTCCCTCATCCCCATCCTTTTCTTCTCTGGCACCTGTCCTCTCTCTTCCTGGAAGCATGGTTTCTCTGGCTCTTGCCTGAAACTTGTGTGTCAGTGGACCATGAGGGCTGCCACAGGAGTGTTCCCTGGGGTCTCTGGCGACATCCTGGTTGTCAGCACCCTGCCCCAGGCTGAGCCCTTAAGACAGGGAAGTCCAGAGATGAGCAGTGTCTCCTGGGCACCTACTAGATATGCCATAACCTCCAGGTGATCTCAACCCCACCCCAGCCTGGGGTGGCAAAGGCAATGGCAGATCATTTTTCACATAAGAGCATTTTGCTCTATTAGTCTTCCAAAACTGCTTTGCCACCCTGGGGGCCTCCCACTTTGTGTGTGTGTGTGTGTGTGTGTGTGTGTGCATGTGCGCGTGGGTGCATGTGTATTTCGGGTGTGAGGGAGATGGGAGGCCGACAGGGAGAGAGCAGCAGGGGCACCAGTAGCACTCAGGGCCGGGCCTCGGGGAGGACTGTGGCCTGAGAGCAGGCAGGGCAGGGAGAGGGTGGCCAGGGGCAGTCCAGAACCTCTGCCTCCATCAGCTGTCCCCAGGCCATACTGTGGCAAGACCAGGGGTACAGAAAGTTCCTGACATCCGAGCAGCAGTGGTTATCTCCCAGGGCAGCTTCAAATGCAGTGACTGCTTGCCCTGGACACCCAGGAAAGAGGTTGTGGTCAACTGTCCAGGCAGCTGGCTTTGGAATCCAAAGCCCCTGCAAGATGGAGGAGCTTCCCAAGTGGCACTAGTGATAAAGAACCTGCCTGCCAATGCAGGAGATGTAAAAGACTTGGGTTCAATCCCTGAGTCAGGAAGATCCCTTGGAGGGGGACATGACAACCTACTCCACTCTTCTTGCCTGGAAAATCCCATGGACAGAGGAGCTTGGCAGGCTACAGTCTATAGGGTCACAAAGAGTCAGACATGACTGAAGTAACATAGTGCTGCAAGGTGGAGAGCAGAGTGATGGGAGAGTGAGCTGAGGCTTGAGTCCTCAGGATGCTGGAAGCGATTGCCCCGTGCTGGCCCAACTTCTGCCTGCCCAGGGTCACCTAAGCAGCCAGCCCACGTACCTACTGCTCTGCCCCTAGGGCCACTGCTCCTCATCGTGGAGTATGCCAAGTACGGCTCCCTGCGGGGCTTCCTCCGAGAGAGCCGCAAGGCGGGACCTGGCTACGTGGGCAGCGGGGGCAGCCGCAACTCCAGTTACCTGGACAACCTGGAGGAGCAGGCCCTGACCATGGGCGACCTTGTCTCCTTTGCCTGGCAGATCTCACAAGGGATCCAGTACCTGGCTGAGATGAAGGTGCGTGCCGCCCCAGCCCCGCGCCCCCTCCGCCAGCGATTGGCCCGGGGTTCAGGGGTCCCTGCTGTTGTCTTTTCCACAGCTTGTCCATCGGGACTTGGCAGCCAGAAACATCCTGGTAGCCGAGGGCCACAGGATGAAAATCTCAGATTTTGGTCTGTCCCGAGATGTTTATGAAGAGGATTCCTACGTGAAGAGGAGCAAGGTACAAGGCTCTGGGGTGTGATGGCCTGAGGGCAGAGGGCATGGTCAGGGAGCCCACAGGGTGGGGACAGATTTTGATCTGAGGAAGATAAAGCGGGTTTTTAGAGTGCAAACTTCCAGTCCTCATCCCCGAACTCTTTCCTAGTCCTGGGTCCCCAGAGACCCAGAGCAGGACTCAGTCTTGAGCCTGTTCCTTCTCTTCCTCACAGCCACACGTGCTGTTTTGGAGCTCCCTGCTGGGAGTGGGGTTCCTGCAGCTTCTCTCACTTTTCATCACTATCACTTCTAAAGGTCACCCACCACTGCAGAAATAACAATCTTCTTGTCTGCAGTTGCTCCTCTCACTGCTGCAGAGTGAAGGTCACTGTTTTACTTTCTGTGTAACTTTAGTCCTTTGCTTGGGGAAAAGAAATGAATTAAACCCAAGCTTGCTAGTCATTCTTTACAGAAAGGATTGAACCACTTTACAGCAGGGTATGCTCCTGGTCCAAGGGCCTAGGAACGGCTGACTAAGTGAGTTTGGAAGGCAATCAGGAGGATCCTGGAGACAAAGTCCAGAGTTGCAGTGTAGAGATTTGGGAAGCTTTTTCCAAGTCACTAAAACAGGTGGTTCGGGGACCTTCTTGGGAAACCTGGTTCCCTGGTATGGTCCCCTTCCCTGTGACATTGGTCTTGACTTTCTTGGTGCTGCTATCCTCCCAACCCCTTTCTAGTAGCCTCCCTGTGACAGACTAGACAGGGAAGATCACAGGCCCCCTCAAGACACACAGCTAAGCTGGCATTCAGAACAGATGCTGCTCAAAAAGAAAAACACAGAAAGCCACGACATACACTTCAGCTTTGCTCTGAGGGGCGAGTGAAGCCCAGGTGCTCCTGGGGCTGTGAGGATGACATTTGATTTCTTGTGGGGTTTCTGTTGTGACAGCACATCTTAGAAGTGCTGAAGGGGAAGTGGAGAGGGGTGCTCCCTACCCCGTGGAGGGGGCTGGATGGAACTTCCTGTTGATGCACTGGTCCTCGGGAAGGCCCTGTGTCACCCAGCAAGGAAGCACAAGGTGCCCAAGCTCGGCCCCTGAGAGCACAGCCTGCAGGTTGCATTGTTAGAAACACACACCCTCGAAGCAGTCACACTTCATGTAGGGTATGAATCCTAAATAGTACTTTAAAAAAAAAAAAAGAAGTACAATAAATGCATTAAAATCCAAAGCAAATGCCTTTTTTTTAATTGATTGTGCCTTGATGCTGACCTGTTTGTTGTTGTTTAATCGATCAGTCGTGTCTGACTCTTTGCGACCCATGGACTGTAGCCCAGCAGGATCCTCTGTCTATGGAATTCCCCAGGCAAGAATACTGGAGTGGGTTGCCATTTCCTCCTCCAGGGTATCTTCCTGACCCATGGATCAAACCCGCATCTCCTGCACTGCAGGTGGATTCTTTACCACTGAGCCACCAGGAAAGCCCGCTGATCTATTTGTACCAAAAAGCTATTTCTTAAGTTGCATTAGAAAGGATTTGTTAGGTTGAACTCCAGCCTCTCCATGGTGGAGGACAGTCTTTTAGAGGATGCTAAAAGGGCCCTGGGATAAAATAAGGGAAAAATCAGACTCAAGACACTCACATTGATTTCTTCGCTCAGAGCTTCTTAGAAAGGCCTTTAGTGTGTTCATTTGTGTCAGAAATTCCCAAGATGGAAACACTGGATGTTGGCTTCCCAGACCCCTTCACCCTCAGAAATCAGGGGAGATCTTGATGGAAGTGCTTCCAGCCTACCCACTGGGCAGCACCCAGGGTGCAGTGCCCCTGATCTCCCGAGAAGTGACCACAGTGGGGCCTGGCTTGCACTTAGCATCAATTCCTTGGGATGTGGTGCATGACCAGCACACCTTGTATAGCTGTGGGCAGGCCGACTGACTCCCTCGGGGGTCTCAGCCAAGCCTAGGAAGGCGGGGCTAGGACTCCAGCCCCTGTGAGGCTGGGCTGCTGGCCTCTACCCAGGAACACACTGGAGTCATTACTCAGTGTTCCCTAAGAGCTGAAAGAGCCTGAGATGTGTCCCCCACACACACCAGTTCCTAGGATCTCAGAGCAACGTTAATGCCTTTCTTTCACTCCTTCCTTAGGGTCGGATCCCAGTCAAGTGGATGGCCATTGAGTCCCTCTTTGATCATATCTACACCACCCAGAGTGATGTGTGAGTCTGGGTGTTGCCTTCCTGGGGTGGAGGTTACATGTATGCACCTGTCTGGGCAGCTCTGCTGGGGAACAGAGTTGCCCTGAGTCCCTGTCAGCTCATTCCAGCCGTCCAGAGTGACCTCCCCAAACTGGGGGGCTGTGGATGGGGAAGCTTTGTGTACTCACACAGCAAATGGCAAAGGCCCAGGCAGTAGTTCTGAGTGCCACGGTGGAATGCATGAGGATGTGAGCCATAGCTGCAGCCCCCTTGCCTCCCCCACCTCCCCTGCCCTCTCTTTGGACATCTCAGTGACACACAGTCCCAGCTGAACAGTTCCCTCTCTGTGAGCCTGAGTGTGAGCGGGCTTCAAGCAGCTCCCTGGAGACTGGTCCCCACCCAGAGACAGGTTTAGGGTGGAGTGACCTTGAATGGGTTTCCGGTACCCAAACTGCTCCAAGACCAAAACTGAAGTCTTCCAAGTCCAACTGCATTCTCAATTGTTTTGAAAACCACAACAGACTTGTTTCCAAATGTTCTGCTGTAAACAGCCTTGCATGTTTTAAATAAAGTAGGCTGTGAAAAGGCAATTCTTAAACAGTTTTAACAGCTGTGTTCTGATTACCAAGTGGACTGTAAAACAACTGGAAATGCAGGGGAAAGCATAATGAGACTAAAAGTCAATGGGGCCCCACCATCCCAAAATAACTACGGCCAGCACTCACAGGCCTTGCCTAGAGTTGTCCGTGGCATGCAGGCATTCTTTATTACTGTAAACGGGCTTGTGTGATAATGCTGTTTTGTGATGATTTTGTCCCCACTTGACAGTAAATTTTCCCTCACAGTTGATATTTTCCCATTGCAGTGTTTTTTCCTTTTAACATCTTATGAAAATTTCCAGGCACACAGAAAAGGTGAAGGGGTTTTGCAGAGTGCCCTGGTGCCCTGTGGCCTCAGTTTGACCTGCTTTTCACTGTGCTCATTTGCATTCCCTGTGCCGTCTCTGATGCTACAGAGCTTCACCTCAGGGGTCAGCCACCTGCCCTTTTTGGATATGGGGGCTGAGCTTGGGCAGCAGCTTGCCAGGGGGTTGGGGCAGGGCAGGCAGACACCTGGTCCCGCCTCCATTCCACTTCCATCTGTCTGGTCAGCCTAGGCTGAAACTGTGGGCACTTGGACCACTCTCTGTACAGGGAACTCGGGTCCTGTTGCTGCCCAGGGGGAGGATATCTGGGGCGCTGAGGATGCCACAGACTCAGTGCAGTCGCTCATTGGCCCTCTGGTTCTGCAGGTGGTCCTTTGGTGTCCTGCTGTGGGAGATTGTGACCCTGGGCGGCAACCCCTACCCTGGGATTCCTCCAGAGCGGCTCTTCAACCTTCTGAAGACAGACTATCGGATGGAGAGGCCAGACAACTGCAGCGAGGAGATGTGAGCATGCTTTCTCTGGTCCAGCCTCCCCAGCCACTGACACTCCAGGTTTTGGAGGGGTGGGGTCATGCACACTCATCCTTTCCCACTGCTGGGCAGCCCTGGGTGCCAGCCCTAGGCGAGCTGGGCAGCTGGAAGCAACGGGCTAAGACAAAGGCACAGATGACAGAGAACCACCCTTGGGCATGATGGCAGATGCTGGGGACCCAGATTCCACTGGGGGCTGGGTGGGCCTCCTGGGGGGACTTACAAGCTGAGGGGGAGCAGGACCCCAGGAGAGGTGGTGGAAGGATGAGGGAGCAGCTTCAGTCTAAGGCTAGAGACCTGTCCCAGGATGCTTGGGGAGGGGCAGGTAATTCAGAATGGCCCCAGGGGTACATACAGGGGAGTGCCCAAGTGGAGACACCAAGGCAGACAAAGAGCAGGCAGATGGCACCTGGACTTCAGCTCGAGGGCACCAGAATCTTCTCATCAAATGGTGGTTCCATCAGATGATCCTTGGAGAACAGGTTGAGAACACATGAGAAGGGGGTCGTCCATAGTTAGACACACACTGGTCCATTCATTCTACAAAGTCTGTCATGCACCTGCCATGTGCCTGGCTCAGGGCTGTGGGAGTGCAAGGGTGAGTAGGTGCTGCCTCCCTGGGCACCCTAGACTGGCAGGCACAGGCCCAGCACTCACCCACAAGGTGGCCCCTGCAGCCCTGCCAGAGCCCCAGGGGAGGGAGGGAGGGAGGTGCAAGACAGAGTGTGCTTGGCAGGTTTTTGTGTTCATACACAGTTCATCCTTCATAAGAGTTTTAAGGACTGGCATTTCTGCGTTAGCTGCCATAACAAGCATGGCTGGACCACAGCGCCAGACACTGTGAGCCCCTGCTGACCCATCATACCCTGGCCCAACTCAGAGAAGGATGTCAGTGACACAGGAACAGCTTTGGGATTTTGGACCAGAGCCTCTGGGGCCCAGGTGCACTGTACTGGGTGTGGTGGTTGTGACTGGGCAATCCTTGCTGGATTGTCACCACCCACCTGTTTGTCTCACCAGGTACAGTCTAATGCTGCAGTGCTGGAAGCGGGAACCAGACAAGAGGCCAGTGTTTGCCGACATCAGCAAAGACCTAGATATCTAAGATGATGGTTAAGAGCAGAGTGAGTACCCGGAGCCAATCCCTGGTGCCACTTCCCTCACCCCAGTTCATGGAATTCCCAATACAAAGGCAGAGTGCGGCTGTGCAGAGTGAGATGGTCATGTCGTCTCCTGGTAGGGGGCAGGGCAGACTGGGGGCAGGGGGCGGGGCGGGCACGAACCTTTATCCTTAATCCAGGCCTCTTGGACTTCTTGAAATTAGGGAGAAACCAGGATTTTTACCTTGACACTTAGGAAGAGCCCTCCACAGACAGGGGTGGGAAGAAGATATGCCAAAGCCAAACAAAATTATTTTCAATAATGGAACTTGAGGAAGTAAAGTTGGAATGAATGTGTCCTAAATTCAGATTCTATGAAGGGTCTGGCTAGGGGTGGGAAGTGAAGGGAGCAGTGGAAACTGTGACAAATAGTAACCTACCAGCTGGCTCTGAAGGACCTGTTACCATAGACAATGTAACCTGTAGGAATAAGAGTGCCAGCATGCCAGGGCTTTTTAAGGGATGTTTATGTTTCCCAGTTTTTATAGCAATTTCCAAAAGCTCAGTGTGGGCCAAACAACATATCTGTGTGCCTCCAGTTTACAACTCTAGGTGATAGAGGAAATCAACACAGTTTTCACTAATATTGATTGGGCAATGGGCTGCCTCCTGTATTCTGCCTTAGATGCTGGGGATGCAAGTAAAGAAAATAGACACAGACCTTGCTTGCCCTCTGGTGGTTTCATCCTTAAATTGACACAGTTACTGAAAGTTGTCATTTCTCCAAACATGGAAGGCAAGATGCATGGACTGGGCCCCTTGGAATAAAACCCAACCTTGGTGTATCGTTTGGGCACATCCTATGATTTGCCCTAAACAGAGGTAATAGCTGATGCCTACAAACAGCTTTCCTAGAACAGTGCTGAGAACCAGCCAGAAACACACTGGAAGCATTCTTGACACCTTTAACCAGGGCAGTGGAAGTAGCCGGTCCTCACAAATCATCCTGCTTGGGAGCTGAAGCCTCTAGCAGCATCTTATGCAAAACCCACACCGATGACTCAGATTTCTTGGTCCTGACTTGATATTGGAGATGGCAGGAGTGCCTGGAGGGAAGCCAGAAAGTGTGGAGCAGATGGGGAATGTGTCTTGGCCTTCCCACATGAGTCACGGGACTGCAATCCCAGAGCCTCAGGTTTTATAAACAGGCCTGTTCTCCAGTGCTGGGCCTGGTGCCCCTAGCGCTGCAGAGAGAGGACCAGAACAATGAGGGAACACATTTCTGCCTCCAAGAGGTGATTTTCTGTGATGAGGACCAGAGGCTGGGGGAACTCATGCTGACAGACCTGGCCAGGGGCTCAGATCTGGCGAGAGGTTGATAGGTGCGGGGTGGGACTCGGCTGGGGCTTCTGCTATCAGGCAGGGCGGGGGGGGGGGGGGGGGGGCATGTCCAGCAATGACCTGCTCCAGGAGTGACCAGGTCTCTCTCCCTTCCAGGACTACTTGGACCTGGCCGTGTCCACCCCATCCGACTCACTGTTGTATGATGATGGCCTGTCAGAGGAGGAGACACCCCTGGGGGACTGTAATAATGTTCCCCTCCCTCGCACCCTCCCCTCCACATGGATTGAAAACAAACTCTATGGTAGAATTTCACATGCATTTACTAGATTCTAGCCACGTTGTTCCTGCTCTCTGCACTGTCCTTACTCTCTGTAATGCTTTTTAAGAGTGTTTCTGGTTTGAATGAAACCAAAGTCTGCTCTGAACCTTTTTGTTTGTAAATGTCTGACTTTGCATCCATTTACATTTAGGCATTTTTTTTAAAACTATGTTTTTTTTAAAGGATGTGAAAATATGTGTGATGATCACATTGCCCAGCAGCTTAAGATGATAGAGGAGAGGGCGGGGCAGAACTCTCAGGGGATTTTTTTTTTTTTGGCTCCTCGCATTTTTCACACCTTTTCATGCTCCTCGCATTTTTCACACCTTTTCATGCTCCTCGTGTTTTTCTTGGTTTTTTTTTTTTTTGCTCCTCGCATTTTTCACACCTTTTCATGCTCCTCCCATTTTTCACACATTTTCATGCTCCTCGTCTTTTTTTTTTTTTTTTGCTCCTCGTATTTTTCTCCCCTTTTCCTGCTCCTGGGATTTTTCACACTTTTCTTTCTCCTCGTATTTTCACACTTTTGATGCTCCTGTTATTTTTCACACTTTTCTGCTCCTCGTATTTTTCTGTTTTTTTTTTTTTTTTTTTGCTCTTCGTAATTTTCTCCCCTTTTCCTGCTCCTGGGATTTTTCACACTTTTCTTGCTCCTCGTATTTCCACACTTTTGATCCTCCTCTTATTTTCCCCCCTTGTCTGCTCCTCGTATTTTTCTTTTTTTTTGCTCCTCGTATTCTTCTCCCCTTTTTCTTCTCCTCGTGTTTTTCCCGCTTTTCTTGCTCCTCGTATTTCCACACTTTTGATCCTCCTCTTATTTTCCCCCCTTGTCTGCTCCTCGTATTTTTCTTTTTCTTTTTTTTTTTTTGCTCCTCGTATTCTTCTCCCTTTTTTCTTCGCCTCGGGTTTTTCAAAACTTTCTTGTTCCTCGTATTTCCACACTTTTGATCCTCCTCTTATTTTTCCCCCTTTTCTGCTCCTCGTATTTTTCTTTTTTTTTTTGCTCCTCGTATTGTTCTCCCCTTTTTCTTCTCCTCGTGTTTTTCCCACTTTTCGTGCTCCTCGTATTTCCACACTTTTGATCCTCCTCTTATTTTTCCCCCTTGTCTGCTCCTCGAATTTTTCTTTTCTTTTTTTTTTTTCCTCCTCGTATTGTTCTCCCGTTTTTCTTCTCCTCGTGTTTTTCCCACTTTTCTTGCTCCTCATATTTCCACACTTTTGATCCTCCTCTTATTTTCCCCCCTTTTCTGCTCCTCGTATTTTCTTTTTTTTTTTTTTTTTGCTCCTCGTATTGTTCTCCCCTTTTGCGTCTCCTCGTGTTTTTCCCACTTTTCTTGCTCCTCGTATTTCCACACTTTTGATCCTCCTCTTATTTTTCCCCCTTGTCTGCTCCTTGAATTTTTCTTTTCTTTTTTTTTTGCTCCTCGTATTGTTCTCCCCTTTTTCTTCTCCTCGTGTTTTTCCCACTTTTCTTGCTCCTCGTATCTCCACACTTTTGATCCTCCTCTTATTTTCCCCCATTGTCTGCTCCTCGTATTTTTCTTTTTTTTTTTGCTCCTCGTATTGTTCTCCCCTTTTTCTTCTCCTCGTGTTTTTCCCACTTTTCTTGCTCCTCATATTTCCACACTTTTGATCCTCCTCTTATTTTCCCCCCTTTTCTGCTCCTCGTATTTTTTGTTTTTGTTTTTTTCCTTTTGCTCCTCGTATTCTTCTCCCCTGTTTCTTCGCCTCGGGTTTTTCACACTTCTCTTACTCCACGTAGTGCCACACTTTTGATCCTCCTCTGATTTTCGCCCCTTGTGTTCTCCTCGTTTTTGTATTTTGCTTTTTTTTTCTTGCTCCTTGTATTCTTCTCCCCTGTTTCTTCGCCTCGGGTTTTTCACACTTCTCTTACTCCACGTAGTGCCACACTTTTGATCCTCCTCTGATTTTCGCCCCTTGTGTTCTCCTCGTTTTTGTATTTTGCTTTTTTTTTCTTGCTCCTCGTATTCTTCTCCCCTGTTTCTTCGCATCAGCATTTTCACACTTCTCTTACTCCACGTAGTGCCACACTTTTGATCCTCCTCTGATTTTCGCCCCTTGTGTTCTCCTCGTTTTTGTATTTTGCTTTTTTTTTCTTGCTCCTCGTATTCTTCTCCCCTGTTTCTTCGCATCAGCATTTTCACACTTCTCTTACTCCACGTAGTGCCATACTTTTGATCCTCCTCTGATTTTCGCCCCTTGTGTTCTCCTCGTTTTTGTATTTTGCTTTTTTTTTCTTGCTCCTCGTATTCTTCTCCCCTGTTTCTTCGCCTAGGGTTTTTCACACTTCTCTTACTCCACGTAGTGCCACACTTTTGATCCTCCTCTGATTTTCGCCCCTTGTGTTCTCCTCGTTTTTGTATTTTGCTTTTTTTTTCTTGCTCCTCGTATTCTTCTCCCCTGTTTCTTCGCATCAGCATTTTCACACTTCTCTTACTCCACGTAGTGGCATACTGTTGATCCTCCTCTGATTTTCGCCCCTTGTGTTCTCCTCGTTTTTGTATTTTGCTTTTTTTTTCTTGCTCCTCGTATTCTTCTCCCCTGTTTCTTCGCCTCGGGTTTTTCACACTTCTCTTACTCCATGTAGTGGCATACTGTTGATCCTCCTCTGATTTTCGCCCCTTGTGTTCTCCTCGTTTTTGTATTTTGCTTCTTTTTTCTTGCTCCTCGTATTCTTCTCCCCTGTTTCTTCGCCTCGGGTTTTTCACACTTCTCTTACTCCACGTAGTGCCGCACTTTGGATCCTCCTCTGATTTTCGCCCCTTGTGTTCTCCTCGTTTTTGTATTTTGCTTTTTTTTTCTTGCTCCTCGTATTCTTCTCCCCTGTTTCTTCGCATCAGCATTTTCACACTTCTCTTACTCCACGTAGTGCCACACTTTTGATCCTCTTCTGATTTTCGCCCCTTGTGTTCTCCTCGTTTTTGTATTTTGCTTTTTTTTTCTTGCTCCTCGTATTCTTCTCCCCTGTTTCTTCGCCTCGGGTTTTTCACACTTCTCTTACTCCACGTAGTGGCATACTGTTGATCCTCCTCTGATTTTCGCCCCTTGTGTTCTCCTCGTTTGTGTATTTTGCTTTTTTTTTCTTGCTCCTCGTATTCTTCTCCCCTGTTTGTTCGCCTCGGGTTTTTCACACTTCTCTTACTCCACGTAGTGGCATACTGTTGATCCTCCTCTGATTTTCGCCCCTTGTGTTCTCCTCGTTTTTGTATTTTGCTTTTTTTTTCTTGCTCCTCGTATTCTTCTCCCCTGTTTCTTCGCCTCGGGTTTTTCACACTTCTCTTACTCCACGTAGTGCCACACTTTTGATCCTCCTCTGATTTTCGCCCCTTGTGTTCTCCTCGTTTTTGTATTTTGCTTTTTTTTTCTTGCTCCTCGCATTCTTCTCCCCTGTTTCTTCGCCTCGGGTTTTTCACACTTCTCTTACTCCACGTAGTGGCATACTGGTGATCCTCCTCTGATTTTCGCCCCTTGTGTTCTCCTCGTTTTTGTATTTTGCTTTTTTTTTCTTGCTCCTCGTATTCTTCTCCCCTGTTTCTTCGCCTCGGGTTTTTCACACTTCTCTTACTCCACGTAGTGCCACACTTTTGATCCTCCTCTGATTTTCGCCCCTTGTGTTCTCCTCGTTTTTGTATTTTGCTTTTTTTTTCTTGCTCCTCGTATTCTTCTCCCCTGTTTCTTCGCCTCGGGTTTTTCACACTTCTCTTACTCCACGTAGTGCCACACGTTTGATCCTCCTCTGATTTTCGCCCCTTGTGTTCTCCTCGTTTTTGTATTTTGCTTTTTTTTTCTTGCTCCTCGTATTCTTCTCCCCTGTTTCTTCGCCTCGGGTTTTTCACACTTCTCTTGCTCCTCGTAGTGGCATACTGTTGATCCTCCTCTGATTTTCGCCCCTTGTGTTCTCCTCGTTTTTGTATTTTGCTTTTTTTTTCTTGCTCCTCGTATTCTTCTCCCCTGTTTCTTCGCCTCGGGTTTTTCACACTTCTCTTGCTCCTCGTAGTGGCATACTGTTGATCCTCCTCTGATTTTCACCCCTTGTGTTCTCCTCGTTTTTGTATTTTGCTTTTTTTTCTTGCTCCTCGTATTCTTCTCCCCTGTTTCTTCGCCTCGGGTTTTTCACACTTCTCTTACTCCACGTAGTGCCACACTTTTGATCCTCCTCTGATTTTCGCCCCTTGTGTTCTCCTCGTTTTTGTATTTTGCTTTTTTTTTCTTGCTCCTCGTATTCTTCTCCCCTGTTTCTTCACCTCGGGTTTTTCACACTTCTCTTACTCCACGTAGTGCCACACTTTTGATCCTCCTCTGATTTTCGCCCCTTGTGTTCTCCTCGTTTTTGTATTTTGCTTTTTTTTTCTTGCTCCTCCTATTCTTTTCCCCTGTTTCTTCGCCTCGGGTTTTTCACACTTCTCTTACTCCACGTAGTGCCAGACTTTTGATCCTCCTCTGATTTTCGCCCCTTGTGTTCTCCTCGTTTTTGTATTTTGCTTTTTTTTTCTTGCTCCTCGTATTCTTCTCCCCTGTTTCTTCGCATCAGCATTTTCACACTTCTCTTACTCCACGTAGTGGCATACTGTTGATCCTCCTCTGATTTTCGCCCCTTGTATTCTCCTCGTTTTTGTATTTTGCTTTTTTTTTCTTGCTCCTCGTATTCTTCTCCCCTGTTTCTTCGCCTCGGGTTTTTCACACTTCTCTTACTCCACGTAGTGGCACACTTTTGATCCTCCTCTGATTTTCGCCCCTTGTGTTCTCCTCGTTTTTGTATTTTGCTTTTTTTTTCTTGCTCCTCGTATTCTTCTCCCCTGTTTCTTCGCCTCGGGTTTTTCACACTTCTCTTACTCCACGTAGTGCCACACTTTTGATCCTCCTCTGATTTTCGCCCCTTGTGTTCTCCTCGTTTTTGTATTTTGCTTTTTTTTTCTTGCTCGTCGTATTCTTCTCCCCTGTTTCTTCGCCTCGAGTTTTTCACACTTTTTTTACTCCACGAAGTGGCATACTGTTGATCCTCCTCTGATTTTCGCCCCTTGTGTTCTCCTCGTTTTTGTATTTTGCTTTTTTTTTCCTGCTCCTCGTATTCTTCTCCCCTGTTTCTTTGCCTCGGGTTTTTCACACTTCTCTTACTCCACGTAGTGCCACACTTTTGATCCTCCTCTGATTTTCGCCCCTTGTGTTCTCCTCGTTTTTGTATTTTGCTTTTTTTTTCTTGCTCCTCGTATTCTTCTCCCCTGTTTCTTCGCATCAGCATTTTCACACTTCTCTTACTCCACGTAGTGGCATACGGTTGACCTCCTCTGATTTTCGCCCCTTGTGTTCTCCTCGTTTTTGTATTTTGCTTTTTTTTTTCTTGCTCCTCGTATTCTTCTCCCCTGTTTCTTCGCCTCGGGTTTTTCACACTTCTCTTACTCCACGTAATGGCATACTGTTGATCCTCCTCTGATTTTCGCCCCTTGTGTTCTCCTCGTTTTTGTATTTTGCTTTTTTTTTCTTGCTCCTCGTATTCTTCTTCCCTGTTTCTTCGCCTCGGGTTTTTCACACTTCTCTTACTCCACGTAGTGCCACACTTTTGATCCTCCTCTGATTTTCGCCCCTTGTGTTCTCCTCGTTTTTGTATTTTGCTTTTTTTTTCTTGCTCCTCGTATTCTTCTCCCCTGTTTCTTCGCATCAGCATTTTCACACTTCTCTTACTCCACGTAGTGCCATACTTTTGATCCTCCTCTGATTTTCGCCCCTTGTGTTCTCCTCGTTTTTGTATTTTGCTTTTTTTTTCTTGCTCCTCGTATTCTTCTCCCCTGTTTCTTCACCTCGGGTTTTTCACACTTCTCTTACTCCACGTAGTGGCATACTGTTGATCCTCCTCTGATTTTCGCCCCTTGTGTTCTCCTCGTTTTTGTATTTTGCTTTTTTTTTCCTGCTCCTCGTATTCTTCTCCCCTGTTTCTTCGCCTCAGGTTTTTCACACTTCTCTTACTCCACGTAGTGCCACACGTTTGATCCTCCTCTGATTTTCGCCCCTTGTGTTCTCCTCGTTTCTGTATTTTGCTTTTTTTTTCTTGCTCCTCGTATTCTTCTCCCCTGTTTCTTCGCATCAGCATTTTCACACTTCTCTTACTCCACGTAGTGGCATACTGTTGATCCTCCTCTGATTTTCGCCCCTTGTGTTCTCCTCGTTTTTGTATTTTGCTTTTTTTTTCTTGCTCCTCGTATTCTTCTCCCCTGTTTCTTCGCATCAGCATTTTCACACTTCTCTTACTCCACGTAGTGGCATACTGTTGATCCTCCTCTGATTTTCGCCCCTTGTGTTCTCCTCGTTTTTGTATTTTGCTTTTTTTTTCTTGCTCCTCGTATTCTTCTCCCCTGTTTCTTCGCCTCGGGTTTTTCACACTTCTCTTACTCCACGTAGTGGCATACTGTTGATCCTCCTCTGATTTTCGCCCCTTGTGTTCTCCTCGTTTTTGTATTTTGCTTTTTTTTTCTTGCTCCTCGTATTCTTCTCCCCTGTTTCTTCGCCTCGGGTTTTTCACACTTCTCTTACTCCACGTAGTGGCATACTGTTGATCCTCCTCTGATTTTCGCCCCTTGTGTTCTCCTCGTTTTTGTATTTTGCTTTTTTTTTCTTGCTCCTCGTATTCTTCTCCCCTGTTTCTTCGCCTCGGGTTTTTCACACTTCTCTTACTCCACGTAGTGGCATACTGTTGATCCTCCTCTGATTTTCGCCCCTTGTGTTCTCCTCGTTTTTGTATTTTGCTTTTTTTTTCTTGCTCCTCGTATTCTTCTCCCCTGTTTCTTCGCCTCGGGTTTTTCACACTTCTCTTACTCCACGTAGTGGCATACTGTTGATCCTCCTCTGATTTTCGCCCCTTGTGTTCTCCTCGTTTTTGTATTTTGCTTTTTTTTTCTTGCTCCTCGTATTCTTCTCCCCTGTTTCTTCGCCTCGGGTTTTTCACACTTCTCTTACTCCACGTAGTGGCATACTGTTGATCCTCCTCTGATTTTCGCCCCTTGTGTTCTCCTCGTTTTTGTATTTTGCTTTTCTTTTCTTGCTCCTCGTATTCTTCTCCCCTGTTTCTTTGCATCAGCATGTTCACACTTCTCTTACTCCACGTAGTGGCATACTGTTGATCCTCCTCTGATTTTCGCCCCTTGTGTTCTCCTCGTTTTTGTATTTTGCTTTTTTTTTCTTGCTCCTCGTATTCTTCTCCCCTGTTTCTTCGCCTCGGGTTTTTCACACTTCTCTTACTCCACGTAGTGGCATACTGTTGATCCTCCTCTGATTTTCGCCCCTTGTGTTCTCCTCGTTTTTGTATTTTGCTTTTTTTTTCTTGCTCCTCGTATTCTTCTCCCCTGTTTCTTCGCATCAGCATTTTCACACTTCTCTTACTCCACGTAGTGGCATACTGTTGATCCTCCTCTGATTTTCGCCCCTTGTGTTCTCCTCGTTTTTGTATTTTGCTTTTTTTTTCTTGCTCCTCGTATTCTTCTCCCCTGTTTCTTCGCCTCGGGTTTTTCACACTTCTCTTACTCCACGTAGTGGCATACTGTTGATCCTCCTCTGATTTTCGCCCCTTGTGTTCTCCTCGTTTTTGTATTTTGCTTTTTTTTTCTTGCTCCTCGTATTCTTCTCCCCTGTTTCTTCGCATCAGCATTTTCACACTTCTCTTACTCCACGTAGTGGCATACTGTTGATCCTCCTCTGATTTTCGCCCCTTGTGTTCTCCTCGTTTTTGTATTTTGCTTTTTTTTTCTTGCTCCTCGTATTCTTCTCCCCTGTTTCTTCGCATCAGCATTTTCACACTTCTCTTACTCCACGTAGTGGCATACTGTTGATCCTCCTCTGATTTTCGCCCCTTGTGTTCTCCTCGTTTTTGTATTTTGCTTTTTTTTTCTTGCTCCTCGTATTCTTCTCCCCTGTTTCTTCGCCTCGGGTTTTTCACACTTCTCTTACTCCACGTAGTGGCATACTGTTGATCCTCCTCTGATTTTCGCCCCTTGTGTTCTCCTCGTTTTTGTATTTTGCTTTTTTTTTCTTGCTCCTCGTATTCTTCTCCCCTGTTTCTTCGCCTCGGGTTTTTCACACTTCTCTTACTCCACGTAGTGGCATACTGTTGATCCTCCTCTGATTTTCGCCCCTTGTGTTCTCCTCGTTTTTGTATTTTGCTTTTTTTTTCTTGCTCCTCGTATTCTTCTCCCCTGTTTCTTCGCCTCGGGTTTTTCACACTTCTCTTACTCCACGTAGTGGCATACTGTTGATCCTCCTCTGATTTTCGCCCCTTGTGTTCTCCTCGTTTTTGTATTTTGCTTTTTTTTTCTTGCTCCTCGTATTCTTCTCCCCTGTTTCTTCGCCTCGGGTTTTTCACACTTCTCTTACTCCACGTAGTGGCATACTGTTGATCCTCCTCTGATTTTCGCCCCTTGTGTTCTCCTCGTTTTTGTATTTTGCTTTTTTTTTCTTGCTCCTCGTATTCTTCTCCCCTGTTTCTTCGCATCAGCATTTTCACACTTCTCTTACTCCACGTAGTGGCATACTGGTGATCCTCCTCTGATTTTCGCCCCTTGTGTTCTCCTCGTTTTTGTATTTTGCTTTTTTTTTCTTGCTCCTCGTATTCTTCTCCCCTGTTTCTTCGCCTCGGGTTTTTCACACTTCTCTTACTCCACGTAGTGGCATACTGTTGATCCTCCTCTGATTTTCGCCGCTTGTGTTCTCCTCGTTTTTGTATTTTGCTTTTTTTTTCTTGCTCCTCGTATTCTTCTCCCCTGTTTCTTCGCCTCGGGTTTTTCACACTTCTCTTACTCCACGTAGTGGCATACTGTTGATCCTCCTCTGATTTTCGCCCCTTGTGTTCTCCTCGTTTTTGTATTTTGCTTTTTTTTTCTTGCTCCTCGTATTCTTCTCCCCTGTTTCTTCGCCTCGGGTTTTTCACACTTCTCTTACTCCACGTAGTGGCATACTGGTGATCCTCCTCTGATTTTCGCCCCTTGTGTTCTCCTCATTTTTGTATTTTGCTTTTTTTTTCTTGCTCCTCGTATTCTTCTCCCCTGTTTCTTCGCCTCGGGTTTTTCACACTTCTCTTACTCCACGTAGTGGCATACTGTTGATCCTCCTCTGATTTTCGCCCCTTGTGTTCTCCTCGTTTTTGTATTTTGCTTTTTTTTTCTTGCTCCTCGTATTCTTCTCCCCTGTTTCTTCGCCTCGGGTTTTTCACACTTCTCTTACTCCACGTAGTGGCATACTGTTGATCCTCCTCTGATTTTCGCCCCTTGTGTTCTCCTCGTTTTTGTATTTTGCTTTTTTTTTCTTGCTCCTCGTATTCTTCTCCCCTGTTTCTTCGCCTCGGGTTTTTCACACTTCTCTTACTCCACGTAGTGGCATACTGTTGATCCTCCTCTGATTTTCGCCGCTTGTGTTCTCCTCGTTTTTGTATTTTGCTTTTTTTTTCTTGCTCCTCGTATTCTTCTCCCCTGTTTCTTCGCCTCGGGTTTTTCACACTTCTCTTACTCCACGTAGTGGCATACTGTTGATCCTCCTCTGATTTTCGCCCCTTGTGTTCTCCTCGTTTTTGTATTTTGCTTTTTTTTTCTTGCTCCTCGTATTCTTCTCCCCTGTTTCTTCGCCTCGGGTTTTTCACACTTCTCTTACTCCACGTAGTGGCATACTGTTGATCCTCCTCTGATTTTCGCCCCTTGTGTTCTCCTCGTTTTTGTATTTTGCTTTTTTTTTCTTGCTCCTCGTATTCTTCTCCCCTGTTTCTTCGCCTCGGGTTTTTCACACTTCTCTTACTCCACGTAGTGGCATACTGTTGATCCTCCTCTGATTTTCGCCCCTTGTGTTCTCCTCGTTTTTGTATTTTGCTTTTCTTTTCTTGCTCCTCGTATTCTTCTCCCCTGTTTCTTTGCATCAGCATGTTCACACTTCTCTTACTCCACGTAGTGGCATACTGTTGATCCTCCTCTGATTTTCGCCCCTTGTGTTCTCCTCGTTTTTGTATTTTGCTTTTTTTTTCTTGCTCCTCGTATTCTTCTCCCCTGTTTCTTCGCCTCGGGTTTTTCACACTTCTCTTACTCCACGTAGTGGCATACTGTTGATCCTCCTCTGATTTTCGCCCCTTGTGTTCTCCTCGTTTTTGTATTTTGCTTTTTTTTTCTTGCTCCTCGTATTCTTCTCCCCTGTTTCTTCGCATCAGCATTTTCACACTTCTCTTACTCCACGTAGTGGCATACTGTTGATCCTCCTCTGATTTTCGCCCCTTGTGTTCTCCTCGTTTTTGTATTTTGCTTTTTTTTTCTTGCTCCTCGTATTCTTCTCCCCTGTTTCTTCGCCTCGGGTTTTTCACACTTCTCTTACTCCACGTAGTGGCATACTGTTGATCCTCCTCTGATTTTCGCCCCTTGTGTTCTCCTCGTTTTTGTATTTTGCTTTTTTTTTCTTGCTCCTCGTATTCTTCTCCCCTGTTTCTTCGCATCAGCATTTTCACACTTCTCTTACTCCACGTAGTGGCATACTGTTGATCCTCCTCTGATTTTCGCCCCTTGTGTTCTCCTCGTTTTTGTATTTTGCTTTTTTTTTCTTGCTCCTCGTATTCTTCTCCCCTGTTTCTTCGCATCAGCATTTTCACACTTCTCTTACTCCACGTAGTGGCATACTGTTGATCCTCCTCTGATTTTCGCCCCTTGTGTTCTCCTCGTTTTTGTATTTTGCTTTTTTTTTCTTGCTCCTCGTATTCTTCTCCCCTGTTTCTTCGCCTCGGGTTTTTCACACTTCTCTTACTCCACGTAGTGGCATACTGTTGATCCTCCTCTGATTTTCGCCCCTTGTGTTCTCCTCGTTTTTGTATTTTGCTTTTTTTTTCTTGCTCCTCGTATTCTTCTCCCCTGTTTCTTCGCCTCGGGTTTTTCACACTTCTCTTACTCCACGTAGTGGCATACTGTTGATCCTCCTCTGATTTTCGCCCCTTGTGTTCTCCTCGTTTTTGTATTTTGCTTTTTTTTTCTTGCTCCTCGTATTCTTCTCCCCTGTTTCTTCGCCTCGGGTTTTTCACACTTCTCTTACTCCACGTAGTGGCATACTGTTGATCCTCCTCTGATTTTCGCCCCTTGTGTTCTCCTCGTTTTTGTATTTTGCTTTTTTTTTCTTGCTCCTCGTATTCTTCTCCCCTGTTTCTTCGCCTCGGGTTTTTCACACTTCTCTTACTCCACGTAGTGGCATACGGTTGATCCTCCTCTGATTTTCGCCCCTTGTGTTCTCCTCGTTTTTGTATTTTGCTTTTTTTTTCTTGCTCCTCGTATTCTTCTCCCCTGTTTCTTCGCATCAGCATTTTCACACTTCTCTTACTCCACGTAGTGGCATACTGGTGATCCTCCTCTGATTTTCGCCCCTTGTGTTCTCCTCGTTTTTGTATTTTGCTTTTTTTTTCTTGCTCCTCGTATTCTTCTCCCCTGTTTCTTCGCCTCGGGTTTTTCACACTTCTCTTACTCCACGTAGTGGCATTCTGTTGATCCTCCTCTGATTTTCGCCCCTTGTGTTCTCCTCGTTTTTGTATTTTGCTTTTTTTTTCTTGCTCCTCGTATTCTTCTCCCCTGTTTCTTCGCCTCGGGTTTTTCACACTTCTCTTACTCCACGTAGTGGCATACTGTTGATCCTCCTCTGATTTTCGCCCCTTGTGTTCTCCTCGTTTTTGTATTTTGCTTTTTTTTTCTTGCTCCTCGTATTCTTCTCCCCTGTTTCTTCGCATCAGCATTTTCACACTTCTCTTACTCCACGTAGTGGCATACTGGTGATCCTCCTCTGATTTTCGCCCCTTGTGTTCTCCTCATTTTTGTATTTTGCTTTTTTTTTCTTGCTCATCGTATTCTTCTCCCCTGTTTCTTCGCCTCGGCTTTTTCACACTTCTCTTACTCCACGTAGTGGCATACCGTTGATCCTCCTCTGATTTTCGCCCCTTGTGTTCTCCTCGTTTTTGTATTTTGCTTTTTTTTTCTTGCTCCTCGTATTCTTCTCCCCTGTTTCTTCGCCTCGGGTTTTTCACACTTCTCTTACTCCACGTAGTGGCATACTGTTGATCCTCCTCTGATTTTCGCCCCTTGTGTTCTCCTCGTTTTTGTATTTTGCTTTTTTTTTCTTGCTCCTCGTATTCTTCTCCCCTGTTTCTTCGCCTCGGGTTTTTCACACTTCTCTTACTCCACGTAGTGGCATACTGTTGATCCTCCTCTGATTTTCGCCCCTTGTGTTCTCCTCGTTTTTGTATTTTGCTTTTTTTTTCTTGCTCCTCGTATTCTTCTCCCCTGTTTCTTCGCCTCGGGTTTTTCACACTTCTCTTACTCCACGTAGTGGCATACTGTTGATCCTCCTCTGATTTTCGCCCCTTGTGTTCTCCTCGTTTTTGTATTTTGCTTTTTTTTTCTTGCTCCTCGTATTCTTCTCCCCTGTTTCTTCGCCTCGGGTTTTTCACACTTCTCTTACTCCACGTAGTGGCATACTGTTGATCCTCCTCTGATTTTCGCCCCTTGTGTTCTCCTCGTTTTTGTATTTTGCTTTTTTTTTCTTGCTCCTCGTATTCTTCTCCCCTGTTTCTTCACCTCGCGTTTTTCACACTTCTCTTACTCCACGTAGTGGCATACTGTTGATCCTCCTCTGATTTTCGCCCCTTGTGTTCTCCTCGTTTTTGTATTTTGCTTTTTTTTTCTTGCTCCTCGTATTCTTCTCCCCTGTTTCTTCGCATCAGCATTTTCACACTTCTCTTACTCCACGTAGTGGCATACTGTTGATCCTCCTCTGATTTTCGCCCCTTGTGTTCTCCTCGTTTTTGTATTTTGCTTTTTTTTTCTTGCTCCTCGTATTCTTCTCCCCTGTTTCTTCGCCTCGGGTTTTTCACACTTCTCTTACTCCACGTAGTGGCATACTGTTGATCCTCCTCTGATTTTCGCCCCTTGTGTTCTCCTCGTTTTTGTATTTTGCTTTTTTTTTCTTGCTCCTCGTATTCTTCTCCCCTGTTTCTTCGCCTCGGGTTTTTCACACTTCTCTTACTCCACGTAGTGGCATACTGTTGATCCTCCTCTGATTTTCGCCCCTTGTGTTCTCCTCGTTTTTGTATTTTGCTTTTTTTTTCTTGCTCCTCGTATTCTTCTCCCCTGTTTCTTCGCCTCGGGTTTTTCACACTTCTCTTACTCCACGTAGTGGCATACTGTTGATCCTCCTCTGATTTTCGCCCCTTGTGTTCTCCTCGTTTTTGTATTTTGCTTTTTTTTTCTTGCTCCTCGTATTCTTCTCCCCTGTTTCTTCGCCTCGGGTTTTTCACACTTCTCTTACTCCACGTAGTGGCATACTGTTGATCCTCCTCTGATTTTCGCCCCTTGTGTTCTCCTCGTTTTTGTATTTTGCTTTTTTTTTCTTGCTCCTCGTATTCTTCTCCCCTGTTTCTTCGCCTCGGGTTTTTCACACTTCTCTTACTCCACGTAGTGGCATACTGTTGATCCTCCTCTGATTTTCGCCCCTTGTGTTCTCCTCGTTTTTGTATTTTGCTTTTTTTTTCTTGCTCCTCGTATTCTTCTCCCCTGTTTCTTCGCCTCGGGTTTTTCACACTTCTCTTACTCCACGTAGTGGCATACTGTTGATCCTCCTCTGATTTTCGCCCCTTGTGTTCTCCTCGTTTTTGTATTTTGCTTTTTTTTTCTTGCTCCTCGTATTCTTCTCCCCTGTTTCTTCACCTCGGGTTTTTCACACTTCTCTTACTCCACGTAGTGGCATACTGTTGATCCTCCTCTGATTTTCGCCCCTTGTGTTCTCCTCGTTTTTGTATTTTGCTTTTTTTTTCTTGCTCCTCGTATTCTTCTCCCCTGTTTCTTCGCCTCGAGTTTTTCACACTTCTCTTACTCCACGTAGTGGCATACTGTTGATCCTCCTCTGATTTTCGCCCCTTGTGTTCTCCTCGTTTTTGTATTTTGCTTTTTTTTTCTTGCTCCTCGTATTCTTCTCCCCTGTTTCTTCGCCTCGGGTTTTTCACACTTCTCTTACTCCACGTAGTGGCATACTGTTGATCCTCCTCTGATTTTCGCCCCTTGTGTTCTCCTCGTTTTTGTATTTTGCTTTTTTTTTCTTGCTCCTCGTATTCTTCTCCCCTGTTTCTTCGCCTCGGGTTTTTCACACTTCTCTTACTCCACGTAGTGGCATACTGTTGATCCTCCTCTGATTTTCGCCCCTTGTGTTCTCCTCGTTTTTGTATTTTGCTTTTTTTTTCTTGCTCCTCGTATTCTTCTCCCCTGTTTCTTCGCCTCGGGTTTTTCACACTTCTCTTACTCCACGTAGTGGCATACTGTTGATCCTCCTCTGATTTTCGCCCCTTGTGTTCTCCTCGTTTTTGTATTTTGCTTTTTTTTTCTTGCTCCTCGTATTCTTCTCCCCTGTTTCTTCGCCTCGGGTTTTTCACACTTCTCTTACTCCACGTAGTGGCATACTGTTGATCCTCCTCTGATTTTCGCCCCTTGTGTTCTCCTCGTTTTTGTATTTTGCTTTTTTTTTCTTGCTCCTCGTATTCTTCTCCCCTGTTTCTTCGCCTCGGGTTTTTCACACTTCTCTTACTCCACGTAGTGGCATACTGTTGATCCTCCTCTGATTTTCGCCCCTTGTGTTCTCCTCGTTTTTGTATTTTGCTTTTTTTTTCTTGCTCCTCGTATTCTTCTCCCCTGTTTCTTCGCCTCGGGTTTTTCACACTTCTCTTACTCCACGTAGTGGCATACTGTTGATCCTCCTCTGATTTTCGCCCCTTGTGTTCTCCTCGTTTTTGTATTTTGCTTTTTTTTTCTTGCTCCTCGTATTCTTCTCCCCTGTTTCTTCGCCTCGGGTTTTTCACACTTCTCTTACTCCACGTAGTGGCATACTGTTGATCCTCCTCTGATTTTCGCCCCTTGTGTTCTCCTCGTTTTTGTATTTTGCTTTTTTTTTCTTGCTCCTCGTATTCTTCTCCCCTGTTTCTTCGCATCAGCATTTTCACACTTCTCTTACTCCACGTAGTGGCATACTGTTGATCCTCCTCTGATTTTCGCCCCTTGTGTTCTCCTCGTTTTTGTATTTTGCTTTTTTTTTCTTGCTCCTCGTATTCTTCTCCCCTGTTTCTTCGCATCAGCATTTTCACACTTCTCTTACTCCACGTAGTGGCATACTGTTGATCCTCCTCTGATTTTCGCCCCTTGTGTTCTCCTCGTTTTTGTATTTTGCTTTTTTTTTCTTGCTCCTCGTATTCTTCTCCCCTGTTTCTTCGCCTCGGGTTTTTCACACTTCTCTTACTCCACGTAGTGGCATACTGTTGATCCTCCTCTGATTTTCGCCCCTTGTGTTCTCCTCGTTTTTGTATTTTGCTTTTTTTTCTTGCTCCTCGTATTCTTCTCCCCTGTTTCTTCGCATCAGCATTTTCACACTTCTCTTACTCCACGTAGTGGCATACTGTTGATCCTCCTCTGATTTTCGCCCCTTGTGTTCTCCTCGTTTTTGTATTTTGCTTTTTTTTTCTTGCTCCTCGTATTCTTCTCCCCTGTTTCTTCGCCTCGGGTTTTTCACACTTCTCTTACTCCACGTAGTGGCATACTGTTGATCCTCCTCTGATTTTCGCCCCTTGTGTTCTCCTCGTTTTTGTATTTTGCTTTTTTTTTCTTGCTCCTCGTATTCTTCTCCCCTGTTTCTTCGCCTCGGGTTTTTCACACTTCTCTTACTCCACGTAGTGGCATACTGTTGATCCTCCTCTGATTTTCGCCCCTTGTGTTCTCCTCGTTTTTGTATTTTGCTTTTTTTTTCTTGCTCCTCGTATTCTTCTCCCCTGTTTCTTCGCCTCGGGTTTTTCACACTTCTCTTACTCCACGTAGTGGCATACTGTTGATCCTCCTCTGATTTTCGCCCCTTGTGTTCTCCTCGTTTTTGTATTTTGCTTTTTTTTTCTTGCTCCTCGTATTCTTCTCCCCTGTTTCTTCGCATCAGCATTTTCACACTTCTCTTACTCCACGTAGTGGCATACTGGTGATCCTCCTCTGATTTTCGCCCCTTGTGTTCTCCTCGTTTTTGTATTTTGCTTTTTTTTTCTTGCTCCTCGTATTCTTCTCCCCTGTTTCTTCGCCTCGGGTTTTTCACACTTCTCTTACTCCACGTAGTGGCATACTGTTGATCCTCCTCTGATTTTCGCCCCTTGTGTTCTCCTCGTTTTTGTATTTTGCTTTTTTTTTCTTGCTCCTCGTATTCTTCTCCCCTGTTTCTTCGCCTCGGGTTTTTCACACTTCTCTTACTCCACGTAGTGGCATACTGTTGATCCTCCTCTGATTTTCGCCCCTTGTGTTCTCCTCGTTTTTGTATTTTGCTTTTTTTTTCTTGCTCCTCGTATTCTTCTCCCCTGTTTCTTCGCCTCGGGTTTTTCACACTTCTCTTACTCCACGTAGTGGCATACTGGTGATCCTCCTCTGATTTTCGCCCCTTGTGTTCTCCTCATTTTTGTATTTTGCTTTTTTTTTCTTGCTCCTCGTATTCTTCTCCCCTGTTTCTTCGCCTCGGGTTTTTCACACTTCTCTTACTCCACGTAGTGGCATACTGTTGATCCTCCTCTGATTTTCGCCCCTTGTGTTCTCCTCGTTTTTGTATTTTGCTTTTTTTTTCTTGCTCCTCGTATTCTTCTCCCCTGTTTCTTCGCCTCGGGTTTTTCACACTTCTCTTACTCCACGTAGTGGCATACTGTTGATCCTCCTCTGATTTTCGCCCCTTGTGTTCTCCTCGTTTTTGTATTTTGCTTTTTTTTTCTTGCTCCTCGTATTCTTCTCCCCTGTTTCTTCGCCTTGGGTTTTTCACACTTCTCTTACTCCACGTAGTGGCATACTGTTGATCCTCCTCTGATTTTCGCCGCTTGTGTTCTCCTCGTTTTTGTATTTTGCTTTTTTTTTCTTGCTCCTCGTATTCTTCTCCCCTGTTTCTTCGCCTCGGGTTTTTCACACTTCTCTTACTCCACGTAGTGGCATACTGTTGATCCTCCTCTGATTTTCGCCCCTTGTGTTCTCCTCGTTTTTGTATTTTGCTTTTTTTTTCTTGCTCCTCGCATTCTTCTCCCCTGTTTCTTCGCCTCGGGTTTTTCACACTTCTCTTACTCCACGTAGTGGCATACTGTTGATCCTCCTCTGATTTTCGCCCCTTGTGTTCTCCTCGTTTTTGTATTTTGCTTTTTTTTTCTTGCTCCTCGTATTCTTCTCCCCTGTTTCTTCGCCTCGGGTTTTTCACACTTCTCTTACTCCACGTAGTGGCATACTGTTGATCCTCCTCTGATTTTCGCCCCTTGTGTTCTCCTCGTTTTTGTATTTTGCTTTTCTTTTCTTGCTCCTCGTATTCTTCTCCCCTGTTTCTTTGCATCAGCATGTTCACACTTCTCTTACTCCACGTAGTGGCATACTGTTGATCCTCCTCTGATTTTCGCCCCTTGTGTTCTCCTCGTTTTTGTATTTTGCTTTTTTTTTCTTGCTCCTCGTATTCTTCTCCCCTGTTTCTTCGCCTCGGGTTTTTCACACTTCTCTTACTCCACGTAGTGGCATACTGTTGATCCTCCTCTGATTTTCGCCCCTTGTGTTCTCCTCGTTTTTGTATTTTGCTTTTTTTTTCTTGCTCCTCGTATTCTTCTCCCCTGTTTCTTCGCATCAGCATTTTCACACTTCTCTTACTCCACGTAGTGGCATACTGTTGATCCTCCTCTGATTTTCGCCCCTTGTGTTCTCCTCGTTTTTGTATTTTGCTTTTTTTTTCTTGCTCCTCGTATTCTTCTCCCCTGTTTCTTCGCCTCGGGTTTTTCACACTTCTCTTACTCCACGTAGTGGCATACTGTTGATCCTCCTCTGATTTTCGCCCCTTGTGTTCTCCTCGTTTTTGTATTTTGCTTTTTTTTTCTTGCTCCTCGTATTCTTCTCCCCTGTTTCTTCGCATCAGCATTTTCACACTTCTCTTACTCCACGTAGTGGCATACTGTTGATCCTCCTCTGATTTTCGCCCCTTGTGTTCTCCTCGTTTTTGTATTTTGCTTTTTTTTTCTTGCTCCTCGTATTCTTCTCCCCTGTTTCTTCGCATCAGCATTTTCACACTTCTCTTACTCCACGTAGTGGCATACTGTTGATCCTCCTCTGATTTTCGCCCCTTGTGTTCTCCTCGTTTTTGTATTTTGCTTTTTTTTTCTTGCTCCTCGTATTCTTCTCCCCTGTTTCTTCGCCTCGGGTTTTTCACACTTCTCTTACTCCACGTAGTGGCATACTGTTGATCCTCCTCTGATTTTCGCCCCTTGTGTTCTCCTCGTTTTTGTATTTTGCTTTTTTTTTCTTGCTCCTCGTATTCTTCTCCCCTGTTTCTTCGCCTCGGGTTTTTCACACTTCTCTTACTCCACGTAGTGGCATACTGTTGATCCTCCTCTGATTTTCGCCCCTTGTGTTCTCCTCGTTTTTGTATTTTGCTTTTTTTTTCTTGCTCCTCGTATTCTTCTCCCCTGTTTCTTCGCCTCGGGTTTTTCACACTTCTCTTACTCCACGTAGTGGCATACGGTTGATCCTCCTCTGATTTTCGCCCCTTGTGTTCTCCTCGTTTTTGTATTTTGCTTTTTTTTTCTTGCTCCTCGTATTCTTCTCCCCTGTTTCTTCGCATCAGCATTTTCACACTTCTCTTACTCCACGTAGTGGCATACTGGTGATCCTCCTCTGATTTTCGCCCCTTGTGTTCTCCTCGTTTTTGTATTTTGCTTTTTTTTTCTTGCTCCTCGTATTCTTCTCCCCTGTTTCTTCGCCTCGGGTTTTTCACACTTCTCTTACTCCACGTAGTGGCATTCTGTTGATCCTCCTCTTATTTTCGCCCCTTGTGTTCTCCTCGTTTTTGTATTTTGCTTTTTTTTTCTTGCTCCTCGTATTCTTCTCCCCTGTTTCTTCGCCTCGGGTTTTTCACACTTCTCTTACTCCACGTAGTGGCATACTGTTGATCCTCCTCTGATTTTCGCCCCTTGTGTTCTCCTCGTTTTTGTATTTTGCTTTTTTTTTCTTGCTCCTCGTATTCTTCTCCCCTGTTTCTTCGCATCAGCATTTTCACACTTCTCTTACTCCACGTAGTGGCATACTGGTGATCCTCCTCTGATTTTCGCCCCTTGTGTTCTCCTCATTTTTGTATTTTGCTTTTTTTTTCTTGCTCATCGTATTCTTCTCCCCTGTTTCTTCGCCTCGGCTTTTTCACACTTCTCTTACTCCACGTAGTGGCATACCGTTGATCCTCCTCTGATTTTCGCCCCTTGTGTTCTCCTCGTTTTTGTATTTTGCTTTTTTTTTCTTGCTCCTCGTATTCTTCTCCCCTGTTTCTTCGCCTCGGGTTTTTCACACTTCTCTTACTCCACGTAGTGGCATACTGTTGATCCTCCTCTGATTTTCGCCCCTTGTGTTCTCCTCGTTTTTGTATTTTGCTTTTTTTTTCTTGCTCCTCGTATTCTTCTCCCCTGTTTCTTCGCCTCGGGTTTTTCACACTTCTCTTACTCCACGTAGTGGCATACTGTTGATCCTCCTCTGATTTTCGCCCCTTGTGTTCTCCTCGTTTTTGTATTTTGCTTTTTTTTTCTTGCTCCTCGTATTCTTCTCCCCTGTTTCTTCGCCTCGGGTTTTTCACACTTCTCTTACTCCACGTAGTGGCATACTGTTGATCCTCCTCTGATTTTCGCCCCTTGTGTTCTCCTCGTTTTTGTATTTTGCTTTTTTTTTCTTGCTCCTCGTATTCTTCTCCCCTGTTTCTTCGCCTCGGGTTTTTCACACTTCTCTTACTCCACGTAGTGGCATACTGTTGATCCTCCTCTGATTTTCGCCCCTTGTGTTCTCCTCGTTTTTGTATTTTGCTTTTTTTTTCTTGCTCCTCGTATTCTTCTCCCCTGTTTCTTCACCTCGCGTTTTTCACACTTCTCTTACTCCACGTAGTGGCATACTGTTGATCCTCCTCTGATTTTCGCCCCTTGTGTTCTCCTCGTTTTTGTATTTTGCTTTTTTTTTTCTTGCTCCTCGTATTCTTCTCCCCTGTTTCTTCGCATCAGCATTTTCACACTTCTCTTACTCCACGTAGTGGCATACTGTTGATCCTCCTCTGATTTTCGCCCCTTGTGTTCTCCTCGTTTTTGTATTTTGCTTTTTTTTTCTTGCTCCTCGTATTCTTCTCCCCTGTTTCTTCGCCTCGGGTTTTTCACACTTCTCTTACTCCACGTAGTGGCATACTGTTGATCCTCCTCTGATTTTCGCCCCTTGTGTTCTCCTCGTTTTTGTATTTTGCTTTTTTTTTCTTGCTCCTCGTATTCTTCTCCCCTGTTTCTTCGCCTCGGGTTTTTCACACTTCTCTTACTCCACGTAGTGGCATACTGTTGATCCTCCTCTGATTTTCGCCCCTTGTGTTCTCCTCGTTTTTGTATTTTGCTTTTTTTTTCTTGCTCCTCGTATTCTTCTCCCCTGTTTCTTCGCCTCGGGTTTTTCACACTTCTCTTACTCCACGTAGTGGCATACTGTTGATCCTCCTCTGATTTTCGCCCCTTGTGTTCTCCTCGTTTTTGTATTTTGCTTTTTTTTTCTTGCTCCTCGTATTCTTCTCCCCTGTTTCTTCGCCTCGGGTTTTTCACACTTCTCTTACTCCACGTAGTGGCATACTGTTGATCCTCCTCTGATTTTCGCCCCTTGTGTTCTCCTCGTTTTTGTATTTTGCTTTTTTTTTCTTGCTCCTCGTATTCTTCTCCCCTGTTTCTTCGCCTCGGGTTTTTCACACTTCTCTTACTCCACGTAGTGGCATACTGTTGATCCTCCTCTGATTTTCGCCCCTTGTGTTCTCCTCGTTTTTGTATTTTGCTTTTTTTTTCTTGCTCCTCGTATTCTTCTCCCCTGTTTCTTCGCCTCGGGTTTTTCACACTTCTCTTACTCCACGTAGTGGCATACTGTTGATCCTCCTCTGATTTTCGCCCCTTGTGTTCTCCTCGTTTTTGTATTTTGCTTTTTTTTTCTTGCTCCTCGTATTCTTCTCCCCTGTTTCTTCGCCTCGGGTTTTTCACACTTCTCTTACTCCACGTAGTGGCATACTGTTGATCCTCCTCTGATTTTCGCCCCTTGTGTTCTCCTCGTTTTTGTATTTTGCTTTTTTTTTCTTGCTCCTCGTATTCTTCTCCCCTGTTTCTTCGCCTCGGGTTTTTCACACTTCTCTTACTCCACGTAGTGGCATACTGTTGATCCTCCTCTGATTTTCGCCCCTTGTGTTCTCCTCGTTTTTGTATTTTGCTTTTTTTTTCTTGCTCCTCGTATTCTTCTCCCCTGTTTCTTCGCCTCGGGTTTTTCACACTTCTCTTACTCCACGTAGTGGCATACTGTTGATCCTCCTCTGATTTTCGCCCCTTGTGTTCTCCTCGTTTTTGTATTTTGCTTTTTTTTTCTTGCTCCTCGTATTCTTCTCCCCTGTTTCTTCGCCTCGGGTTTTTCACACTTCTCTTACTCCACGTAGTGGCATACTGTTGATCCTCCTCTGATTTTCGCCCCTTGTGTTCTCCTCGTTTTTGTATTTTGCTTTTTTTTTCTTGCTCCTCGTATTCTTCTCCCCTGTTTCTTCGCCTCGGGTTTTTCACACTTCTCTTACTCCACGTAGTGGCATACTGTTGATCCTCCTCTGATTTTCGCCCCTTGTGTTCTCCTCGTTTTTGTATTTTGCTTTTTTTTTCTTGCTCCTCGTATTCTTCTCCCCTGTTTCTTCGCCTCGGGTTTTTCACACTTCTCTTACTCCACGTAGTGGCATACTGTTGATCCTCCTCTGATTTTCGCCCCTTGTGTTCTCCTCGTTTTTGTATTTTGCTTTTTTTTTCTTGCTCCTCGTATTCTTCTCCCCTGTTTCTTCGCCTCGGGTTTTTCACACTTCTCTTACTCCACGTAGTGGCATACTGTTGATCCTCCTCTGATTTTCGCCCCTTGTGTTCTCCTCGTTTTTGTATTTTGCTTTTTTTTTCTTGCTCCTCGTATTCTTCTCCCCTGTTTCTTCGCCTCGGGTTTTTCACACTTCTCTTACTCCACGTAGTGGCATACTGTTGATCCTCCTCTGATTTTCGCCCCTTGTGTTCTCCTCGTTTTTGTATTTTGCTTTTTTTTTCTTGCTCCTCGTATTCTTCTCCCCTGTTTCTTCGCATCAGCATTTTCACACTTCTCTTACTCCACGTAGTGGCATACTGTTGATCCTCCTCTGATTTTCGCCCCTTGTGTTCTCCTCGTTTTTGTATTTTGCTTTTTTTTTCTTGCTCCTCGTATTCTTCTCCCGTGTTTCTTCGCATCAGCATTTTCACACTTCTCTTACTCCACGTAGTGGCATACTGTTGATCCTCCTCTGATTTTCGCCCCTTGTGTTCTCCTCGTTTTTGTATTTTGCTTTTTTTTTCTTGCTCCTCGTATTCTTCTCCCCTGTTTCTTCGCCTCGGGTTTTTCACACTTCTCTTACTCCACGTAGTGGCATACTGTTGATCCTCCTCTGATTTTCGCCCCTTGTGTTCTCCTCGTTTTTGTATTTTGCTTTTTTTTCTTGCTCCTCGTATTCTTCTCCCCTGTTTCTTCGCATCAGCATTTTCACACTTCTCTTACTCCACGTAGTGGCATACTGTTGATCCTCCTCTGATTTTCGCCCCTTGTGTTCTCCTCGTTTTTGTATTTTGCTTTTTTTTTCTTGCTCCTCGTATTCTTCTCCCCTGTTTCTTCGCCTCGGGTTTTTCACACTTCTCTTACTCCACGTAGTGGCATACTGTTGATCCTCCTTTGATTTTCGCCCCTTGTGTTCTCCTCGTTTTTGTATTTTGCTTTTCTTTTCTTGCTCCTCGTATTCTTCTCCCCTGTTTCTTTGCATCAGCATGTTCACACTTCTCTTACTCCACGTAGTGGCATACTGTTGATCCTCCTCTGATTTTCGCCCCTTGTGTTCTCCTCGTTTTTGTATTTTGCTTTTTTTTTCTTGCTCCTCGTATTCTTCTCCCCTGTTTCTTCGCCTCGGGTTTTTCACACTTCTCTTACTCCACGTAGTGGCATACTGTTGATCCTCCTCTGATTTTCGCCCCTTGTGTTCTCCTCGTTTTTGTATTTTGCTTTTTTTTTCTTGCTCCTCGTATTCTTCTCCCCTGTTTCTTCGCATCAGCATTTTCACACTTCTCTTACTCCACGTAGTGGCATACTGTTGATCCTCCTCTGATTTTCGCCCCTTGTGTTCTCCTCGTTTTTGTATTTTGCTTTTTTTTTCTTGCTCCTCGTATTCTTCTCCCCTGTTTCTTCGCCTCGGGTTTTTCACACTTCTCTTACTCCACGTAGTGGCATACTGTTGATCCTCCTCTGATTTTCGCCCCTTGTGTTCTCCTCGTTTTTGTATTTTGCTTTTTTTTTCTTGCTCCTCGTATTCTTCTCCCCTGTTTCTTCGCATCAGCATTTTCACACTTCTCTTACTCCACGTAGTGGCATACTGTTGATCCTCCTCTGATTTTCGCCCCTTGTGTTCTCCTCGTTTTTGTATTTTGCTTTTTTTTTCTTGCTCCTCGTATTCTTCTCCCCTGTTTCTTCGCATCAGCATTTTCACACTTCTCTTACTCCACGTAGTGGCATACTGTTGATCCTCCTCTGATTTTCGCCCCTTGTGTTCTCCTCGTTTTTGTATTTTGCTTTTTTTTTCTTGCTCCTCGTATTCTTCTCCCCTGTTTCTTCGCCTCGGGTTTTTCACACTTCTCTTACTCCACGTAGTGGCATACTGTTGATCCTCCTCTGATTTTCGCCCCTTGTGTTCTCCTCGTTTTTGTATTTTGCTTTTTTTTTCTTGCTCCTCGTATTCTTCTCCCCTGTTTCTTCGCCTCGGGTTTTTCACACTTCTCTTACTCCACGTAGTGGCATACTTTTGATCCTCCTCTGATTTTCGCCCCTTGTGTTCTCCTCGTTTTTGTATTTTGCTTTTTTTTTCTTGCTCCTCGTATTCTTCTCCCCTGTTTCTTCGCCTCGGGTTTTTCACACTTCTCTTACTCCACGTAGTGGCATACGGTTGATCCTCCTCTGATTTTCGCCCCTTGTGTTCTCCTCGTTTTTGTATTTTGCTTTTTTTTTCTTGCTCCTCGTATTCTTCTCCCCTGTTTCTTCGCATCAGCATTTTCACACTTCTCTTACTCCACGTAGTGGCATACCGGTGATCCTCCTCTGATTTTCGCCCCTTGTGTTCTCCTCGTTTTTGTATTTTGCTTTTTTTTTCTTGCTCCTCGTATTCTTCTCCCCTGTTTCTTCGCCTCGGGTTTTTCACACTTCTCTTACTCCACGTAGTGGCATTCTGTTGATCCTCCTCTGATTTTCGCCCCTTGTGTTCTCCTCGTTTTTGTATTTTGCTTTTTTTTTCTTGCTCCTCGTATTCTTCTCCCCTGTTTCTTCGCCTCGGGTTTTTCACACTTCTCTTACTCCACGTAGTGGCATACTGTTGATCCTCCTCTGATTTTCGCCCCTTGTGTTCTCCTCGTTTTTGTATTTTGCTTTTTTTTTCTTGCTCCTCGTATTCTTCTCCCCTGTTTCTTCGCATCAGCATTTTCACACTTCTCTTACTCCACGTAGTGGCATACTGGTGATCCTCCTCTGATTTTCGCCCCTTGTGTTCTCCTCATTTTTGTATTTTGCTTTTTTTTTCTTGCTCATCGTATTCTTCTCCCCTGTTTCTTCGCCTCGGCTTTTTCACACTTCTCTTACTCCACGTAGTGGCATACCGTTGATCCTCCTCTGATTTTCGCCCCTTGTGTTCTCCTCGTTTTTGTATTTTGCTTTTTTTTTCTTGCTCCTCGTATTCTTCTCCCCTGTTTCTTCGCCTCGGGTTTTTCACACTTCTCTTACTCCACGTAGTGGCATACTGTTGATCCTCCTCTGATTTTCGCCCCTTGTGTTCTCCTCGTTTTTGTATTTTGCTTTTTTTTTCTTGCTCCTCGTATTCTTCTCCCCTGTTTCTTCGCCTCGGGTTTTTCACACTTCTCTTACTCCACGTAGTGGCATACTGTTGATCCTCCTCTGATTTTCGCCCCTTGTGTTCTCCTCGTTTTTGTATTTTGCTTTTTTTTTCTTGCTCCTCGTATTCTTCTCCCCTGTTTCTTCGCCTCGGGTTTTTCACACTTCTCTTACTCCACGTAGTGGCATACTGTTGATCCTCCTCTGATTTTCGCCCCTTGTGTTCTCCTCGTTTTTGTATTTTGCTTTTTTTTTCTTGCTCCTCGTATTCTTCTCCCCTGTTTCTTCGCCTCGGGTTTTTCACACTTCTCTTACTCCACGTAGTGGCATACTGTTGATCCTCCTCTGATTTTCGCCCCTTGTGTTCTCCTCGTTTTTGTATTTTGCTTTTTTTTTCTTGCTCCTCGTATTCTTCTCCCCTGTTTCTTCACCTCGCGTTTTTCACACTTCTCTTACTCCACGTAGTGGCATACTGTTGATCCTCCTCTGATTTTCGCCCCTTGTGTTCTCCTCGTTTTTGTATTTTGCTTTTTTTTTCTTGCTCCTCGTATTCTTCTCCCCTGTTTCTTCGCATCAGCATTTTCACACTTCTCTTACTCCACGTAGTGGCATACTGTTGATCCTCCTCTGATTTTCGCCCCTTGTGTTCTCCTCGTTTTTGTATTTTGCTTTTTTTTTCTTGCTCCTCGTATTCTTCTCCCCTGTTTCTTCGCCTCGGGTTTTTCACACTTCTCTTACTCCACGTAGTGGCATACTGTTGATCCTCCTCTGATTTTCGCCCCTTGTGTTCTCCTCGTTTTTGTATTTTGCTTTTTTTTTCTTGCTCCTCGTATTCTTCTCCCCTGTTTCTTCGCCTCGGGTTTTTCACACTTCTCTTACTCCACGTAGTGGCATACTGTTGATCCTCCTCTGATTTTCGCCCCTTGTGTTCTCCTCGTTTTTGTATTTTGCTTTTTTTTTCTTGCTCCTCGTATTCTTCTCCCCTGTTTCTTCGCCTCGGGTTTTTCACACTTCTCTTACTCCACGTAGTGGCATACTGTTGATCCTCCTCTGATTTTCGCCCCTTGTGTTCTCCTCGTTTTTGTATTTTGCTTTTTTTTTCTTGCTCCTCGTATTCTTCTCCCCTGTTTCTTCGCCTCGGGTTTTTCACACTTCTCTTACTCCACGTAGTGGCATACTGTTGATCCTCCTCTGATTTTCGCCCCTTGTGTTCTCCTCGTTTTTGTATTTTGCTTTTTTTTTCTTGCTCCTCGTATTCTTCTCCCCTGTTTCTTCGCCTCGGGTTTTTCACACTTCTCTTACTCCACGTAGTGGCATACTGTTGATCCTCCTCTGATTTTCGCCCCTTGTGTTCTCCTCGTTTTTGTATTTTGCTTTTTTTTTCTTGCTCCTCGTATTCTTCTCCCCTGTTTCTTCGCCTCGGGTTTTTCACACTTCTCTTACTCCACGTAGTGGCATACTGTTGATCCTCCTCTGATTTTCGCCCCTTGTGTTCTCCTCGTTTTTGTATTTTGCTTTTTTTTTCTTGCTCCTCGTATTCTTCTCCCCTGTTTCTTCGCCTCGGGTTTTTCACACTTCTCTTACTCCACGTAGTGGCATACTGTTGATCCTCCTCTGATTTTCGCCCCTTGTGTTCTCCTCGTTTTTGTATTTTGCTTTTTTTTTCTTGCTCCTCGTATTCTTCTCCCCTGTTTCTTCGCCTCGGGTTTTTCACACTTCTCTTACTCCACGTAGTGGCATACTGTTGATCCTCCTCTGATTTTCGCCCCTTGTGTTCTCCTCGTTTTTGTATTTTGCTTTTTTTTTCTTGCTCCTCGTATTCTTCTCCCCTGTTTCTTCGCCTCGGGTTTTTCACACTTCTCTTACTCCACGTAGTGGCATACTGTTGATCCTCCTCTGATTTTCGCCCCTTGTGTTCTCCTCGTTTTTGTATTTTGCTTTTTTTTTCTTGCTCCTCGTATTCTTCTCCCCTGTTTCTTCGCCTCGGGTTTTTCACACTTCTCTTACTCCACGTAGTGGCATACTGTTGATCCTCCTCTGATTTTCGCCCCTTGTGTTCTCCTCGTTTTTGTATTTTGCTTTTTTTTTCTTGCTCCTCGTATTCTTCTCCCCTGTTTCTTCGCCTCGGGTTTTTCACACTTCTCTTACTCCACGTAGTGGCATACTGTTGATCCTCCTCTGATTTTCGCCCCTTGTGTTCTCCTCGTTTTTGTATTTTGCTTTTTTTTTCTTGCTCCTCGTATTCTTCTCCCCTGTTTCTTCGCCTCGGGTTTTTCACACTTCTCTTACTCCACGTAGTGGCATACTGTTGATCCTCCTCTGATTTTCGCCCCTTGTGTTCTCCTCGTTTTTGTATTTTGCTTTTTTTTTCTTGCTCCTCGTATTCTTCTCCCCTGTTTCTTCGCCTCGGGTTTTTCACACTTCTCTTACTCCACGTAGTGGCATACTGTTGATCCTCCTCTGATTTTCGCCCCTTGTGTTCTCCTCGTTTTTGTATTTTGCTTTTTTTTTCTTGCTCCTCGTATTCTTCTCCCCTGTTTCTTCGCCTCGGGTTTTTCACACTTCTCTTACTCCACGTAGTGGCATACTGTTGATCCTCCTCTGATTTTCGCCCCTTGTGTTCTCCTCGTTTTTGTATTTTGCTTTTTTTTTCTTGCTCCTCGTATTCTTCTCCCCTGTTTCTTCGCATCAGCATTTTCACACTTCTCTTACTCCACGTAGTGGCATACTGTTGATCCTCCTCTGATTTTCGCCCCTTGTGTTCTCCTCGTTTTTGTATTTTGCTTTTTTTTTCTTGCTCCTCGTATTCTTCTCCCGTGTTTCTTCGCATCAGCATTTTCACACTTCTCTTACTCCACGTAGTGGCATACTGTTGATCCTCCTCTGATTTTCGCCCCTTGTGTTCTCCTCGTTTTTGTATTTTGCTTTTTTTTTCTTGCTCCTCGTATTCTTCTCCCCTGTTTCTTCGCCTCGGGTTTTTCACACTTCTCTTACTCCACGTAGTGGCATACTGTTGATCCTCCTCTGATTTTCGCCCCTTGTGTTCTCCTCGTTTTTGTATTTTGCTTTTTTTTCTTGCTCCTCGTATTCTTCTCCCCTGTTTCTTCGCATCAGCATTTTCACACTTCTCTTACTCCACGTAGTGGCATACTGTTGATCCTCCTCTGATTTTCGCCCCTTGTGTTCTCCTCGTTTTTGTATTTTGCTTTTTTTTTCTTGCTCCTCGTATTCTTCTCCCCTGTTTCTTCGCCTCGGGTTTTTCACACTTCTCTTACTCCACGTAGTGGCATACTGTTGATCCTCCTCTGATTTTCGCCCCTTGTGTTCTCCTCGTTTTTGTATTTTGCTTTTTTTTTCTTGCTCCTCGTATTCTTCTCCCCTGTTTCTTCGCCTCGGGTTTTTCACACTTCTCTTACTCCACGTAGTGGCATACTGTTGATCCTCCTCTGATTTTCGCCCCTTGTGTTCTCCTCATTTTTGTATTTTGCTTTTTTTTTCTTGCTCCTCGTATTCTTCTCCCCTGTTTCTTCGCATCAGCATTTTCACACTTCTCTTACTCCACGTAGTGGCATACTGTTGATCCTCCTCTGATTTTCGCCCCTTGTGTTCTCCTCGTTTTTGTATTTTGCTTTTTTTTTCTTGCTCCTCGTATTCTTCTCCCCTGTTTCTTCGCCTCGGGTTTTTCACACTTCTCTTACTCCACGTAGTGGCATACTGTTGATCCTCCTCTGATTTTCGCCCCTTGTGTTCTCCTCGTTTTTGTATTTTGCTTTTTTTTTCTTGCTCCTCGTATTCTTCTCCCCTGTTTCTTCGCCTCGGGTTTTTCACACTTCTCTTACTCCACGTAGTGGCATACTGTTGATCCTCCTCTGATTTTCGCCCCTTGTGTTCTCCTCGTTTTTGTATTTTGCTTTTTTTTTCTTGCTCCTCGTATTCTTCTCCCCTGTTTCTTTGCCTCGGGTTTTTCACACTTCTCTTACTCCACGTAGTGGCATACTGTTGATCCTCCTCTGATTTTCGCCCCTTGTGTTCTCCTCGTTTTTGTATTTTGCTTTTTTTTTCTTGCTCCTCGTATTCTTCTCCCCTGTTTCTTCGCCTCGGGTTTTTCACACTTCTCTTACTCCACGTAGTGGCATACTGTTGATCCTCCTCTGATTTTCGCCCCTTGTGTTCTCCTCGTTTTTGTATTTTGCTTTTTTTTTCTTGCTCCTCGTATTCTTCTCCCCTGTTTCTTCGCCTCGGGTTTTTCACACTTCTCTTACTCCACGTAGTGGCATACTGTTGATCCTCCTCTGATTTTCGCCCCTTGTGTTCTCCTCGTTTTTGTATTTTGCTTTTTTTTTCTTGCTCCTCGTATTCTTCTCCCCTGTTTCTTCGCATCAGCATTTTCACACTTCTCTTACTCCACGTAGTGGCATACTGTTGATCCTCCTCTGATTTTCGCCCCTTGTGTTCTCCTCGTTTTTGTATTTTGCTTTTTTTTTCTTGCTCCTCGTATTCTTCTCCCCTGTTTCTTCGCCTCGGGTTTTTCACACTTCTCTTACTCCACGTAGTGGCATACTGTTGATCCTCCTCTGATTTTCGCCCCTTGTGTTCTCCTCGTTTTTGTATTTTGCTTTTCTTTTCTTGCTCCTCGTATTCTTCTCCCCTGTTTCTTCGCCTCGGGTTTTTCACACTTCTCTTACTCCACGTAGTGGCATACTGTTGATCCTCCTCTGATTTTCGCCCCTTGTGTTCTCCTCGTTTTTGTATTTTGCTTTTTTTTTCTTGCTCCTCGTATTCTTCTCCCCTGTTTCTTCGCCTCGGGTTTTTCACACTTCTCTTACTCCACGTAGTGGCATACTGTTGATCCTCCTCTGATTTTCGCCCCTTGTGTTCTCCTCATTTTTGTATTTTGCTTTTTTTTTCTTGCTCCTCGTATTCTTCTCCCCTGTTTCTTCGCCTCGGGTTTTTCACACTTCTCTTACTCCACGTAGTGGCATACTGTTGATCCTCCTCTGATTTTCGCCCCTTGTGTTCTCCTCGTTTTTGTATTTTGCTTTTTTTTTCTTGCTCCTCGTATTCTTCTCCCCTGTTTCTTCGCCTCGGGTTTTTCACACTTCTCTTACTCCACGTAGTGGCATACTGTTGATCCTCCTCTGATTTTCGCCCCTTGTGTTCTCCTCGTTTTTGTATTTTGCTTTTTTTTTCTTGCTCCTCCTATTCTTCTCCCCTGTTTCTTCGCCTCGGGTTTTTCACACTTCTCTTACTCCACGTAGTGGCATACTGTTGATCCTCCTCTGATTTTCGCCCCTTGTGTTCTCCTCGTTTTTGTATTTTGCTTTTTTTTTTCTTGCTCCTCGTATTCTTCTCCCCTGTTTCTTTGCATCAGCATTTTCACACTTCTCTTACTCCACGTAGTGGCATACTGTTGATCCTCCTCTGATTTTCGCCCCTTGTGTTCTCCTCGTTTTTGTATTTTGCTTTTTTTTTCTTGCTCCTCGTATTCTTCTCCCCTGTTTCTTTGCATCAGCATTTTCACACTTCTCTTACTCCACGTAGTGGCATACTGTTGATCCTCCTCTGATTTTCGCCCCTTGTGTTCTCCTCGTTTTTGTATTTTGCTTTTTTTTTCTTGCTCCTCGTATTCTTCTCCCCTGTTTCTTCGCCTCGGGTTTTTCACACTTCTCTTACTCCACGTAGTGGCATACTGTTGATCCTCCTCTGATTTTCGCCCCTTGTGTTCTCCTCGTTTTTGTATTTTGCTTTTTTTTTTCTTGCTCCTCGTATTCTTCTCCCCTGTTTCTTCGCCTCGGGTTTTTCACACTTCTCTTACTCCACGTAGTGGCATACTGTTGATCCTCCTCTGATTTTCGCCCCTTGTGTTCTCCTCATTTTTGTATTTTGCTTTTTTTTTCTTGCTCCTCGTATTCTTCTCCCCTGTTTCTTCGCCTCGGGTTTTTCACACTTCTCTTACTCCACGTAGTGGCATACTGTTGATCCTCCTCTGATTTTCGCCCCTTGTGTTCTCCTCGTTTTTGTATTTTGCTTTTTTTTTCTTGCTCCTCGTATTCTTCTCCCCTGTTTCTTCGCCTCGGGTTTTTCACACTTCTCTTACTCCACGTAGTGGCATACTGTTGATCCTCCTCTGATTTTCGCCCCTTGTGTTCTCCTCGTTTTTGTATTTTGCTTTTTTTTTCTTGCTCCTCGTATTCTTCTCCCCTGTTTCTTCGCCTCGGGTTTTTCACACTTCTCTTACTCCACGTAGTGGCATACTGTTGATCCTCCTCTGATTTTCGCCCCTTGTGTTCTCCTCGTTTTTGTATTTTGCTTTTTTTTTCTTGCTCCTCGTATTCTTCTCCCCTGTTTCTTTGCATCAGCATTTTCACACTTCTCTTACTCCACGTAGTGGCATACTGTTGATCCTCCTCTGATTTTCGCCCCTTGTGTTCTCCTCGTTTTTGTATTTTGCTTTTTTTTTCTTGCTCCTCGTATTCTTCTCCCCTGTTTCTTTGCATCAGCATTTTCACACTTCTCTTACTCCACGTAGTGGCATACTGTTGATCCTCCTCTGATTTTCGCCCCTTGTGTTCTCCTCGTTTTTGTATTTTGCTTTTTTTTTCTTGCTCCTCGTATTCTTCTCCCCTGTTTCTTCGCCTCGGGTTTTTCACACTTCTCTTACTCCACGTAGTGGCATACTGTTGATCCTCCTCTGATTTTCGCCCCTTGTGTTCTCCTCGTTTTTGTATTTTGCTTTTTTTTTCTTGCTCCTCGTATTCTTCTCCCCTGTTTCTTCGCCTCGGGTTTTTCACACTTCTCTTACTCCACGTAGTGGCATACTGTTGATCCTCCTCTGATTTTCGCCCCTTGTGTTCGCCTCGTTTTTGTATTTTGCTTTTTTTTTTCTTGCTCCTCGTATTCTTCTCCCCTGTTTCTTCGCCTCGGGTTTTTCACACTTCTCTTACTCCACGTAGTGGCATACTGTTGATCCTCCTCTGATTTTCGCCCCTTGTGTTCTCCTCGTTTTTGTATTTTGCTTTTTTTTTCTTGCTCCTCGTATTCTTCTCCCCTGATTCTTCGCCTCGGGTTTTTCACACTTCTCTTACTCCACGTAGTGGCATACTGTTGATCCTCCTCTGATTTTCGCCCCTTGTGTTCTCCTCGTTTTTGTATTTTGCTTTTTTTTTCTTGCTCCTCGTATTCTTCTCCCCTGTTTCTTCGCCTCGGGTTTTTCACACTTCTCTTACTCCACGTAGTGGCATACTGTTGATCCTCCTCTGATTTTCGCCCCTTGTGTTCTCCTCGTTTTTGTATTTTGCTTTTTTTTTCTTGCTCCTCGTATTCTTCTCCCCTGTTTCTTCGCCTCGGGTTTTTCACACTTCTCTTACTCCACGTAGTGGCATACTGTTGATCCTCCTCTGATTTTCGCCCCTTGTGTTCTCCTCGTTTTTGTATTTTGCTTTTTTTTTCTTGCTCCTCGTATTCTTCTCCCCTGTTTCTTCGCCTCGGGTTTTTCACACTTCTCTTACTCCACGTAGTGGCATACTGTTGATCCTCCTCTGATTTTCGCCCCTTGTGTTCTCCTCGTTTTTGTATTTTGCTTTTTTTTCTTGCTCCTCGTATTCTTCTCCCCTGTTTCTTCGCCTCGGGTTTTTCACACTTCTCTTACTCCACGTAGTGGCATACTGTTGATCCTCCTCTGATTTTCGCCCCTTGTGTTCTCCTCGTTTTTGTATTTTGCTTTTTTTTCTTGCTCCTCGTATTCTTCTCCCCTGTTTCTTCGCCTCGGGTTTTTCACACTTCTCTTACTCCACGTAGTGGCATACTGTTGATCCTCCTCTGATTTTCGCCCCTTGTGTTCTCCTCGTTTTTGTATTTTGCTTTTTTTTTCTTGCTCCTCGTATTCTTCTCCCCTGTTTCTTCGCCTCGGGTTTTTCACACTTCTCTTACTCCACGTAGTGGCATACTGTTGATCCTCCTCTGATTTTCGCCCCTTGTGTTCTCCTCGTTTTTGTATTTTGCTTTTTTTTTCTTGCTCCTCGTATTCTTCTCCCCTGTTTCTTCGCCTCGGGTTTTTCACACTTCTCTTACTCCACGTAGTGGCATACTGTTGATCCTCCTCTGATTTTCGCCCCTTGTGTTCTCCTCGTTTTTGTATTTTGCTTTTTTTTTCTTGCTCCTCGTATTCTTCTCCCCTGTTTCTTCGCATCAGCATTTTCACACTTCTCTTACTCCACGTAGTGGCATACTGTTGATCCTCCTCTGATTTTCGCCCCTTGTGTTCTCCTCGTTTTTGTATTTTGCTTTTTTTTTCTTGCTCCTCGTATTCTTCTCCCCTGTTTCTTCGCCTCGGGTTTTCACACTTCTCTTACTCCACGTAGTGGCATACTGTTGATCCTCCTCTGATTTTCGCCCCTTGTGTTCTCCTCGTTTTTGTATTTTGCTTTTTTTTCTTGCTCCTCGTATTCTTCTCCCCTGTTTCTTCGCATCAGCATTTTCACACTTCTCTTACTCCACGTAGTGGCATACTGTTGATCCTCCTCTGATTTTCGCCCCTTGTGTTCTCCTCATTTTTGTATTTTGCTTTTTTTTTCTTGCTCCTCGTATTCTTCTCCCCTGTTTCTTCGCCTCGGGTTTTTCACACTTCTCTTACTCCACGTAGTGGCATACTGTTGATCCTCCTCTGATTTTCGCCCCTTGTGTTCTCCTCGTTTTTGTATTTTGCTTTTTTTTTTCTTGCTCCTCGTATTCTTCTCCCCTGTTTCTTCGCCTCGGGTTTTTCACACTTCTCTTACTCCACGTAGTGGCATACTGTTGATCCTCCTCTGATTTTCGCCCCTTGTGTTCTCCTCATTTTTGTATTTTGCTTTTTTTTTTCTTGCTCCTCGTATTCTTCTCCCTGTTTCTTCGCATCAGCATTTTCACACTTCTCTTACTCCACGTAGTGGCATACTGTTGATCCTCCTCTGATTTTCGCCCCTTGTGTTCTCCTCGTTTTTGTATTTTGCTTTTTTTTTCTTGCTCCTCGTATTCTTCTCCCCTGTTTCTTCGCCTCGGGTTTTTCACACTTCTCTTACTCCACGTAGTGGCATACTGTTGATCCTCCTCTGATTTTCGCCCCTTGTGTTCTCCTCGTTTTTGTATTTTGCTTTTTTTTTCTTGCTCCTCGTATTCTTCTCCCCTGTTTCTTCGCCTCGGGTTTTTCACACTTCTCTTACTCCACGTAGTGGCATACTGTTGATCCTCCTCTGATTTTCGCCCCTTGTGTTCTCCTCGTTTTTTGTATTTTGCTTTTTTTTTCTTGCTCCTCGTATTCTTCTCCCCTGTTTCTTTGCCTCGGGTTTTTCACACTTCTCTTACTCCACGTAGTGGCATACTGTTGATCCTCCTCTGATTTTCGCCCCTTGTGTTCTCCTCGTTTTTGTATTTTGCTTTTTTTTTCTTGCTCCTCGTATTCTACTCCCCTGTTTCTTCGCCTCGGGTTTTTCACACTTCTCTTACTCCACGTAGTGGCATACTGTTGATCCTCCTCTGATTTTCGCCCCTTGTGTTCTCCTCGTTTTTGTATTTTGCTTTTTTTTTCTTGCTCCTCGTATTCTTCTCCCCTGTTTCTTCGCCTCGGGTTTTTCACACTTCTCTTACTCCACGTAGTGGCATACTGTTGATCCTCCTCTGATTTTCGCCCCTTGTGTTCTCCTCGTTTTTGTATTTTGCTTTTTTTTTTCTTGCTCCTCGTATTCTTCTCCCCTGTTTCTTCGCATCAGCATTTTCACACTTCTCTTACTCCACGTAGTGGCATACTGTTGATCCTCCTCTGATTTTCGCCCCTTGTGTTCTCCTCGTTTTTGTATTTTGCTTTTTTTTTCTTGCTCCTCGTATTCTTCTCCCCTGTTTCTTCGCCTCGGGTTTTTCACACTTCTCTTACTCCACGTAGTGGCATACTGTTGATCCTCCTCTGCTTTTCGCCCCTTGTGTTCTCCTCGTTTTTGTATTTTGCTTTTCTTTTCTTGCTCCTCGTATTCTTCTCCCCTGTTTCTTCGCCTCGGGTTTTTCACACTTCTCTTACTCCACGTAGTGGCATACTGTTGATCCTCCTCTGATTTTCGCCCCTTGTGTTCTCCTCGTTTTTGTATTTTGCTTTTTTTTTCTTGCTCCTCGTATTCTTCTCCCCTGTTTCTTCGCCTCGGGTTTTTCACACTTCTCTTACTCCACGTAGTGGCATACTGTTGATCCTCCTCTGATTTTCGCCCCTTGTGTTCTCCTCGTTTTTGTATTTTGCTTTTTTTTTCTTGCTCCTCGTATTCTTCTCCCCTGTTTCTTCGCCTCGGGTTTTTCACACTTCTCTTACTCCACGTAGTGGCATACTGTTGATCCTCCTCTGATTTTCGCCCCTTGTGTTCTCCTCGTTTTTGTATTTTGCTTTTTTTTCTTGCTCCTCGTATTCTTCTCCCCTGTTTCTTCGCCTCGGGTTTTTCACACTTCTCTTACTCCACGTAGTGGCATACTGTTGATCCTCCTCTGATTTTCGCCCCTTGTGTTCTCCTCGTTTTTGTATTTTGCTTTTTTTTTCTTGCTCCTCGTATTCTTCTCCCCTGTTTCTTCGCCTCGGGTTTTTCACACTTCTCTTACTCCACGTAGTGGCATACTGTTGATCCTCCTCTGATTTTCGCCCCTTGTGTTCTCCTCGTTTTTGTATTTTGCTTTTTTTTTTCTTGCTCCTCGTATTCTTCTCCCCTGTTTCTTTGCATCAGCATTTTCACACTTCTCTTACTCCACGTAGTGGCATACTGTTGATCCTCCTCTGATTTTCGCCCCTTGTGTTCTCCTCGTTTTTTTTTTTTGCTTTTTTTTTCTTGCTCCTCGTATTCTTCTCCCCTGTTTCTTCGCCTCGGGTTTTTCACACTTCTCTTACTCCACGTAGTGGCATACTGTTGATCCTCCTCTGATTTTCGCCCCTTGTGTTCTCCTCGTTTTTGTATTTTGCTTTTTTTTTCTTGCTCCTCGTATTCTTCTCCCCTGTTTCTTCGCCTCGGGTTTTTCACACTTCTCTTACTCCACGTAGTGGCATACTGTTGATCCTCCTCTGATTTTCGCCCCTTGTGTTCTCCTCGTTTTTGTATTTTGCTTTTTTTTCCTTGCTCCTCGTATTCTTCTCCCCTGTTTCTTCGCCTCGGGTTTTTCACACTTCTCTTACTCCACGTAGTGGCATACTGTTGATCCTCCTCTGATTTTCGCCCCTTGTGTTCTCCTCGTTTTTGTATTTTGCTTTTTTTTTCTTGCTCCTCGTATTCTTCTCCCCTGTTTCTTCGCCTCGGGTTTTTCACACTTCTCTTACTCCACGTAGTGGCATACTGTTGATCCTCCTCTGATTTTCGCCCCTTGTGTTCTCCTCGTTTTTGTATTTTGCTTTTTTTTTCTTGCTCCTCGTATTCTTCTCCCCTGTTTCTTCGCCTCGGGTTTTTCACACTTCTCTTACTCCACGTAGTGGCATACTGTTGATCCTCCTCTGATTTTCGCCCCTTGTGTTCTCCTCGTTTTTGTATTTTGCTTTTTTTTTCTTGCTCCTCGTATTCTTCTCCCCTGTTTCTTCGCCTCGGGTTTTTCACACTTCTCTTACTCCACGTAGTGGCATACTGTTGATCCTCCTCTGATTTTCGCCCCTTGTGTTCTCCTCGTTTTTGTATTTTGCTTTTTTTTTCTTGCTCCTCGTATTCTTCTCCCCTGTTTCTTCGCCTCGGGTTTTTCACACTTCTCTTACTCCACGTAGTGGCATACTGTTGATCCTCCTCTGATTTTCGCCCCTTGTGTTCTCCTCGTTTTTGTATTTTGCTTTTTTTTTCTTGCTCCTCGTATTCTTCTCCCCTGTTTCTTCGCCTCGGGTTTTTCACACTTCACTTACTCCACGTAGTGGCATACTGTTGATCCTCCTCTGATTTTCGCCCCTTGTGTTCTCCTCGTTTTTGTATTTTGCTTTTTTTTTCTTGCTCCTCGTATTCTTCTCCCCTGTTTCTTCGCATCAGCATTTTCACACTTCTCTTACTCCACGTAGTGGCATACTGTTGATCCTCCTCTGCTTTTCGCTCCTTGTGTTCTCCTCATTTTTGTATTTTGCTTTTTTTTTCTTGCTCCTCGTATTCTTCTCCCCTGTTTCTTCGCATCAGCATTTTCACACTTCTCTTACTCCACGTAGTGGCATACTGTTGATCCTCCTCTGATTTTCGCCCCTTGTGTTCTCCTCGTTTTTGTATTTTGCTTTTTTTTTCTTGCTCCTCGTATTCTTCTCCCCTGTTTCTTCGCCTCGGGTTTTTCACACTTCTCTTACTCCACGTAGTGGCATACTGTTGATCCTCCTCTGATTTTCGCCCCTTGTGTTCTCCTCGTTTTTGTATTTTGCTTTTTTTTTCTTGCTCCTCGTATTCTTCTCCCCTGTTTCTTCGCATCAGCATTTTCACACTTCTCTTACTCCACGTAGTGGCATACTGTTGATCCTCCTCTGATTTTCGCCCCTTGTGTTCTCCTCGTTTTTGTATTTTGCTTTTTTTTTCTTGCTCCTCGTATTCTTCTCCCCTGTTTCTTCGCCTCGGGTTTTTCACACTTCTCTTACTCCACGTAGTGGCATACTGTTGATCCTCCTCTGATTTTCGCCCCTTGTGTTCTCCTCGTTTTTGTATTTTGCTTTTTTTTTCTTGCTCCTCGTATTCTTCTCCCCTGTTTCTTCGCCTCGGGTTTTTCACACTTCTCTTACTCCACGTAGTGGCATACTGTTGATCCTCCTCTGATTTTCGCCCCTTGTGTTCTCCTCGTTTTTGTATTTTGCTTTTTTTTTCTTGCTCCTCGTATTCTTCTCCCCTGTTTCTTCGCCTCGGGTTTTTCACACTTCTCTTACTCCACGTAGTGGCATACTGTTGATCCTCCTCTGATTTTCGCCCCTTGTGTTCTCCTCGTTTTTGTATTTTGCTTTTTTTTTCTTGCTCCTCGTATTCTTCTCCCCTGTTTCTTCGCCTCGGGTTTTTCACACTTCTCTTACTCCACGTAGTGGCATACTGTTGATCCTCCTCTGATTTTCGCCCCTTGTGTTCTCCTCGTTTTTGTATTTTGCTTTTTTTTTCTTGCTCCTCGTATTCTTCTCCCCTGTTTCTTCGCCTCGGGTTTTTCACACTTCTCTTACTCCACGTAGTGGCATACTGTTGATCCTCCTCTGATTTTCGCCCCTTGTGTTCTCCTCGTTTTTGTATTTTGCTTTTTTTTTCTTGCTCCTCGTATTCTTCTCCCCTGTTTCTTCGCCTCGGGTTTTTCACACTTCTCTTACTCCACGTAGTGGCATACTGTTGATCCTCCTCTGATTTTCGCCCCTTGTGTTCTCCTCGTTTTTGTATTTTGCTTTTTTTTTCTTGCTCCTCGTATTCTTCTCCCCTGTTTCTTCGCCTCGGGTTTTTCACACTTCTCTTACTCCACGTAGTGGCATACTGTTGATCCTCCTCTGATTTTCGCCCCTTGTGTTCTCCTCGTTTTTGTATTTTGCTTTTTTTTTCTTGCTCCTCGTATTCTTCTCCCGTGTTTCTTCGCATCAGCATTTTCACACTTCTCTTACTCCACGTAGTGGCATACTGTTGATCCTCCTGTGATTTTCGCCCCTTGTGTTCTCCTCGTTTTTGTATTTTGCTTTTTTTTTCTTGCTCCTCGTATTCTTCTCCCCTGTTTCTTCGCCTCGGGTTTTTCACACTTCTCTTACTCCACGTAGTGGCATACTGTTGATCCTCCTCTGATTTTCGCCCCTTGTGTTCTCCTCGTTTTTGTATTTTGCTTTTTTTTTCTTGCTCCTCGTATTCTTCTCCCCTGTTTCTTCGCATCAGCATTTTCACACTTCTCTTACTTCACGTAGTGGCATACTGCTGATCCTCCTCTGATTTTCGCCCCTTGTGTTCTCCTCGTTTTTGTATTTTGCTTTTTTTTTCTTGCTCCTCGTATTCTTCTCCCCTGTTTCTTCGCATCAGCATTTTCACACTTCTCTTACTCCACGTAGTGGCATACTGTTGATCCTCCTCTGATTTTCGCCCCTTGTGTTCTCCTCGTTTTTGTATTTTGCTTTTTTTTTCTTGCTCCTCGTATTCTTCTCCCCTGTTTCTTCGCCTCGGGTTTTTCACACTTCTCTTACTCCACGTAGTGGCATACTGTTGATCCTCCTCTGATTTTCGCCCCTTGTGTTCTCCTCGTTTTTGTATTTTGCTTTTTTTTTCTTGCTCCTCGTATTCTTCTCCCCTGTTTCTTCGCCTCGGGTTTTTCACACTTCTCTTACTCCACGTAGTGGCATACTGTTGATCCTCCTCTGATTTTCGCCCCTTGTGTTCTCCTCGTTTTTGTATTTTGCTTTTTTTTTCTTGCTCCTCGTATTCTTCTCCCCTGTTTCTTTGCCTCGAGTTTTTCACACTTCTCTTACTCCACGTAGTGGCATACTGTTGATCCTCCTCTGATTTTCGCCCCTTGTGTTCTCCTCGTTTTTGTATTTTGCTTTTTTTTTCTTGCTCCTCGTATTCTTCTCCCCTGTTTCTTCACCTCGGGTTTTTCACACTTCTCTTACTCCACGTAGTGGCATACTGTTGATCCTCCTCTGATTTTCGCCCCTTGTGTTCTCCTCGTTTTTGTATTTTGCTTTTTTTTTCTTGCTCCTCGTATTCTTCTCCCCTGTTTCTTCGCCTCGGGTTTTTCACACTTCTCTTACTCCACGTAGTGGCATACTGTTGATCCTCCTCTGATTTTCGCCCCTTGTGTTCTCCTCGTTTTTGTATTTTGCTTTTTTTTTCTTGCTCCTCGTATTCTTCTCCCCTGTTTCTTCGCATCAGCATTTTCACACTTCTCTTACTCCACGTAGTGGCATACTGTTGATCCTCCTCTGATTTTCGCCCCTTGTGTTCTCCTCGTTTTTGTATTTTGCTTTTTTTTTCTTGCTCCTCGTATTCTTCTCCCCTGTTTCTTCGCCTCGGGTTTTTCACACTTCTCTTACTCCACGTAGTGGCATACTGTTGATCCTCCTCTGATTTTCGCCCCTTGTGTTCTCCTCGTTTTTGTATTTTGCTTTTTTTTTCTTGCTCCTCGTATTCTTCTCCCCTGTTTCTTCGCCTCGGGTTTTTCACACTTCTCTTACTCCACGTAGTGGCATACTGTTGATCCTCCTCTGATTTTCGCCCCTTGTGTTCTCCTCGTTTTTGTATTTTGCTTTTTTTTTCTTGCTCCTCGTATTCTTCTCCCCTGTTTCTTCGCCTCGGGTTTTTCACACTTCTCTTACTCCACGTAGTGGCATACTGTTGATCCTCCTCTGATTTTCGCCCCTTGTGTTCTCCTCGTTTTTGTATTTTGCTTTTTTTTTCTTGCTCCTCGTATTCTTCTCCCCTGTTTCTTCGCCTCGGGTTTTTCACACTTCTCTTACTCCACGTAGTGGCATACTGTTGATCCTCCTCTGATTTTCGCCCCTTGTGTTCTCCTCGTTTTTGTATTTTGCTTTTTTTTTCTTGCTCCTCGTATTCTTCTCCCCTGTTTCTTCGCATCAGCATTTTCACACGTCTCTTACTCCACGTAGTGGCATACTGTTGATCCTCCTCTGATTTTCGCCCCTTGTGTTCTCCTCGTTTTTGTATTTTGCTTTTTTTTTCTTGCTCCTCGTATTCTTCTCCCGTGTTTCTTCGCATCAGCATTTTCACACTTCTCTTACTCCACGTAGTGGCATACTGTTGATCCTCCTCTGATTTTCGCCCCTTGTGTTCTCCTCGTTTTTGTATTTTGCTTTTTTTTTCTTGCTCCTCGTATTCTTCTCCCCTGTTTCTTCGCCTCGGGTTTTTCACACTTCTCTTACTCCACGTAGTGGCATACTGTTGATCCTCCTCTGATTTTCGCCCCTTGTGTTCTCCTCGTTTTTGTATTTTGCTTTTTTTTCTTGCTCCTCGTATTCTTCTCCCGTGTTTCTTCGCATCAGCATTTTCACACTTCTCTTACTCCACGTAGTGGCATACTGTTGATCCTCCTCTGATTTTCGCCCCTTGTGTTCTCCTCGTTTTTGTTTTTTGCTTTTTTTTTCTTGCTCCTCGTATTCTTCTCCCCTGTTTCTTCGCCTCGGGTTTTTCACACTTCTCTTACTCCACGTAGTGGCATACTGTTGATCCTCCTCTGATTTTCGCCCCTTGTGTTCTCCTCGTTTTTGTATTTTGCTTTTTTTTTCTTGCTCCTCGTATTCTTCTCCCCTGTTTCTTCGCCTCGAGTTTTTCACACTTCTCTTACTCCACGTAGTGGCATACTGTTGATCCTCCTCTGATTTTCGCCCCTTGTGTTCTCCTCATTTTTGTATTTTGCTTTTTTTTTCTTGCTCCTCGTATTCTTCTCCCCTGTTTCTTCGCATCAGCATTTTCACACTTCTCTTACTCCACGTAGTGGCATACTGTTGATCCTCCTCTGATTTTCGCCCCTTGTGTTCTCCTCGTTTTTGTATTTTGCTTTTTTTTTCTTGCTCCTCGTATTCTTCTCCCCTGTTTCTTCGCCTCGGGTTTTTCACACTTCTCTTACTCCACGTAGTGGCATACTGTTGATCCTCCTCTGATTTTCGCCCCTTGTGTTCTCCTCGTTTTTGTATTTTGCTTTTTTTTTCTTGCTCCTCGTATTCTTCTCCCCTGTTTCTTCGCATCAGCATTTTCACACTTCTCTTACTCCACGTAGTGGCATACTGTTGATCCTCCTCTGATTTTCGCCCCTTGTGTTCTCCTCGTTTTTGTATTTTGCTTTTTTTTTCTTGCTCCTCGTATTCTTCTCCCCTGTTTCTTCGCCTCGGGTTTTTCACACTTCTCTTACTCCACGTAGTGGCATACTGTTGATCCTCCTCTGATTTTCGCCCCTTGTGTTCTCCTCGTTTTTGTATTTTGCTTTTTTTTTCTTGCTCCTCGTATTCTTCTCCCCTGTTTCTTCGCCTCGGGTTTTTCACACTTCTCTTACTCCACGTAGTGGCATACTGTTGATCCTCCTCTGATTTTCGCCCCTTGTGTTCTCCTCGTTTTTGTATTTTGCTTTTTTTTTCTTGCTCCTCGTATTCTTCTCCCCTGTTTCTTTGCCTCGAGTTTTTCACACTTCTCTTACTCCACGTAGTGGCATACTGTTGATCCTCCTCTGATTTTCGCCCCTTGTGTTCTCCTCGTTTTTGTATTTTGCTTTTTTTTTCTTGCTCCTCGTATTCTTCTCCCCTGTTTCTTCGCCTCGGGTTTTTCACACTTCTCTTACTCCACGTAGTGGCATACTGTTGATCCTCCTCTGATTTTCGCCCCTTGTGTTCTCCTCGTTTTTGTATTTTGCTTTTTTTTTCTTGCTCCTCGTATTCTTCTCCCCTGTTTCTTCGCCTCGGGTTTTTCACACTTCTCTTACTCCACGTAGTGGCATACTGTTGATCCTCCTCTGATTTTCGCCCCTTGTGTTCTCCTCGTTTTTGTATTTTGCTTTTTTTTTCTTGCTCCTCGTATTCTTCTCCCCTGTTTCTTCGCATCAGCATTTTCACACTTCTCTTACTCCACGTAGTGGCATACTGTTGATCCTCCTCTGATTTTCGCCCCTTGTGTTCTCCTCGTTTTTGTATTTTGCTTTTTTTTTCTTGCTCCTCGTATTCTTCTCCCCTGTTTCTTCGCCTCGGGTTTTTCACACTTCTCTTACTCCACGTAGTGGCATACTGTTGATCCTCCTCTGATTTTCGCCCCTTGTGTTCTCCTCGTTTTTGTATTTTGCTTTTTTTTTCTTGCTCCTCGTATTCTTCTCCCCTGTTTCTTCGCCTCGGGTTTTTCACACTTCTCTTACTCCACGTAGTGGCATACTGTTGATCCTCCTCTGATTTTCGCCCCTTGTGTTCTCCTCGTTTTTGTATTTTGCTTTTTTTTTTCTTGCTCCTCGTATTCTTCTCCCCTGTTTCTTCGCCTCGGGTTTTTCACACTTCTCTTACTCCACGTAGTGGCATACTGTTGATCCTCCTCTGATTTTCGCCCCTTGTGTTCTCCTCGTTTTTGTATTTTGCTTTTTTTTTCTTGCTCCTCGTATTCTTCTCCCCTGTTTCTTCGCCTCGGGTTTTTCACACTTCTCTTACTCCACGTAGTGGCATACTGTTGATCCTCCTCTGATTTTCGCCCCTTGTGTTCTCCTCGTTTTTGTATTTTGCTTTTTTTTTCTTGCTCCTCGTATTCTTCTCCCCTGTTTCTTCGCCTCGGGTTTTTCACACTTCTCTTACTCCACGTAGTGGCATACTGTTGATCCTCCTCTGATTTTCGCCCCTTGTGTTCTCCTCGTTTTTGTATTTTGCTTTTTTTTTCTTGCTCCTCGTATTCTTCTCCCCTGTTTCTTCGCCTCGGGTTTTTCACACTTCTCTTACTCCACGTAGTGGCATACTGTTGATCCTCCTCTGATTTTCGCCCCTTGTGTTCTCCTCGTTTTTGTATTTTGCTTTTTTTTTCTTGCTCCTCGTATTCTTCTCCCCTGTTTCTTTGCATCAGCATTTTCACACTTCTCTTACTCCACGTAGTGGCATACTGTTGATCCTCCTCTGATTTTCGCCCCTTGTGTTCTCCTCGTTTTTGTATTTTGCTTTTTTTTTCTTGCTCCTCGTATTCTTCTCCCCTGTTTCTTCGCCTCGGGTTTTTCACACTTCTCTTACTCCACGTAGTGGCATACTGTTGATCCTCCTCTGATTTTCGCCCCTTGTGTTCTCCTCGTTTTTGTATTTTGCTTTTTTTTTCTTGCTCCTCGTATTCTTCTCCCCTGTTTCTTCGCCTCGGGTTTTTCACACTTCTCTTACTCCACGTAGTGGCATACTGTTGATCCTCCTCTGATTTTCGCCCCTTGTGTTCTCCTCGTTTTTGTATTTTGCTTTTTTTTTCTTGCTCCTCGTATTCTTCTCCCCTGTTTCTTCGCCTCGGGTTTTTCACACTTCTCTTACTCCACGTAGTGGCATACTGTTGATCCTCCTCTGATTTTCGCCCCTTGTGTTCTCCTCGTTTTTGTATTTTGCTTTTTTTTTCTTGCTCCTCGTATTCTTCTCCCCTGTTTCTTCGCCTCGGGTTTTTCACACTTCTCTTACTCCACGTAGTGGCATACTGTTGATCCTCCTCTGATTTTCGCCCCTTGTGTTCTCCTCGTTTTTGTATTTTGCTTTTTTTTTCTTGCTCCTCGTATTCTTCTCCCCTGTTTCTTCGCCTCGGGTTTTTCACACTTCTCTTACTCCACGTAGTGGCATACTGTTGATCCTCCTCTGATTTTCGCCCCTTGTGTTCTCCTCGTTTTTGTATTTTGCTTTTTTTTTCTTGCTCCTCGTATTCTTCTCCCCTGTTTCTTCGCCTCGGGTTTTTCACACTTCTCTTACTCCACGTAGTGGCATACTGTTGATCCTCCTCTGATTTTCGCCCCTTGTGTTCTCCTCGTTTTTGTATTTTGCTTTTTTTTTCTTGCTCCTCGTATTCTTCTCCCCTGTTTCTTCGCCTCGGGTTTTTCACACTTCTCTTACTCCACGTAGTGGCATACTGTTGATCCTCCTCTGATTTTCGCCCCTTGTGTTCTCCTCGTTTTTGTATTTTGCTTTTTTTTTCTTGCTCCTCGTATTCTTCTCCCGTGTTTCTTCGCATCAGCATTTTCACACTTCTCTTACTCCACGTAGTGGCATACTGTTGATCCTCCTCTGATTTTCGCCCCTTGTGTTCTCCTCGTTTTTGTATTTTGCTTTTTTTTTCTTGCTCCTCGTATTCTTCTCCCCTGTTTCTTCGCCTCGGGTTTTTCACACTTCTCTTACTCCACGTAGTGGCATACTGTTGATCCTCCTCTGATTTTCGCCCCTTGTGTTCTCCTCGTTTTTGTATTTTGCTTTTTTTTCTTGCTCCTCGTATTCTTCTCCCCTGTTTCTTCGCATCAGCATTTTCACACTTCTCTTACTCCACGTAGTGGCATACTGTTGATCCTCCTCTGATTTTCGCCCCTTGTGTTCTCCTCGTTTTTGTATTTTGCTTTTTTTTTCTTGCTCCTCGTATTCTTCTCCCCTGTTTCTTCGCCTCGGTTTTTTCACACTTCTCTTACTCCACGTAGTGGCATACTGTTGATCCTCCTCTGATTTTCGCCCCTTGTGTTCTCCTCGTTTTTGTATTTTGCTTTTTTTTTCTTGCTCCTCGTATTCTTCTCCCCTGTTTCTTCGCCTCGAGTTTTTCACACTTCTCTTACTCCACGTAGTGGCATACTGTTGATCCTCCTCTGATTTTCGCCCCTTGTGTTCTCCTCGTTTTTGTATTTTGCTTTTTTTTTCTTGCTCCTCGTTTTCTTCTCCCCTGTTTCTTCGCATCAGCATTTTCACACTTCTCTTACTCCACGTAGTGGCATACTGTTGATCCTCCTCTGATTTTCGCCCCTTGTGTTCTCCTCGTTTTTGTATTTTGCTTTTTTTTTCTTGCTCCTCGTATTCTTCTCCCCTGTTTCTTCGCCTCGGGTTTTTCACACTTCTCTTACTCCACGTAGTGGCATACTGTTGATCCTCCTCTGATTTTCGCCCCTTGTGTTCTCCTCGTTTTTGTATTTTGCTTTTTTTTTCTTGCTCCTCGTATTCTTCTCCCCTGTTTCTTCGCCTCGGGTTTTTCACACTTCTCTTACTCCACGTAGTGGCATACTGTTGATCCTCCTCTGATTTTCGCCCCTTGTGTTCTCCTCGTTTTTGTATTTTGCTTTTTTTTTCTTGCTCCTCGTATTCTTCTCCCCTGTTTCTTCGCATCAGCATTTTCACACTTCTCTTACTCCACGGAGTGGCATACTGTTGATCCTCCTCTGATTTTCGCCCCTTGTGTTCTCCTCGTTTTTGTATTTTGCTTTTTTTTTCTTGCTCCTCGTATTCTTCTCCCCTGTTTCTTCACATCAGCATTTTCACACTTCTCTTACTCCACGTAGTGGCATACTGTTGATCCTCCTCTGATTTTCGCCCCTTGTGTTCTCCTCGTTTTTGTATTTTGCTTTTTTTTTCTTGCTCCTCGTATTCTTCTCCCCTGTTTCTTCACATCAGCATTTTCACACTTCTCTTACTCCACGTAGTGGCATACTGTTGATCCTCCTCTGATTTTCGCCCCTTGTGTTCTCCTCGTTTTAGTATTTTGCTTTTTTTTCTTGCTCCTCGTATTCTTCTCCCCTGTTTCTTCGCATCAGCATTTTCACACTTCTCTTACTCCACGTAGTGGCATACTGTTGATCCTCCTCTGATTTTCGCCCCTTGTGTTCTCCTCGTTTTTGTATTTTGCTTTTTTTTTCTTGCTCCTCGTATTCTTCTCCCCTGTTTCTTCGCATCAGCATTTTCACACTTCTCTTACTCCACGTAGTGGCATACTGTTGATCCTCCTCTGATTTTCGCCCCTTGTGTTCTCCTCGTTTTTGTATTTTGCTTTTTTTTTCTTGCTCCTCGTATTCTTCTCCCCTGTTTCTTCACCTCGGGTTTTTCACACTTCTCTTACTCCACGTAGTGGCATACTGTTGATCCTCCTCTGATTTTCGCCCCTTGTGTTCTCCTCGTTTTTGTATTTTGCTTTTTTTTTCTTGCTCCTCGTATTCTTCTCCCCTGTTTCTTCGCCTCGGGTTTTTCACACTTCTCTTACTCCACGTAGTGGCATACTGTTGATCCTCCTCTGATTTTCGCCCCTTGTGTTCTCCTCGTTTTTGTATTTTGCTTTTTTTTTCTTGCTCCTCGTATTCTTCTCCCCTGTTTCTTCGCCTCGGGTTTTTCACACTTCTCTTACTCCACGTAGTGGCATACTGTTGATCCTCCTCTGATTTTCGCCCCTTGTGTTCTCCTCGTTTTTGTATTTTGCTTTTTTTTTCTTGCTCCTCGTATTCTTCTCCCCTGTTTCTTCGCCTCGGGTTTTTCACACTTCTCTTACTCCACGTAGTGGCATACTGTTGATCCTCCTCTGATTTTCGCCCCTTGTGTTCTCCTCGTTTTTGTATTTTGCTTTTTTTTTCTTGCTCCTCGTATTCTTCTCCCCTGTTTCTTCGCCTCGGGTTTTTCACACTTCTCTTACTCCACGTAGTGGCATACTGTTGATCCTCCTCTGATTTTCGCCCCTTGTGTTCTCCTCGTTTTTGTATTTTGCTTTTTTTTTCTTGCTCCTCGTATTCTTCTCCCCTGTTTCTTCGCCTCGGGTTTTTCACACTTCTCTTACTCCACGTAGTGGCATACTGTTGATCCTCCTCTGATTTTCGCCCCTTGTGTTCTCCTCGTTTTTGTATTTTGCTTTTTTTTTCTTGCTCCTCGTATTCTTCTCCCCTGTTTCTTCGCCTCGGGTTTTTCACACTTCTCTTACTCCACGTAGTGGCATACTGTTGATCCTCCTCTGATTTTCGCCCCTTGTGTTCTCCTCGTTTTTGTATTTTGCTTTTTTTTTCTTGCTCCTCGTATTCTTCTCCCCTGTTTCTTCGCCTCGCGTTTTTCACACTTCTCTTACTCCACGTAGTGGCATACTGTTGATCCTCCTCTGATTTTCGCCCCTTGTGTTCTCCTCGTTTTTGTATTTTGCTTTTTTTTCTTGCTCCTCGTATTCTTCTCCCCTGTTTCTTCGCATCAGCATTTTCACACTTCTCTTACTCCACGTAGTGGCATACTGTTGATCCTCCTCTGATTTTCGCCCCTTGTGTTCTCCTCGTTTTTGTATTTTGCTTTTTTTTTTTTTCTCCTCGTATTCTTCTCCCCTGTTTCTTCGCCTCGGGTTTTTCACACTTCTCTTACTCCACGTAGTGGCATACTGTTGATCCTCCTCTGATTTTCGCCCCTTGTGTTCTCCTCGTTTTTGTATTTTGCTTTTTTTTTTCTTGCTCCTCGTATTCTTCTCCCCTGTTTCTTCGCCTCGGGTTTTTCACACTTCTCTTACTCCACGTAGTGGCATACTGTTGATCCTCCTCTGATTTTCGCCCCTTGTGTTCTCCTCGTTTTTGTATTTTGCTTTTTTTTTCTTGCTCCTCGTATTCTTCTCCCCTGTTTCTTCGCATCAGCATTTTCACACTTCTCTTACTCCACGTAGTGGCATACTGTTGGTCCTCCTCTGATTTTCGCCCCTTGTGTTCTCCTCGTTTTTGTATTTTGCTTTTTTTTTCTTGCTCCTCGTATTCTTCTCCCCTGTTTCTTCGCCTCGGGTTTTTCACACTTCTCTTACTCCACGTAGTGGCATACTGTTGATCCTCCTCTGATTTTCGCCCCTTGTGTTCTCCTCGTTTTTGTATTTTGCTTTTTTTTTCTTGCTCCTCGTATTCTTCTCCCCTGTTTCTTCGCCTCGGGTTTTTCACACTTCTCTTACTCCACGTAGTGGCATACTGTTGATCCTCCTCTGATTTTCGCCCCTTGTGTTCTCCTCGTTTTTGTATTTTGCTTTTTTTTTCTTACTCCTCGTATTCTTCTCCCCTGTTTCTTCGCCTCGGGTTTTTCACACTTCTCTTACTCCACGTAGTGGCATACTGTTGATCCTCCTCTGATTTTCGCCCCTTGTGTTCTCCTCGTTTTTGTATTTTGCTTTTTTTTTCTTGCTCCTCGTATTCTTCTCCCCTGTTTCTTCGCCTCGGGTTTTTCACACTTCTCTTACTCCACGTAGTGGCATACTGTTGATCCTCCTCTGATTTTCGCCCCTTGTGTTCTCCTCGTTTTTGTATTTTGCTTTTTTTTTCTTGCTCCTCGTATTCTTCTCCCCTGTTTCTTCGCCTCGGGTTTTTCACACTTCTCTTACTCCACGTAGTGGCATACTGTTGATCCTCCTCTGATTTTCGCCCCTTGTGTTCTCCTCGTTTTTGTATTTTGCTTTTTTTTTCTTGCTCCTCGTATTCTTCTCCCCTGTTTCTTCGCCTCGGGTTTTTCACACTTCTCTTACTCCACGTAGTGGCATACTGTTGATCCTCCTCTGATTTTCGCCCCTTGTGTTCTCCTCGTTTTTGTATTTTGCTTTTTTTTTCTTGCTCCTCGTATTCTTCTCCCCTGTTTCTTCGCCTCGGGTTTTTCACACTTCTCTTACTCCACGTAGTGGCATACTGTTGATCCTCCTCTGATTTTCGCCCCTTGTGTTCTCCTCGTTTTTGTATTTTGCTTTTTTTTTCTTGCTCCTCGTATTCTTCTCCCCTGTTTCTTCGCCTCGGGTTTTTCACACTTCTCTTACTCCACGTAGTGGCATACTGTTGATCCTCCTCTGATTTTCGCCCCTTGTGTTCTCCTCGTTTTTGTATTTTGCTTTTTTTTTCTTGCTCCTCGTATTCTTCTCCCCTGTTTCTTCGCATCAGCATTTTCACAATTCTCTTACTCCACGTAGTGGCATACTGTTGATCCTCCTCTGATTTTCGCCCCTTGTGTTCTCCTCGTTTTTGTATTTTGCTTTTTTTTTCTTGCTCCTCGTATTCTTCTCCCCTGTTTCTTCGCCTCGGGTTTTTCACACTTCTCTTACTCCACGTAGTGGCATACTGTTGATCCTCCTCTGATTTTCGCCCCTTGTGTTCTCCTCGTTTTTGTATTTTGCTTTTTTTTTCTTGCTCCTCGTATTCTTCTCCCCTGTTTCTTCGCCTCGGGTTTTTCACACTTCTCTTACTCCACGTAGTGGCATACTGTTGATCCTCCTCTGATTTTCGCCCCTTGTGTTCTCCTCGTTTTTGTATTTTGCTTTTTTTTTCTTGCTCCTCGTATTCTTCTCCCCTGTTTCTTCGCCTCGGGTTTTTCACACTTCTCTTACTCCACGTAGTGGCATACTGTTGATCCTCCTCTGATTTTCGCCCCTTGTGTTCTCCTCGTTTTTGTATTTTGCTTTTTTTTTCTTGCTCCTCGTATTCTTCTCCCCTGTTTCTTCGCCTCGGGTTTTTCACACTTCTCTTACTCCACGTAGTGGCATACTGTTGATCCTCCTCTGATTTTCGCCCCTTGTGTTCTCCTCATTTTTGTATTTTGCTTTTTTTTTCTTGCTCCTCGTATTCTTCTCCCCTGTTTCTTCGCCTCGGGTTTTTCACACTTCTCTTACTCCACGTATTGGCATACTGTTGATCCTCCTCTGATTTTCGCCCCTTGTGTTCTCCTCGTTTTTGTATTTTGCTTTTTTTTTCTTGCTCCTCGTATTCTTCTCCCCTGTTTCTTCGCCTCGGGTTTTTCACACTTCTCTTACTCCACGTAGTGGCATACTGTTGATCCTCCTCTGATTTTCGCCCCTTGTGTTCTCCTCGTTTTTGTATTTTGCTTTTTTTTTCTTGCTCCTCGTATTCTTCTCCCCTGTTTCTTCGCCTCGGGTTTTTCACACTTCTCTTACTCCACGTAGTGGCATACTGTTGATCCTCCTCTGATTTTCGCCCCTTGTGTTCTCCTCGTTTTTGTATTTTGCTTTTTTTTTCTTGCTCCTCGTATTCTTCTCCCCTGTTTCTTTGCATCAGCATTTTCACACTTCTCTTACTCCACGTAGTGGCATACTGTTGATCCTCCTCTGATTTTCGCCCCTTGTGTTCTCCTCGTTTTTGTATTTTGCTTTTTTTTTCTTGCTCCTCGTATTCTTCTCCCCTGTTTCTTCGCCTCGGGTTTTTCACACTTCTCTTACTCCACGTAGTGGCATACTGTTGATCCTCCTCTGATTTTCGCCCCTTGTGTTCTCCTCGTTTTTGTATTTTGCTTTTTTTTTCTTGCTCCTCGTATTCTTCTCCCCTGTTTCTTCGCCTCGGGTTTTTCACACTTCTCTTACTCCACGTAGTGGCATACTGTTGATCCTCCTCTGATTTTCGCCCCTTGTGTTCTCCTCGTTTTTGTATTTTGCTTTTTTTTTTCTTGCTCCTCGTATTCTTCTCCCCTGTTTCTTCGCCTCGGGTTTTTCACACTTCTCTTACTCCACGTAGTGGCATACTGTTGATCCTCCTCTGATTTTCGCCCCTTGTGTTCTCCTCGTTTTTGTATTTTGCTTTTTTTTTTCTTGCTCCTCGTATTCTTCTCCCCTGTTTCTTCGCCTCGGGTTTTTCACACTTCTCTTACTCCACGTAGTGGCATACTGTTGATCCTCCTCTGATTTTCGCCCCTTGTGTTCTCCTCGTTTTTGTATTTTGCTTTTTTTTTCTTGCTCCTCGTATTCTTCTCCCCTGTTTCTTCGCCTCGGGTTTTTCACACTTCTCTTACTCCACGTAGTGGCATACTGTTGATCCTCCTCTGATTTTCGCCCCTTGTGTTCTCCTCGTTTTTGTATTTTGCTTTTTTTTTCTTGCTCCTCGTATTCTTCTCCCCTGTTTCTTCGCCTCGGGTTTTTCACACTTCTCTTACTCCACGTAGTGGCATACTGTTGATCCTCCTCTGATTTTCGCCCCTTGTGTTCTCCTCGTTTTTGTATTTTGCTTTTTTTTTCTTGCTCCTCGTATTCTTCTCCCCTGTTTCTTCGCCTCGGGTTTTTCACACTTCTCTTACTCCACGTAGTGGCATACTGTTGATCCTCCTCTGATTTTCGCCCCTTGTGTTCTCCTCGTTTTTGTATTTTGCTTTTTTTTTCTTGCTCCTCGTATTCTTCTCCCCTGTTTCTTCGCATCAGCATTTTCACACTTCTCTTACTCCACGTAGTGGCATACTGCTGATCCTCCTCTGATTTTCGCCCCTTGTGTTCTCCTCGTTTTTGTATTTTGCTTTTTTTTTCTTGCTCCTCGTATTCTTCTCCCCTGTTTCTTCGCCTCGGGTTTTTCACACTTCTCTTACTCCACGTAGTGGCATACTGTTGATCCTCCTCTGATTTTCGCCCCTTGTGTTCTCCTCGTTTTTGTATTTTGCTTTTTTTTTCTTGCTCCTCGTATTCTTCTCCCCTGTTTCTTCACATCAGCATTTTCACACTTCTCTTACTCCACGTAGTGGCATACTGTTGATCCTCCTCTGATTTTCGCCCCTTGTGTTCTCCTCGTTTTTGTATTTTGCTTTTTTTTTCTTGCTCCTCGTATTCTTCTCCCCTGTTTCTTCGCCTCGGGTTTTTCACACTTCTCTTACTCCACGTAGTGGCATACTGTTGATCCTCCTCTGATTTTCGCCCCTTGTGTTCTCCTCGTTTTTGTATTTTGCTTTTTTTTTCTTGCTCCTCGTATTCTTCTCCCGTGTTTCTTCGCATCAGCATTTTCACACTTCTCTTACTCCACGTAGTGGCATACTGTTGATCCTCCTCTGATTTTCGCCCCTTGTGTTCTCCTCGTTTTTGTATTTTGCTTTTTTTTTCTTGCTCCTCGTATTCTTCTCCCCTGTTTCTTCGCCTCGGGTTTTTCACACTTCTCTTACTCCACGTAGTGGCATACTGTTGATCCTCCTCTGATTTTCGCCCCTTGTGTTCTCCTCGTTTTTGTATTTTGCTTTTTTTTCTTGCTCCTCGTATTCTTCTCCCCTGTTTCTTCACATCAGCATTTTCACACTTCTCTTACTCCACGTAGTGGCATACTGTTGATCCTCCTCTGATTTTCGCCCCTTGTGTTCTCCTCGTTTTTGTATTTTGCTTTTTTTTTCTTGCTCCTCGTATTCTTCTCCCCTGTTTCTTCGCCTCGGGTTTTTCACACTTCTCTTACTCCACGTAGTGGCATACTGTTGATCCTCCTCTGATTTTCGCCCCTTGTGTTCTCCTCGTTTTTGTATTTTGCTTTTTTTTTCTTGCTCCTCGTATTCTTCTCCCCTGTTTCTTCGCCTCGGGTTTTTCACACTTCTCTTACTCCACGTAGTGGCATACTGTTGATCCTCCTCTGATTTTCGCCCCTTGTGTTCTCCTCGTTTTTGTATTTTGCTTTTTTTTTCTTGCTCCTCGTATTCTTCTCCCCTGTTTCTTCGCCTCGGGTTTTTCACACTTCTCTTACTCCACGTAGTGGCATACTGTTGATCCTCCTCTGATTTTCGCCCCTTGTGTTCTCCTCGTTTTTGTATTTTGCTTTTTTTTTCTTGCTCCTCGTATTCTTCTCCCCTGTTTCTTCGCCTCGGGTTTTTCACACTTCTCTTACTCCACGTAGTGGCATACTGTTGATCCTCCTCTGATTTTCGCCCCTTGTGTTCTCCTCGTTTTTGTATTTTGCTTTTTTTTTCTTGCTCCTCGTATTCTTCTCCCCTGTTTCTTCGCCTCGGGTTTTTCACACTTCTCTTACTCCACGTAGTGGCATACTGTTGATCCTCCTCTGATTTTCGCCCCTTGTGTTCTCCTCGTTTTTGTATTTTGCTTTTTTTTTCTTGCTCCTCGTATTCTTCTCCCCTGTTTCTTCGCCTCGGGTTTTTCACACTTCTCTTACTCCACGTAGTGGCATACTGTTGATCCTCCTCTGATTTTCGCCCCTTGTGTTCTCCTCGTTTTTGTATTTTGCTTTTTTTTTCTTGCTCCTCGTATTCTTCTCCCCTGTTTCTTCGCCTCGGGTTTTTCACACTTCTCTTACTCCACGTAGTGGCATACTGTTGATCCTCCTCTGATTTTCGCCCCTTGTGTTCTCCTCGTTTTTGTATTTTGCTTTTTTTTTCTTGCTCCTCGTATTCTTCTCCCCTGTTTCTTCACCTCGGGTTTTTCACACTTCTCTTACTCCACGTAGTGGCATACTGTTGATCCTCCTCTGATTTTCGCCCCTTGTGTTCTCCTCGTTTTTGTATTTTGCTTTTTTTTTCTTGCTCCTCGTATTCTTCTCCCCTGTTTCTTCGCATCAGCATTTTCACACTTCTCTTACTCCACGTAGTGGCATACTGTTGATCCTCCTGTGATTTTCGCCCCTTGTGTTCTCCTCGTTTTTGTATTTTGCTTTTTTTTTCTTGCTCCTCGTATTCTTCTCCCCTGTTTCTTCGCCTCGGGTTTTTCACACTTCTCTTACTCCACGTAGTGGCATACTGTTGATCCTCCTCTGATTTTCGCCCCTTGTGTTCTCCTCGTTTTTGTATTTTGCTTTTTTTTTCTTGCTCCTCGTATTCTTCTCCCCTGTTTCTTCACCAGCATTTTCACACTTCTCTTACTCCACGTAGTGGCATACTGTTGATCCTCCTCTGATTTTCGCCCCTTGTGTTCTCCTCGTTTTTGTATTTTGCTTTTTTTTTCTTGCTCCTCGTATTCTTCTCCCCTGTTTCTTCGCATCAGCATTTTCACACTTCTCTTACTCCACGTAGTGGCATACTGTTGATCCTCCTCTGATTTTCGCCCCTTGTGTTCTCCTCGTTTTTGTATTTTGCTTTTTTTTTCTTGCTCCTCGTATTCTTCTCCCCTGTTTCTTCGCCTCGGGTTTTTCACACTTCTCTTACTCCACGTAGTGGCATACTGTTGATCCTCCTCTGATTTTCGCCCCTTGTGTTCTCCTCGTTTTTGTATTTTGCTTTTTTTTTCTTGCTCCTCGTATTCTTCTCCCGTGTTTCTTCGCATCAGCATTTTCACACTTCTCTTACTCCACGTAGTGGCATACTGTTGATCCTCCTCTGATTTTCGCCCCTTGTGTTCTCCTCGTTTTTGTATTTTGCTTTTTTTTTCTTGCTCCTCGTATTCTTCTCCCCTGTTTCTTCGCCTCGGGTTTTTCACACTTCTCTTACTCCACGTAGTGGCATACTGTTGATCCTCCTCTGATTTTCGCCCCTTGTGTTCTCCTCGTTTTTGTATTTTGCTTTTTTTTCTTGCTCCTCGTATTCTTCTCCCCTGTTTCTTCACATCAGCATTTTCACACTTCTCTTACTCCACGTAGTGGCATACTGTTGATCCTCCTCTGATTTTCGCCCCTTGTGTTCTCCTCGTTTTTGTATTTTGCTTTTTTTTTCTTGCTCCTCGTATTCTTCTCCCCTGTTTCTTCGCCTCGGGTTTTTCACACTTCTCTTACTCCACGTAGTGGCATACTGTTGATCCTCCTCTGATTTTCGCCCCTTGTGTTCTCCTCGTTTTTGTATTTTGCTTTTTTTTTCTTGCTCCTCGTATTCTTCTCCCCTGTTTCTTCGCCTCGGGTTTTTCACACTTCTCTTACTCCACGTAGTGGCATACTGTTGATCCTCCTCTGATTTTCGCCCCTTGTGTTCTCCTCGTTTTTATATTTTGCTTTTTTTTTCTTGCTCCTCGTATTCTTCTCCCCTGTTTCTTCGCCTCGGGTTTTTCACACTTCTCTTACTCCACGTAGTGGCATACTGTTGATCCTCCTCTGATTTTCGCCCCTTGTGTTCTCCTCGTTTTTGTATTTTGCTTTTTTTTTCTTGCTCCTCGTATTCTTCTCCCCTGTTTCTTCGCCTCGGGTTTTTCACACTTCTCTTACTCCACGTAGTGGCATACTGTTGATCCTCCTCTGATTTTCGCCCCTTGTGTTCTCCTCGTTTTTGTATTTTGCTTTTTTTTTCTTGCTCCTCGTATTCTTCTCCCCTGTTTCTTCGCCTCGGGTTTTTCACACTTCTCTTACTCCACGTAGTGGCATACTGTTGATCCTCCTCTGATTTTCGCCCCTTGTGTTCTCCTCGTTTTTGTATTTTGCTTTTTTTTTCTTGCTCCTCGTATTCTTCTCCCCTGTTTCTTCGCCTCGGGTTTTTCACACTTCTCTTACTCCACGTAGTGGCATACTGTTGATCCTCCTCTGATTTTCGCCCCTTGTGTTCTCCTCGTTTTTGTATTTTGCTTTTTTTTTCTTGCTCCTCGTATTCTTCTCCCCTGTTTCTTCGCCTCGGGTTTTTCACACTTCTCTTACTCCACGTAGTGGCATACTGTTGATCCTCCTCTGATTTTCGCCCCTTGTGTTCTCCTCGTTTTTGTATTTTGCTTTTTTTTTCTTGCTCCTCGTATTCTTCTCCCCTGTTTCTTCGCCTCGGGTTTTTCACACTTCTCTTACTCCACGTAGTGGCATACTGTTGATCCTCCTCTGATTTTCGCCCCTTGTGTTCTCCTCGTTTTTGTATTTTGCTTTTTTTTTCTTGCTCCTCGTATTCTTCTCCCCTGTTTCTTCGCCTCGGGTTTTTCACACTTCTCTTACTCCACGTAGTGGCATACTGTTGATCCTCCTCTGATTTTCGCCCCTTGTGTTCTCCTCGTTTTTGTATTTTGCTTTTTTTTTCTTGCTCCTCGTATTCTTCTCCCCTGTTTCTTCGCCTCGGGTTTTTCACACTTCTCTTACTCCACGTAGTGGCATACTGTTGATCCTCCTCTGATTTTCGCCCCTTGTGTTCTCCTCGTTTTTGTATTTTGCTTTTTTTTTTCTTGCTCCTCGTATTCTTCTCCCCTGTTTCTTCGCATCAGCATTTTCACACTTCTCTTACTCCACGTAGTGGCATACTGTTGATCCTCCTGTGATTTTCGCCCCTTGTGTTCTCCTCGTTTTTGTATTTTGCTTTTTTTTTCTTGCTCCTCGTATTCTTCTCCCCTGTTTCTTCGCCTCGGCTTTTTCACACTTCTCTTACTCCACGTAGTGGCATACTGTTGATCCTCCTCTGATTTTCGCCCCTTGTGTTCTCCTCGTTTTTGTATTTTGCTTTTTTTTTCTTGCTCCTCGTATTCTTCTCCCCTGTTTCTTCGCATCAGCATTTTCACACTTCTCTTACTTCACGTAGTGGCATACTGCTGATCCTCCTCTGATTTTCGCCCCTTGTGTTCTCCTCGTTTTTGTATTTTGCTTTTTTTTTCTTGCTCCTCGTATTCTTCTCCCCTGTTTCTTCGCCTCGGGTTTTTCACACTTCTCTTACTCCACGTAGTGGCATACTGCTGATCCTCCTCTGATTTTCGCCCCTTGTGTTCTCCTCGTTTTTGTATTTTGCTTTTTTTTTCTTGCTCCTCGTATTCTTCTCCCCTGTTTCTTCACATCAGCATTTTCACACTTCTCTTACTCCACGTAGTGGCATACTGTTGATCCTCCTCTGATTTTCGCCCCTTGTGTTCTCCTCGTTTTTGTATTTTGCTTTTTTTTTCTTGCTCCTCGTATTCTTCTCCCCTGTTTCTTCGCATCAGCATTTTCACACTTCTCTTACTCCACGTAGTGGCATACTGTTGATCCTCCTCTGATTTTCGCCCCTTGTGTTCTCCTCGTTTTTGTATTTTGCTTTTTTTTTCTTGCTCCTCGTATTCTTCTCCCCTGTTTCTTCGCCTCGGGTTTTTCACACTTCTCTTACTCCACGTAGTGGCATACTGTTGATCCTCCTCTGATTTTCGCCCCTTGTGTTCTCCTCGTTTTTGTATTTTGCTTTTTTTTTTCTTGCTCCTCGTATATTCTTCTCCCCTGTTTCTTCGCTTCGGGTTTTTCACACTTCTCTTACTCCACGTAGTGGCATACTGTTGATCCTCCCTCTGATTTTCGCCCCTTGTGTTCTCCTCGTTTTTGTATTTTGCTTTTTTTTTTCTTGCTCCTCGTATTCTTCTCCCCTGTTTCTTCGCCTCGGGTTTTTCACACTTCTCTTACTCCACGTAGTGGCATACTGTTGATCCTCCTCTGATTTTCGCCCCTTGTGTTCTCCTCGTTTTTGTATTTTGCTTTTTTTTTTCTTGCTCCTCGTATTCTTCTCCCCTGTTTCTTCGCCTCGGGTTTTTTCACACTTCTCTTACTCCACGTAGTGGCATACTGTTGATCCTCCTCTGATTTTCGCCCCCTTGTGTGTTTTTGTATTTTGCTTTTTTTTTCTTACTCCTCGTATTCTTCTCCCCTGTTTCTTCGCCTCGGGTTTTTCACACTTCTCTTACTCCACGTAGTGGCATACTGTTGATCCTCCTCTGATTTTCGCCCCTTGTGTTCTCCTCGTTTTTGTATTTTGCTTTTTTTTTCTTGCTCCTCGTATTCTTCTCCCCTGTTTCTTCGCCTCGGGTTTTTCACACTTCTCTTACTCCACGTAGTGGCATACTGTTGATCCTCCTCTGATTTTCGCCCCTTGTGTTCTCCTCGTTTTTGTTTTTTCTTTTTTTTTTCTTGCTCCTCGTATTCTTCTCCCCTGTTTCTTCGCCTCGGGTTTTTCACACTTCTCTTACTCCACGTAGTGGCATACTGTTGATCCTCCTCTGATTTTCGCCCCTTGTGTTCTCCTCGTTTTTGTATTTTGCTTTTTTTTTCTTGCTCCTCGTATTCTTCTCCCCTGTTTCTTCGCCTCGGGTTTTTCACACTTCTCTTACTCCACGTAGTGGCATACTGTTGATCCTCCTCTGATTTTCGCCCCTTGTGTTCTCCTCGTTTTTGTATTTTGCTTTTTTTTTCTTGCTCCTCGTATTCTTCTCCCCTGTTTCTTCGCCTCGGGTTTTTCACACTTCTCTTACTCCACGTAGTGGGCATACTGTTGATCCTCCTCTGATTTTCGCCCCTTGTGTTCTCCTCGTTTTTGTATTTTGCTTTTTTTTTCTTGCTCCTCGTATTCTTCTCCCCTGTTTCTTCGCCTCGGGTTTTTCACACTTCTCTTACTCCACGTAGTGGCATACTGTTGATCCTCCTCTGATTTTCGCCCCTTGTGTTCTCCTCGTTTTTGTATTTTGCTTTTTTTTTCTTGCTCCTCGTATTCTTCTCCCCTGTTTCTTCGCATCAGCATTTTCACAATTCTCTTACTCCACGTAGTGGCATACTGTTGATCCTCCTCTGATTTTCGCCCCTTGTGTTCTCCTCGTTTTTGTATTTTGCTTTTTTTTTCTTGCTCCTCGTATTCTTCTCCCCTGTTTCTTCGCCTCGGGTTTTTCACACTTCTCTTACTCCACGTTAGTGGCATACTGTTGATCCTCCTCTGATTTTCGCCCCTTGTGTTCTCCTCGTTTTTGTATTTTGCTTTTTTTTTCTTGCTCCTCGTATTCTTCTCCCCTGTTTCTTCGCCTCGGGTTTTTCACACTTCTCTTACTCCACGTAGTGGCATACTGTTGATCCTCCTCTGATTTTCGCCCCTTGTGTTCTCCTCGTTTTTGTATTTTGCTTTTTTTTTCTTGCTCCTCGTATTCTTCTCCCCTGTTTCTTCGCCTCGGGTTTTTCACACTTCTCTTACTCCACGTAGTGGCATACTGTTGATCCTCCTCTGATTTTCGCCCCTTGTGTTCTCCTCGTTTTTGTATTTTGCTTTTTTTTTCTTGCTCCTCGTATTCTTCTCCCCTGTTTCTTCGCCTCGGGTTTTTCACACTTCTCTTACTCCACGTAGTGGCATACTGTTGATCCTCCTCTGATTTTCGCCCCTTGTGTTCTCCTCGTTTTTGTATTTTGCTTTTTTTTTCTTGCTCCTCGTATTCTTCTCCCCTGTTTCTTCGCCTCGGGTTTTTCACACTTCTCTTACTCCACGTATTGGCATACTGTTGATCCTCCTCTGATTTTCGCCCCTTGTGTTCTCCTCGTTTTTGTATTTTGCTTTTTTTTTCTTGCTCCTCGTATTCTTCTCCCCTGTTTCTTCGCCTCGGGTTTTTCACACTTCTCTTACTCCACGTAGTGGCATACTGTTGATCCTCCTCTGATTTTCGCCCCTTGTGTTCTCCTCGTTTTTGTATTTTGCTTTTTTTTTCTTGCTCCTCGTATTCTTCTCCCCTGTTTCTTCGCCTCGGGTTTTTCACACTTCTCTTACTCCACGTAGTGGCATACTGTTGATCCTCCTCTGATTTTCGCCCCTTGTGTTCTCCTCGTTTTTGTATTTTGCTTTTTTTTTCTTGCTCCTCGTATTCTTCTCCCCTGTTTCTTTGCATCAGCATTTTCACACTTCTCTTACTCCACGTAGTGGCATACTGTTGATCCTCCTCTGATTTTCGCCCCTTGTGTTCTCCTCGTTTTTGTATTTTGCTTTTTTTTTTCTTGCTCCTCGTATTCTTCTCCCCTGTTTCTTCGCCTCGGGTTTTTCACACTTCTCTTACTCCACGTAGTGGCATACTGTTGATCCTCCTCTGATTTTCGCCCCTTGTGTTCTCCTCGTTTTTGTATTTTGCTTTTTTTTTCTTGCTCCTCGTATTCTTCTCCCCTGTTTCTTCGCCTCGGGTTTTTTCACACTTCTCTTACTCCACGTAGTGGCATACTGTTGATCCTCCTCTGATTTTCGCCCCTTGTGTTCTCCTCGTTTTTGTATTTTGCTTTTTTTTTCTTGCTCCTCGTATTCTTCTCCCCTGTTTCTTCGCCTCGGGTTTTTCACACTTCTCTTACTCCACGTAGTGGCATACTGTTGATCCTCCTCTGATTTTCGCCCCTTGTGTTCTCCTCGTTTTTGTATTTTGCTTTTTTTTTCTTGCTCCTCGTATTCTTCTCCCCTGTTTCTTCGCCTCGGGTTTTTCACACTTCTCTTACTCCACGTAGTGGCATACTGTTGATCCTCCTCTGATTTTCGCCCCTTGTGTTCTCCTCGTTTTTGTATTTTGCTTTTTTTTTCTTGCTCCTCGTATTCTTCTCCCCTGTTTCTTCGCCTCGGGTTTTTCACACTTCTCTTACTCCACGTAGTGGCATACTGTTGATCCTCCTCTGATTTTCGCCTCTTGTGTTCTCCTCGTTTTTGTATTTTGCTTTTTTTTTTCTTGCTCCTCGTATTCTTCTCCCCTGTTTCTTCGCCTCGGGTTTTTCACACTTCTCTTACTCCACGTAGTGGCATACTGTTGATCCTCCTCTGATTTTCGCCCCTTGTGTTCTCCTCGTTTTTGTATTTTGCTTTTTTTTTCTTGCTCCTCGTATTCTTCTCCCCTGTTTCTTCGCCTCGGGTTTTTCACACTTCTCTTACTCCACGTAGTGGCATACTGTTGATCCTCCTCTGATTTTCACCCCTTGTGTTCTCCTCGTTTTTGTATTTTGCTTTTTTTTTCTTGCTCCTCGTATTCTTCTCCCCTGTTTCTTCGCATCAGCATTTTCACACTTCTCTTACTCCACGTAGTGGCATACTGCTGATCCTCCTCTGATTTTCGCCCCTTGTGTTCTCCTCGTTTTTGTATTTTGCTTTTTTTTTCTTGCTCCTCGTATTCTTCTCCCCTGTTTCTTCGCCTCGGGTTTTTCACACTTCTCTTACTCCACGTAGTGGCATACTGTTGATCCTCCTCTGATTTTCGCCCCTTGTGTTCTCCTCGTTTTTGTATTTTGCTTTTTTTTTCTTGCTCCTCGTATTCTTCTCCCCTGTTTCTTCACATCAGCATTTTCACACTTCTCTTACTCCACGTAGTGGCATACTGTTGATCCTCCTCTGATTTTCGCCCCTTGTGTTCTCCTCGTTTTTGTATTTTGCTTTTTTTTTCTTGCTCCTCGTATTCTTCTCCCCTGTTTCTTCGCCTCGGGTTTTTCACACTTCTCTTACTCCACGTAGTGGCATACTGTTGATCCTCCTCTGATTTTCGCCCCTTGTGTTCTCCTCGTTTTTGTATTTTGCTTTTTTTTTTCTTGCTCCTCGTATTCTTCTCCCGTGTTTCTTCGCATCAGCATTTTCACACTTCTCTTACTCCACGTAGTGGCATACTGTTGATCCTCCTCTGATTTTCGCCCCTTGTGTTCTCCTCGTTTTTGTATTTTGCTTTTTTTTTCTTGCTCCTCGTATTCTTCTCCCCTGTTTCTTCGCCTCGGTTTTTCACACTTCTCTTACTCCACGTAGTGGCATACTGTTGATCCTCCTCTGATTTTCGCCCCTTGTGTTCTCCTCGTTTTTGTATTTTGCTTTTTTTTCTTGCTCCTCGTATTCTTCTCCCCTGTTTCTTCACATCAGCATTTTCACACTTCTCTTACTCCACGTAGTGGCATACTGTTGATCCTCCTCTGATTTTCGCCCCTTGTGTTCTCCTCGTTTTTGTATTTTGCTTTTTTTTTCTTGCTCCTCGTATTCTTCTCCCCTGTTTCTTCGCCTCGGGTTTTTCACACTTCTCTTACTCCACGTAGTGGCATACTGTTGATCCTCCTCTGATTTTCGCCCCTTGTGTTCTCCTCGTTTTTGTATTTTGCTTTTTTTTTCTTGCTCCTCGTATTCTTCTCCCCTGTTTCTTCGCCTCGGGTTTTTCACACTTCTCTTACTCCACGTAGTGGCATACTGTTGATCCTCCTCTGATTTTCGCCCCTTGTGTTCTCCTCGTTTTTGTATTTTGCTTTTTTTTTTCTTGCTCCTCGTATTCTTCTCCCCTGTTTCTTCGCCTCGGGTTTTTCACACTTCTCTTACTCCACGTAGTGGCATACTGTTGATCCTCCTCTGATTTTCGCCCCTTGTGTTCTCCTCGTTTTTGTATTTTGCTTTTTTTTTTCTTGCTCCTCGTATTCTTCTCCCCTGTTTCTTCGCATCAGCATTTTCACACTTCTCTTACTCCACGTAGTGGCATACTGTTGATCCTCCTGTGATTTTCGCCCCTTGTGTTCTCCTCGTTTTTGTATTTTGCTTTTTTTTTCTTGCTCCTCGTATTCTTCTCCCCTGTTTCTTCGCCTCGGGTTTTTCACACTTCTCTTACTCCACGTAGTGGCATACTGTTGATCCTCCTCTGATTTTCGCCCCTTGTGTTCTCCTCGTTTTTTGTATTTTGCTTTTTTTTTCTTGCTCCTCGTATTCTTCTCCCCTGTTTCTTCACATCAGCATTTTCACACTTCTCTTACTCCACGTAGTGGCATACTGTTGATCCTCCTCTGATTTTCGCCCCTTGTGTTCTCCTCGTTTTTGTATTTTGCTTTTTTTTTCTTGCTCCTCGTATTCTTCTCCCGTGTTTCTTCGCATCAGCATTTTCACACTTCTCTTACTCCACGTAGTGGCATACTGTTGATCCTCCTCTGATTTTCGCCCCTTGTGTTCTCCTCGTTTTTGTATTTTGCTTTTTTTTTCTTGCTCCTCGTATTCTTCTCCCCTGTTTCTTCGCCTCGGGTTTTTCACACTTCTCTTA